>NC_065450.1:199630374-199977374 GCF_917563875.1 Diabrotica virgifera virgifera | reverse complement strand
AGAGGGATGCTTATATCTCTGTTGCAGAAGAATTTTCTCATCTTTATAAAGGTAGCCCTGGCAAATTGGATACGTCTTTTTATTTCATTGTTTTGGTCTCCAGTTTCGTTTATTAAAGTTCTCAAGTATTTGTAACTTGATACTTTTTCAATTTGAATGCCGTTTATACCATAGGCGTAACTAGGGGGCTGTTTTGGGGGTTATAACCCCCCCATTTGGATGTACTTTGAGCTCTATACGTTTAACACCATTACTATTCCATACCCCCCAAAGACCATCAAGTAGTTGTAACCCCCCCCCCCGCGTCGTCCGCGTATCGAATATTATTTACAACCTCTCCATTGATTACGATGCCTTCATTTGCTTGCAAAAGGGCTTCCTGGCAGATGATTTCACTATATACATTAAGGTGATACAGTAGCGATCAACAGGTAGCCAAAACGCGTTCCAAGATTGCGGCTGTAATTTTGAATATTTTTTCGAGATATTTGACACACGTATTCGTAATATAATAAAGAATGGCGGTACAGAGCCCAATTTAAAAAATATATTAATATGTGGAAATTACTCTGTAATTAAATGCAATATTAAAAAAACGAGCCTGTACCGCCATTAAGAAGAACAAAAAAATACACTTTCTTCAAATAAAATTTTTTATCCGATGCCTAGATTTTGTGTCATTTTGGAACTACTAATGAAATAAAAAATTTTAGTAGTTACAAAATGACACAAAATCTAGGCATCGGATAAAAAAATTTATTTGAAGAAAGTGTATTTTTTTGTTCTTCTTAATGGCGGTACAGGCTCGTTTTTTTAATATTGTATTTAATTACAGAGTAATTTCCACATATTAATATATTTTTCAAATTGGACTCTGTACCGCCATTCTTTATTATATTATGAATAAGTGTGCCAAATATCTCGAAAAAATATTCAAAATTACAGCCGCAATCTTGGAACACGTTTTCGCTACCTGTTGATCGCTACTGTTTCCTCTTAAATAGCAGCGGTGAAAAAAACTATACAAAGTGTCAATTAAAGTGTCAAAATTTAAGTGCAGGTATTACGAAAAAGTTCTTTATAGAGAACAATTTCTATACCTACAGTAACCGCCACGATAGTAGATACACGGTCAGATTGAGCTAATACAGTCCTGGACCCTTCACTTGTTGCACTGTTTATTTTTATACCGAGAAGTAGGTAATCAGATTGACCCTACATAGAAAAAGTCCCTTGACGTAGAAGAAGAAGTATTGTTTGAGAATATTCGAGATATCACTGAATAACTTAGAAATGCCTATACTAAATTTACAATCAAGATGCAGTAGAAATAAACAAACCAAGACACGTTAAATGCTACTAGGAGCACTCCCAAATCATAATTTACAATGTATAAACTTTTGGAAATCATGATTTGGGATTTACAATGTAAACATTGTAAACTATGATTCGGGAGTGCTCCTAGTAGCATTTAACGTGTCTTGATTTGTTTATTTCTACTGCATCGTGATTGGATACAGGTCTCCAACTATGGAGACCTGTACTGTAAGAAGGAGTGGAAACGTAATGCATCGTTTGTGGGCTAACTTTTTAACATCTAATTCAGCTTTAAGCAATCGCCGCTAGAGGCGCAAGTGTTCGAATAGGTGCTACAAATACACATTAGGTCTTATGGACTTATTTATTAATTAACTTATTTTATTCATGTTTTCAGTCTAACTAGACATTCATTTATTGGTTGATTAGTACTGAATATGTTTTATGCCAACAATAAATTATTTTAACTTTATAACATATCGACGTGTGGTAAAAAGTGTATTCTTTCTATACCATTGTAGGAAATATGACATCAACATTAAATTTAAATTTTTGTCATTACTTTAATAATGTGGGACAGCTTATTTTGAAGTGGAAATATTTTGTCATATTATTATCTAACTGCCACATTTATATACCAATGGTATTTTAACAGCAAATTAATTGATATCAGAAAGTTTGTTAGTTGAAAAATTTGAACCTGTACCTAATTTTTTTTAAAAAGTTATTTAAATTATTTGAAGCTTATTGATCAAAATATTTTTGAATTATTCTTTTTATCAGAATTTAAAATGCTTTTTCTTTTGAACACTTCATTTATATTCTGAAAGCATAATATACAGATGTTTAAATTTAGTTAATAAAAATATATGTAAATTAACTACAGACAATAGTCTGACTTTTATAAAATTAATGGTAATTTTTGTAAAATATTTTGTCTCAAAAAATGCATTGTTTCGACAGAAAAACTTTCAAGATTCTCTTACTATTATTATTATAATTTTCAGGTTAAAATAAAAACCAATAATAGGTAAAACACAAATTTTATTTACACCGAAGGACAAGGAAATAACATACAAACGAATATAATCCATGAACGTTATAAATAACATAAAGACAAATCTTTATGAAAAGTCTTGTATTAACTTCGTTAAGTTCCCTTTTGAATTTTTTATCGGAACGATAATTCGATATAAATCCCGGTACGAAGCAAGTTCTTTTAGCGTAAGCTTTCTTGGCACTCATATTTAAATAATATTAACCACCAAAACCAGTAATCTTATATTAACTACGAATAATTAATTATTTTCGAAATTTTCACATTTACTCCAATGCAAAACTAGCATCTATCTCTACGCCAACGCCGCCCTATAGCCTGATCAAGGAATACAAAACTTAACGAAAACCTCCAAAAAAATAAAAGAAGGATGAAAATTTGGGAATAGGTAGTTAAAATTGTCTATTATTATATAAGAAAAAGTTTACAATTCTACATCCCCTCCATTTTACAAAAATGGAGGGAATACCCCCTTCTCGGAGGTAAAAATATACATTCAAAATAAGTCCGGAATTGGATAAAATAACTAATTTTAAGCAACTTTTGTTCTATAGAGTTTTTTCACTAAGACAATACTTTTCGAGTTATGTGCAAGTGAGGCCATTGAGAAAAAGAAGAAGTTTATGTGAAATTTAGAGGTTACCTCTGTTTTTATTGGCTGTGAGTTTCGTCGGTAGCGCTCTCTCGCGGTTTGAAACTTGTACTTTTCTGATAAAATTGTTCAAATTCAATGCACAAAACTGCCACTAACAGCGTTGGCAAAAACCAGTGATGTGGGAGGGAGGACTCCCTCCCACATCACTGGCAAAAACTGTCAAATCCTCTCTACTCATCGGCTCACAGCGAATAGAACAATTGTATAAGTTTATAGTGGTCATTATTATTGTTGTTATGTGTTAAAATTGTAAAATTTATAAAATACATGGCATACATGACATGACGGTCACATGACATGACATACATGAAAGTCACATGTGAGAACGGGCCGGATTAGTCCTGGTAGGGGAGCAAAGTATGCTAAATGTGCAGTCACTCGAGCGCTTTGGGGACCTATTGGGTTGTGATTATTAGGTCCTAAAACAAAAAAAAGTTAAGTAAAATTTTCCATTTTAGCGGGCGCTTGCCATGTTTTAATTTAATTTTCCATTTCCAATAATCGTTTTTTCCGAATATAGCGCCATCTATCCATAATTCGAAAAAATGTTTCGAATAAAAGTTGCTTATTTTTATGCAGAGAATTCAAATCTGCAATAAAAAATGGGGGCTCCCATTTAAGATTTTAAAGTATCCCCCCACCCCACCTCCGTGGGGGTCGCGTTTGGTACCATTCGATATATTTTTTAAAAATATTAAATATGTGTATTTTGCAGTTTTTCGATCTTATGTTTATTTTGCTAAATATCGCGGGATTTGTATTTAAAATTTAAAATTTACCCCCCACCCCTCTCTGTGAGGGGTCGTGTTTGGTATCTATCGATAGATTTTTGAAAAATATTGAACGTGTAGTTTTTAGTTTTTCGATCTGACGTTCATTTCGCGAAATATTCGCCTTTTTCTTGTGAAACTTTGTGACTCACCAATTCCCTTACGCCCCGCTCAAATCGTCAGATTTTTTAAATATACACTGTTTTGCATGTATTTAACTTACCTTATCTTAATCTGACAATTTCGAGTATTTTTAAGGATAGATTTTTTTTTTCGGGCCCCCCTAAACGAACTCCCCTGTGTTAAGAGCCAATATATGGCAGAGGTACATCTGCAGAGTACCACGTTTCTCCTCATATGATAATCTGACGCGCTCGAGTAACTGCAAAAATCCCCGCTTGGGCTCCCCTACCATTAGCAATTACATAGGTACCCGTGTCTACTAGCGTCACTAGCGTGGCGCTTACTGTATATGAATTACATATTTATTGGATATAACAAAGTTGTATCTTACCTAAAAGATCTAAAATACTTTGATGATTAATCAGGACTACTCCCCCGCTATCGGGATTTACGTTTTCTTTTCCTTCTACGGAGTATTTCACACCTAAGAGTCTACATACTATTCGAAAACCCCTGGCTGGTAGTCTACAAACAAATAATACGAACCTAATAATAAGAGGTGTAAAATATGTATTTATTTTCTTTTTACGATAGTTAAGAAATGTACCTTGGTCATTTGCATAAAACTTGCATAGACGTTGGAGGTGGTTATTTTGAACATTAGGTACATACCACTGATACGCTACTTTATCCATTCGCTCTAAAATCGTTTTTTTTGTGCTTTTTTGCTTTCGAAAATTCGTGAAATCCTAACGGGATTTTTGTCGCAGCTGAAGAAATCGAATTTTATAGAGAATTTAACCCTCTCGCAGCATCTCTAATTAGACACATGATTCTTTCTTCTTATTTTTATCTAATTAGACTTCAAAGAGGCATCGATACGACTCAGTCAAAAGGAACAGACTATACCAGTGATACTCAACCTGCGGCCCGAAGGCTCACTAAAGGGCCCCGTAAACGATCGAATTATTTGTCAAATTTCACGTGTTTGTCAAATTATTTGATGGTGTGCCGATGTGTTTAAGGCGTGTTTGTGCGTGAGGCAGACAATTTGATGACTTTAATTGGGAAATTATATTGAAATTTTTAAGAACTCTGAGATTAAAGAGCAGGTATTATTAACTTTTGATAATAAATAATTATTAAAGTTAAAACGAATACCCATCTAAAAAATATTCAACGCTTATTTACTGCATTTATCGCATTTACTGCAAAAGAGCACAAAAAACTGAGTTTACAGGTTCACTTAAATTTTGTGCTCAGAAAATTTAATGACTTTAATTTTGGCATTAAATATACTGAAATTTTTAAGAACTCTAAGAGTCAAAAACAGGTTTTTAAAGCACTTTGAATAATAAATTATTAAAGTTAAGGAATGGGTCATTCCATTTCAAATCACTCAATTTTGGAGCAAAAAAAATTATGGACCTCCGATTTGTCTGAAAATTAGTATATAGCTTCTGCGGGACGTAAAAATAAGATATTTAAGGTCAAAAAATCTTCTGCTTCTTTTTTTCTCAAAATGTTATTTTATGCGATTTTACAGCGATTTAGTGTTTATTTATACAAATTTGCATTTTCTATCGTAAAGTATCAATGGAAAACATAATATTTGAATAGAAGGGACTCAAAAATGTCATTATCTGGCATTATAACAAGTTATTTTGATTCAAAACAAGCTTTGGATCAAATTTTATAGTGTAGAAAACGTTAAAATACCGTTTTTTACATTTTTCTCCATTCCCGAAATACATCATAATCAATTTGGCTGAAAATTTGTCCACAGATAGACAAAACATAGGACTTTAAGTGGTGAGAAGGATTTGAATTATATTACAATACCAAAAAAGTTACATGCAATATTATAGTCAAAAATACAGGCGTCTACTGTAAGTACAATTAACTCGAAAATATCGACCTCACGACAAAAATTGTTAAAAAGAAATTGTAATAATTATAAATACGATTTATTTGGAACAATTTCAGTTCCTACCATTTTTTTCGAAAAGTTAAAAATGGCGGAGATATTGAGCAAAACAGGTTCTCCTTTAAAATCAAGATGGCGGCTAACGTAACGGAGGAATTCATTTTGGGCAGCTCGGCATTCAAGGTCAAATGCTATCCCGACTGGACTAATATATACTTTTGAGTCTGATATTACTGCATGTAACTTTTTTGGTATTGTAATATAATTCAAATCCTTCTAACGACTTAAAGTCCTATCTTTTGGCTATCTGTGGGCAAATTTTCAGCCAAATCGATGATGATGTATTTTGGGAATGGAGGAAAATGTAAAAAACGGTATTTTAACGTTTTTTACACTATAAAATTTGATCAAAAACTTGTTTTGATTCAAAATAACTTGTTATAATGCCATATAATGACATTTTTGAGTCCTTTCTATTAAAATATCATGTTTTTCATTGATACTTTACGACAGAAAATGCAAATTTGTTTAAATAAACACCAAATCACTGTAAAATCGCATAAAATAACATTTTGAGAAAAAAAGAAGAAGAAGATGTTTTGACCTTAAATATCTTATTTTTACGTCCCGCAGAAGCTATATACCAATTTTCAGACAAATCGGAGATCCAAACTTTTTTGCCTGAGTGATTTGACATGGAATGTACCGAATACATACTCATTTTAAAAATAATCCATACTTATTTATTATATTGGAACAACCCACTTATTTATCATCAGAAAAATCCGGGTTCGGATTAACAAAAAAATAAAAAATAATTATGACCTTGAAATAACACCCTATATATGAAAATTTTAAAAATCCGTTTGCACATTTGGGAGGAGCACAAAAACTAAGTTTAATTGCCAGCTTCAATTTTTTGTGCAGACAATTTAAGGACACTAATTTCGAAATAATTACATATTTATATCGAAATTTTTGTTATAAGTTCTTAAAAATTTCATTAAATTGTATACACAAAAAATGGAGGTGAACTATTAAACTTAGTTTTTGTGCTCTTTTCAAATGTGTAAACGAGTTTTGAGAATTTCAATATACAGGTTGTTGTTTCAAGATCAAAATCACTTTATATTTTTTGTTAACCTGGACCTGGTTTTTTGTTGTGATTAGTAGTAAGTGGGTCATTCCAATGTAGTAACTAAGTACATACAAAATTGATTATTGTTAAAATCAGGATTTATTCATTAAATTCAATAATTTATTATTAAAAGTGCTTTAAAACCTGCTTTTTAATCTCAGAGTTCTTAAAATTTTCAATATATTTCATTTCCAAATTAAAGAGATTAAATTTTCTGCACAAAAATTAAAGCGAACCTATAAACTCAGTTTTTTGTGCTCTTTTCAAATGTGCAAACAGGTTTTGAAAATTTCAATATAAAGGATGTTATAATCAAAGTCAAAATGAATTCAAGTGTAATTTTTTTAATCCTGACCTGGATTTTTCCTCTAATTAGTAGTTGGGTGGTTTGGCTTCTAAATATGACATATGTGGACCAAATATGAAAAAAATATACAACGTGGTTATAAAGTATGGGTCCAGAAATAAATGGGCAAATTCGATAAAACCACCCTGTAACTCGGTTATAAAAATCGATGGGGCAATAAATGTAGAATATCTAGCACCATCTCAGTGACCTGTATTCACCATTTAAGTATTTCCGTTTCCCAATGAAACACCCTGTATACTACTTCATCTTGATTGCGGCCCGCAAGCTGTAGCAATAGCTACTATGTGGCCCAGGAAAGAAAAAGGTTGAGTATCGCTGGACTATACTATGGCTGAATTGGCAATGCCACACAAGCTAATTGGACTCATTAAAGCCACAATGGATGAAACTCAGGCATGTGTACAAATTAAAAAACACAGGACAGACTTTTTCAAAATCTCGCAGGGACTGAAGCAGGGAGATGGGGTGGCCCCAACAATGTTTAACCTGGCACTGGAGTATGGGGTTAGGCAAATGCAAACTGGGTGAGGAAACCTACTGACCAATAGAACGGTTTAACTGGTTGCTTATGCCGACGATATTAATATTATGAGTAGAACATCAACAGGAGCACAGAAAACATACTCAGAGTTAAGAACGCAAACGAAAAGGCTATAGGTCTGGAAATTAACACAGAAAAAACAAAAATAGGGATACAGACGAGAAGAAATATAGTCCCACAAAACATTATACATGAAGATGACATTGAAACGGTTGGAAAGTTTACATACCTGGGAGTAGAAATATATGCCGACAGATCAGAAGATGGAGAAATACGGAAGAGAATAACGCAAGGCAAACAGAGCTTATTGTGCCTTCTCCCATATATTTCGGTCTAAACGTGTAAATCGAAATACAAACATGAGAATCTGAAAAACCTTAATTCGACCAATAGCATGCTATGGCAGTGAAGCATGGGTCCTGAAAGAAACATCCAAAAACAAACTCGACACATTCGATATGAAAGTAAGAGGAGAATACTAGGTCCTGTGAGGGAAAACGGAATCTTCAGAATTCGATACAACAACGAGCTTTATCAACTTTATAAGGAATCACCCTTGTCAGACTTCATTAGAATACAAAGATTGCAATGGGCCGGACATGTTATAATAATGGGAGAGGATAGGCTACCAAAAAGAGCACTGAACGCTAGAATGCATGGAAAGAGATCGGTTGGAAAGCCAAGAAAGCGCTGGGACGACACAGTAAACAGCGACGCACAAGCCCTTTTATGAGTCCGTGTAAGTAGAAGAGCAACCACAGACAAACAAGGGTGGAGGCAAAAAAATAAAGGAGGCCAAGGCTCAATTTGGGCTGTAGTGCCGTAGAAGAAAAAGAAGATACTTTCTTCTTAGAACCTCTTTCTAAATGAATATAGAATATAGGGAGCTGACCCGAATATTGCATTGCTATTCTATCGCTCAATGATTCGACCAATTTTCGACTATAGTTGTCATTTATATGGGTCTGCGTCAACAGGTTATCTTAATAAAGTTGAAATCCAAAGGAATAAATGTTTGAGACTCTGTCTCGGTTACTTAAAATCTACTCCTATTACTATTATTGAGATTGAAGCTAAGGAACCACCACTTACTCTACGTAGACAGTTTTGTACAGATAAGTTTGTAGCTAGAGCTATCTCAAAAAACGTCAGCTACTTAAGGACTATTTGTAACTTGAATATTTAGATTTAAGCCATAAATATTGGTGTACTAAAAAAACCTCCATATACGTTGAAAGCTACAGGAAGTTGACAATGAATGAAAACCAAATGTACAAAAATAAAATACCTTTAATTTACACTAAACCTCCTGAAACTCTCTTTTCCAAGGTAATACAAACAAACTACATGGATTCAAACCTTCCAGGTAATATTATCAACAAAATAATTAAAGACAGGTGGCCTATGTTTCAATATATTTTTACTGACGGCTCCAAAATTCAAAATAAAACCGGATGTGCAATATATCACTGGAATTCTGAATACAAAGAATCATGCCGATTGCCTAATGAAGCTGCAATATATACTGCCGAATTATCAGCTTTATTACTTGCGTTAAAATATATAGCCTCTGTTGGTATGGACAATTATATCATTTTCACCGATTGTAGAAGTATTGTGGACAAACTCACTTCTATCCAATCGACAAAAAATCTAAACCACATTGAGATAGAAATTAAGAGTCTATATTATGATTTTATTTCCTCGGGCAGTTCAATTATTATTTGTTGGGTGAAAGGACATTCTGGAATATTAGGAAATGAAGAAGTCGACAAATTAGCTAAATCTGCAGCTTTAACCAAACAAAACATAAGCAACATACTTCTACCAGTAACCGATATAGATAATATCAGTAAAAACCATTGCAAACAAAATTGGCAACGCGTATATAACCAAAGTACAACGGGAATAAATTTTAGAAATTGCCAGCCACTAATTCCCAATGAGAGATGGTTTAAAGAAGAATCAAATAGGCTATTTATAAAAACAATAAACAGAATGAGGTCAAATCACGCACTAACCCCAGCATACAAACACAGCATAGGTATCAGTGATAACTAAAGACTGGATTATATGCAAAATGCATATGCATATATATGCTGCATATTTCTCATGTTTTTCATAAATGCATATGCCTTGCATATTTGGAGATTTAAGAGCATATAAATGCATATTTTGATGGGAATTTACTCTACCCCATTTAAAAATAAGGTATATATTAGTAACATCAACATCCATTAAAATAAAATGTGAAAGTAAATATTTTGCTGTTAAGCTCCTTTGTTGTTGTACCCATAAACATAATGGGCGTTATTTATAGCTGCAGGTATCATTATCCGGATATTTAAGATTTATAGACTTCTCAGAATTTACAAATTACCTAAGTAAATACCGATTATATTTTGAATAACATTACAAATATTACCTGTACTTTCTGCTGGTGTCGGCCAACTATGAATTATTCTGGGAAAACCAACCAAAACGAAATTTTAAGCATTTTAAGGGTAGGATAGATTATTTTATTTTATGAATGGTTAGTCTTAAATCAATCGCCGATTATTCAACTTTTGTGATTGCAAGTTATTGACTATACTGTGTAAAAAAATCATTTTATTATTATTGTGAAAATGCCTAAAGTAGCAAGGGAAAAATCAAGTCTTCTCAGAAGTTGGATTGGAAGTAACAATCATCTAAAAGTTATCGACAGTGAAAGTATGTTTTGCACCATTTGTGATAAAAAGGTAAGTTCTCCACTTCAATAGATTTTTAAACTTATCAAACTTCTTTGCACATCTATGTGTCTGTCTATTCTAAAATGACAAACCGTCCCATTTCTTCAAAAACTGTTTTTTAAAGTTCGCAACGGTTTGGCTTATCCAGAGCGAGGTGTTGAGAGTGGCCCACCCTGTATACTACGGTACACTGACTGTACTTTATTGTTTGACGATTTCAATTTCACTTTGAGAAATAAAAAAAAATTGGGGGAGGTTTAAAAAGTTTGATCATTTTAATGTAGGTATCTATTTACGAAAACATCTAAAACATCATTATCATTATATTCCAGATTCCATGTCAAAAGAAATTCCAAGTAGTTCAACACATAAAAACTTCACTTCACCAAACTAAGCTATCAAAAAATGATAATAAACCTCGCCAGCAGATTCTACAGAACAGTTTGCAGATTCAGAATACGTCAGTTGGGCAAGAAACCTTTGCAAAGGATTTATGCCATTTTTTTTTGAACTGCAATATCCCTCTGCACAAGTTAGAACATAAATCGTGTCAAAACTTTTTAAAAACTTATTGCAAGATTAAAGATAAACCAGCTCAAATACCAAGTTCTTCAACTCTTCGGAAAAAATATGTCAGTGCATGTTACAAAGATGTGATGACGAGTATTAAAAATCAGTTAAAAGCCGAATATCTTTGGATTTCCGTCGACGAAACAACGGATACAAAGGGTCGACAAATTGCGAATCTAATTGTTGGAGTTCTTAACGACTCTGGCGATTTTAAAAACTCATACTTAATTAGTGTAAAATGTTTGGAAAAAACAAACTATGCTACAATAGCTAGATTTGTTAACGAATCCCTAACAAATTTTTTTTTACCTGATCAAGTACCATTTGAAAAAATATTATTAATGCTTAGTGATGCCGCCTCATATATGATGAAAGCTGCATCCAATCTTAAAATCTTTTTCCCTAATTTAATTCACTGTACATGTTTGGCGCACGGCCTAAACAGAGTTGCAGAGAAAGTTAGAATTGAATTTCCCAATGTAAACACCTTAATAAATAATGTAAAAAAAGTATTTCTGAAAGCACCACTACGTGTACAGGTATATAGGGAGATGCTTCCCGATATTCCTTTACCACCAGAACCAGTATTAACCAGATGGGGAACTTGGCTTAAAAGTGCTATATTTTTATCTGAACACTACGACGACATCAAAAGCGTTATTTCAAGTTTTGATCCGACTTGTACCGCTATTGATAACTGTCAAAATATTTTTAAAGAAAAGTCTATTAAAAATCAATTGTTGTATATAAAATCGAATTTCGATATCATTGAAAGTTCAATTACAAAATTAGAGGCTCAAAATTTATGTCTTCACAATAGTATGTCTATTGTTGATTCGGTTAAACAGAAAATAACAAATCTGAATGGGGAAATTGGAGTAAAAATTAAAGATAAACTTGATGACGTTTTAAACAAAAATGAGGGTTTCACTTTATTGCGTTCAATAAATAATATAATCAATTTTGGAAACTTCGATGAAAATATTAATATGGATCCGTCTCTAATAGCAAAGTTTAAATATGCCCCAATTACATCTTGTGACGTTGAGAGATCTTTTTCTGCCTATAAACAAATATTAACAGATAGAAGACATAATATTAGTTTAGAAAATATGAATCAATATATGATTATTTATTGTAACAATAAAAATATGTAAATTTGTTTTATTGTACTCTTTTTATAATATTAGTTTAGAAAATATGAATCAATATTGTAACAATAAAAATATGTACATTTATTTTATTGTACTCTTATTTATCTTGTGGTCAAAATAAAATATTTTGCCGTTTTATTTGTCACAAAACCTGAAGTTAAAAAAATATATTAAGAAATAATAATACAATTTGGTTTAAATTCAAACCTATTTATTTATTTTTATTATTTTTTATTTATTTATGTATTTAACGTAAACCATAAAATTATTCATATAAAAATAAGTGCATATATAAATGCATATTTGCATGTTAATTGTGCATATTCAGCTTGTTTTAAAATGCATATTGCATGCATATTTTAGACATTTTTTAGTGCATATTTTCCAGTCTCTAGTGATAACCCATATTGCGCCTGTGGTGGAATGGGAGATCTACAGCACCTCATATTGGAGTGTGGACTGTACAGACAAAATATTAAAGTAATGTATGAAAAGTTAATTGATCTAAATTGTCCTTTACCTGTAAATTTAAACGAAATTCTTTTTCCAAAAAATAAGCAGACGTTACAATGTCTTTACGAATATGTAACGTCCTGTAAATTTAAATTTTAAATAGGCTTAGATCATAAAATTATAAAATTGTAAAAATATCACACAAAATTGAAAAATGTATTCATTAATATAGTATAACACTCTGTAAATTTAGATAATAAGTAGGCTTAGATATTAACTTAAAATTGTTATTGTAATACCATACAAAAAACACAAATAGTCTGGCTAATTGGCTCCGTCAAAGCCATTAATAAAAAAAAAAAAAAAAAAAAAAAATGAATATATTTCAGTGGGTTAGAAAGTTGTCATGTTTATTAACTGATAATTTTCGAAATTAGAGAGAAAATAGCCATGTTTCATTATTACTTTCTTAGGATAGCTTGTCATTTCCTGAAGGAAAGACAGAAACTTTTGGTGTTTTTGTGTGTACGTATGGTTGGTACGTAAATGTACGTATCAGTACGTTCGTGCTCCGTGCTTCGTGTAGCTGCACAAATGTATACGGCATGCACCATGCCATAGCCACCTTTACTTTACAAGCCATGAAGTTGAAACTTGGCAACATCTAAGCGTAGACCGGTTAATTCTGACAGTTCTCATTTATTTTTAAATGTTTTTAAATAATATTCACTGTATTTACAGAAAAACTCAAACATTTTACAATATTTCGTGCTCCAAATTATAAAGAATATTAAAAGGTATGTATTAAGATGATTTTAGTTCAATATAATATATTTTATAGTATAATATATTTTTATATAAACTTACGTGCATATAGAAATGCGTCCACTTAGAAGTGTATAAATTGGATGAACCAACCCAGTTATATATTTGTGGATATGTGGCTCATCAAATTCATAAAAGTAAAAACTATTGTGAACATTTCAAACAGCTTGTTTTCTGCAATAAAGGAGAGACAACTGGAGCAGATTACTACGATTATTTGCAGAGAGATGGTTTGTGCTTAGCAACAGACTCAGTAAAATTTATTTATTATCATCTTTGCTCAACATTCGAATTTATTATAAATAGTCCCAATCTTGAAAAATTATTTTTGCAGCACAATTGTCACCTGAAGCTGTTATCATGTTTGGTAATGAAAAGTTTACAACATGAAGGCTTTCATTTAAATTTTGAATTTGAGTGTGAATGTGGGGAAAATGCCTTCAAAGTTTATTCTGCTATTATAAAAATTATGTGTAATATTGTTTTAAATAATTATACAAAAAACAAAAATAGCAGCCATCAAAGTGATGAATTTTCAAAAAAGTATAAAAAGAAAAGTAATGCTAAGGGGAATAACAAAAAAAGAAAGTTATCGACTCTAAACCCCAACACTTCACATCAAACCATGTGAGAAATTGTTGTTATAGTTATTTCTAGCGATATTTGTATATAATTCAAAATAAGATATTATTTATTTAAAATAAAGTATTTTACACATATTCTTGTTATTGGTTTTTTTTTGTATAATAATAATATATTAAAACCCAACTATAGACTCTGGTTTTCTTAATAACATTCTGTTTTTTTTATTATTTCGCTTATGTTGGATAATAAAAAAAGTTAGCTACTTTAAGAACTAGATTTTTGTTCTTTATCAAATCAGGGTGTTTCTAAATAAGTGCGAAAAACTTTAAAGGGAAAGGAACAAAATGCAAAATTTTGACGCTTGTCAAAATTTTCAGTGTATTTTAAATGCAATCATTTTTTTCGAATCCTGAGAAAACTAATAAGTATTTTTGAAAAATTTAAACGCTGAATGAAAGATTACTTTATTACCGAGGGCCGAAAGTCCCTTAGAATGACTGAAAAGTTGTTTTTGAATGACATATTTGAAGCTAAAAATCACACTAAATTTTCTTAATTTTTCGCCCCTGTAACTTATTAAAATAAACATAGAAGTTTTCAGTGACTTTCGGCCCTCGGTCCTAACGTAATCTTTCATTCTGCGTTTAAATTTTTGAAAAATACTCATTAGTTTTCTTAGGATTTGAAAAAAATTAATCCCATGTATATTCTTGTTATTGGTTTTTTTTTTGTATAATAAACGTTACTTACAAGGAAGTACTTTTAATTTTATTTTGTACAAACTTCTAATTAATAATATTTTCTTGTTCGACTCAAAAAATACTATAAATTTTACCAGAATTTCTATTTTAAAATTGTGTTTTCAAAAGCGGTAGTCCGAAAGTCGGACTACGCACGTCATCAATTGCGATGTTGCCTTTTTCTCTTCATGGCTTGTTAAGTAAAGGTGGCTATGACCATGCACTCCCGTACATATAAACCGCAAACCGGTTGAATCGAAGAGGGTGAGCGCCGAGCGGCGAGCACCAACGTATTCACTTAGTGGAACTGCTACACGGAGCACCAAAGTATGGATACGTACCTACAAAAAAAAATTTTTAAATTAAATTATTTGACAAAAAACAGAAGAATTTATGTAATTTACTTAATTTAACATACATTTTACTACTGTCAGAAATCAGAAAAAGTGTTTCTTTCACAAATAAACATAGCTTTTCGCTTAAATTATATGTTCAATCTTCCAAGTGGCAGGTGGCTGGCGGGAGCTGGCTTGAATATTGAATTTAAGCAAAAAGCAATGTTTATTTGTCAAATATACAATTTTTTTTCTGTTTTCTGACAGCAGTAAACCGTATTTTGAATTAAATAAATGACATACACTCTCATTTTTGTTGCCAAATAATCTAATTAAACAATTTTTTTGGACCTCCTGCATAAATAATTATGTAAATGTTTATATTACTGAATAGAGAATTGAGTAACCTTTCAAATGAGCTAGCAGACGACCCTATTCTCATTTAAAAAAAAAGAATGTGTGTGTACTTTGTACGCACGTAAGAAGTTATACTTCTATTATATGATTTAAACGAAATTAATATACTTTTTATTTATATTTTGTTTAAATATTAAACTAATTTATACTTACTACTTCTCAAACATTTTTATTAGAACAGTGCCAAAAATTAAAATAATAAAAGAATAAAACACACACAAACACATTAAACAAGCCACAAATGATGTCTGAACATTAATTGTCGAAAATTTTTTTAACTAAATACGTATTTTCTGAAAATACAATTATATAATAAATATACTTACAATCATAAAATGTATTAAAAAAAACAAAAAAGAAAGTTTCTATTGGGACTCGATCCAGCGCTGATAAGAGCGGTTGGTATTGGAATTCATTCGCCTTCTCCGCTTAGCCACGGACACGATGTGTCATTATTTACGAAGATCGACTAACTAAACGGATTAAACTTGTGATATTTTGATATTTTGAAAATTGATCAAATTATTTTAATTTTGAATTGAAATGATTTAGAATTGAAAAAATACAACAAAACATAGAGTAAAAAAACAATATATTAGGTGAATATTGATAGAAATTTTGATGGTAATCAAATTATATAAATAAAAGTATTACATACTATGTATTTTGGCAGATCAAATAGGTAGGTTTAGACCCATGATACATTAACAATTATTACGTACCTGTTGCTTTTAAAAACTATTTAAAAGTCACTACAATATTATAAACTTTTTTGTTTCTGTCCTCACAACAATAAAACTAATATATTATACATTTGTTTACCTTTACCTTTACCTCCAAACCACAGCTGTCATATCGGATAATTTTTGACATGTCATTTGAACATCCAATCAGAACAAAGTTATAATGCGCATGCGCCGGGCTGATAGGTTTTAACATATAAAAAAATCACCCTCTATCGCCGGTAAAGAAGTATAACTTCAAAAAAATGAATGTGCGTACTGTGTACACACGTAAGAAGTTATACTTCTATTATATGATTTCAACGAAATCAATATACTTTAAACAGTTTATTTATATTTAATTTAACTATTAAACTAATTTTAATACTTACTACTTTCCAAAAATTTTTATTAAAACAATACCAAAAATTAAAAAAATAAAAGAATAAAACACACACAAACACATTGAAAAATGCCACAAAGAAATGATTTCTGAACAATAATTGTTGCCAAAAATTTTAACTAAATACGTATTTTCTGAAAAAAATTATATAATAATATACATACTTACAAACATAAAATGTATATAAAAAAAATAAAAAATAGTAACTTGCATTGGGGATCGAACCCGCTTCCCGTCGATCCCGCCGATCGAAAATCGAAGTGCTTTCCCATTGCGCCACCTTCGCGTATCTGTCATATGGGAATATACACCAACTGAACGTTTACATCATAAACTTTTTGACAGTTGTTTATTACTTCATCATCCAGCCTCAAAAGTCCACTGCTGAACATAGGCCTCCTCCCCTCGTTTCCAACCCCATCTATCCTGCGCCGCCCTCATCCAGTTTTTATTTACCTTTCTTAAGTCGTCAGTCCATCTTGTAGGCGGTCGACCGACGCTTCTCTTGTCTTCTCTTGGCCTCCATTCCAATAACCTCTTCGTCCATCGCCCATCTGTCATTCTGGCTACGTGTCCTGCCCATCTCCACTTCAACCTGGCTATCCTCTCGATGACGTCAGTCACCTTTGTTCTTCTCCTGATTTCTTCGTTTCTGATTTTGTCTCGCAGAGTTATTCCTAACATTGACCGCTCCATTCTTCTCTGCGTGACTCTTAGTTTGGTAGCCGAGGCTTTAGTTAAGGTAAGTGTTTCTGATCCGTACGTCAAGACTGGGAGGACGCACTGATCGAATACCTTTCTCTTTAGACATGTGTTTATTACTTATATGAATTTAATCAAATTAGTTTGATTTTTGTGGAATTAAAGGAATATTTTGTGGAATAACAATATATTAGGTGAATATTGGTAGAAATTTTGATGCTAATGAAATTATGTAAATCAAAGCATTACATACTATTTTGGTAGATTCATTTTAAATTTTCCAAATAGGTAGGTAGGTACCTATGTAATTTTTTATTAGGATACTGAAACATTTACAATTATTACGTACCTGTCGCTTTTAAAAACTATTTAAAAGGTCACTACAATTATAAACGGGCTTTTTTCTCTGCCATCACAACAATAAAAGCTAATATACACAACATTTGTTTATCCATAATCTTCATATTGAACAATTATTGACAGATGATTTTAACACCCAATCAGATCCCATATAACGTTTGAGCGACTAATACCATACTGTCAGTGTGCGCATGCGCCCAGTAAAATAAAAATTTACCCTCGTGCCTAAAGAAGTATAACTTCAAAAATCATCGATTACGTCATCACGCACGATAGATGACGTCAATAGTATGACATATATGCTAAAATTTAATTTAAAAATAAAAATCGACCTGTTTCGGGATTTTTCCTTAAACTCGTCGGTTTAGGAAATAACGAATTTATTCCTTTCATTTGCACCATACTGTATAACATGAATAGGGACTTATTTATTTATTCCTTCCTATACAGTCTGTTCCAACGAAAATTTGACTCCCTCAGAAACTCAAAAACCAAGAGCTTCTTCAAAATTAAAAAAAACACGTTAATTTTTAATAGAAGGGGGCGAAATTTCATACAAAATTCATGCCCTTAAATGTAACCCCCTACTGCCCCGCATCGACCCCCACTTCTTTTTAAATAGCAAGTGTGGTTGAGTGGCACATCATTTCAAAGGTAATTTTTTTCTCTAAACGACGCTCTATTTTTTTTAATTTACGTAATAAGTTTGAAGATAATTTTGGACTTAACAAATTTATTGTAAATTAGTTAAATCCAAAATTATCTTATATTATAAAGGTTATTCCGCAAATTAAAAAAATGGGGGTCCTGTAGAGAAAACAAATACCTTTCAAATGATGTGCCACTCAACTACACTTGCTATTTAAAAAAAACTGGCCGGCTGATGCGGGGCAGGGAAAGGGGGACGAATTTGGCATGAAAATTCGCCCCCCCCCCTCGATACAAATTGACATGTTTTTTTTTTAATTTTGAAAAAACTTTTCGTTTTGAGTTACTGGGGTGGGGGTCAAATTTTCGTTGGAACACTCTGTATACAGTATGCTTATTTCATAGCAGCTTATTTCGAAACAAAAATAGTGTAATAACTTGTTAAATACCCTGGAATAGTAGTAGTAGGAATAAAGTAGTCTCATAGAGGAATCTAAATATAAGAAAATTTACAGGTTGTCCTATTTAAAAAATTGTATGTTTGCTTTACCACGTAGTCATTAATCACCCTGTATAATTCGGCCTATTTTCCAAGAATATATTATCAGAGGCATTTTGGAACTCTATAAAATCTTCTAAGGCTACTGAGCACTGGCTTGAAGTCAACGAGCCTTTTTTTGTAGAAAAATATTCCACTATTGCTAGGTATGACCGTCCAAGTTCAGCTCATGGAGGCACCCTAATTCTTTCTACAAATAATGATTTTTCTCTGGTAACAAAATATGACTTTCTATTAAGTGAAGCATTCTTTGAGTTTTCCTTAGTTTACAGTAAGAACCTTAATCTTTATATTATTTGCATTTATAGATCACCTGACTCTTCCGTGGAACAATTTTTTCAGAACCTGCTTAATTTGTTAGATGACCTGCCCCATAAAAGCAGAAAAATTTTATGCGGGGACTTCAACATTAATTATGCTGCTGCTTGTGCTACACAAATATCCCTGGTCAACATATTTGAATCATATGGTCTATCAATGCACATTGATTCTCCTACAAGGATTACAAAAACTTCATCTACCATAGTTGATTATATTGTCTCAGATTTCTCACCCCTTGATGTCTGCGCTACAACTGTTAATGCTGGACTATCTGATCATGAAGCGGTTTATACGAAGTTTAACATCTTTAGCAAGTCCTCCTCGAAAACTCGACGTTTAGGCAGGATTTTTTCCGGTCGGAACTTTCGTAAATTCCAAAATTTATGCTTAACCTCTGAGTGGCACTTTCCTTCCATGGACGTCGATTATAATTTCAGTGATTTTTTGAATAAGCTGGTCTGTATCTTCAATAAAGCATTTCCTTTAATCACAATTAAGCAAAAACATCGCAAACCCTGGACTACCAAAGGTGTCCGCATATCAGTTAAAAACATGCGTTCACTACTGTATATCAAGAAATTTACTACCAACGTCTCTGTTACTGAATATATCACCAAGTACAGGGCAATCTATTTAAAACTTATAAAATCGGCTAAAAAATTGTATTATCAAAATCGTCTCAGAAGCTCCAAAAGTGTTGCAAAAGAAACTTGGTCCATAATAAACGATCTTCGAAATAAAACTCACACAGCTCAAACATTTTCCCTTCCAGACCCAGAAAATCTAAATGAATATTTTGTTAATGTGAGTAAAAATATAACATCAACTATTGTGTCACAACAAGATCCCATTTCCTATCTCCCTAATTCAGGAAAGGTTTCGAATTCATTCTTTATAAGACCGGTTGGTAAATCTGAACTGATCCAAACAATCAATAGTATCAAAAGCAAATCTTCCTGTAGTACCGATGGACTATCCATAAAAATTTTCTCAAATCTCCCAGACAATGTGTTGGGAGTCCTCATCTCTCTAATAAATGATTCTTTTGAGAAAGGTAAATTTCCAGAGTGCCTAAAGACGGCCATCATTATTCCTCTTCATAAGGGTGGAGAAAAATCTATTGCCTGCAATTATAGACCTATTGCATTACTACCGGTACTCTCCAAAATTATTGAAAGACTCCTAAAAGCCCGACTTATGTCCTTTCTCGTTGATAACAAGATTTTATCACAAAATCAGTTTGGATTTTTAAATAATAAATGTACCACCGATGCCATGTTTTCTGTACTACATGAGGTTTATCAAGCATTAAACAATAATCTCCACACTGCCACTGTTTTTTGTGATTATGCCAAAGCTTTTTTGTGTAAATCACGATATTTTGATAAAAAACTAGATTTCTATGGAATTCGAGGTATTTCTTTGAACTGGTTTCAATCTTACTTGGAAAATAGGAAACAACTGGTTAGAGCAAATGATACAGACTCTAGTCACAAAAATGTTATATGTGGGGTACCGCAAGGTTCAGTATTGGGTCCTCTACTTTTCCTTATCTTTATTAATGACATCACTAGTTTAAAAATCGATGGAAAAGTTTTTCTTTTTGCTGACGATACCAGTATCACTTGGAGCAACTCAAATATCGCAACTCTTCATGCTACTATAACTTCTGATCTACTCACAATAAAATCCTGGTCAGATTCTAATTTACTCTCCTTTAACGTAGATAAAACAGTAGCATTACCCTATAAAGGAACTCTTCAACCCTTACCTCTTCATAACAGCCAGATCAGTATCGTTGATTCTGTAAAGTTTCTTGGTATTTTTTTAGATAGCAACCTTAAATGGTCCCTTCATATCGATGTGTTAAGCAAGAAACTATCCTCAGCTTGCTTTGCAATAAGATCTGTCTCTAAGGAAATGGATTTAGCCTCTTCCAAAATAACATACTTTTCATTGTTCGAGTCCCATCTTCGATATGGTCTGCCTTTTTGGGGTTTTGGTACAGCTGCCCAATCCGATGTTATTTTTAAATTGCAAAAAAGAGCAATCAGATATCTGTTTGGCCTCAGAAGAACAACACATTGCAGAAGCTACTTCAAAGATCACAGAATTCTAACATTACCTTCTTTATATATTTTAGAAACTGTTTGCTTAATTCGTAAACATCTACATGTTTTTCCAGAAAGACCTAGACATGACTATTCCACCAGAAATTCTACTTTTGACATCTATTTACCGATCCCGTCCAGTGAGTTAATAAAGAAATCTATATTATATTCTGCAAAAAAACTATACAACCATCTCCCTCTACAACTTAAATCTGCAACATCTTTCCCCAAGTTCCGTAAAATGACTAAAGCCTATTTATCTGAAAGACCATATTATTCAATAGCAGAGTTTCTTAACCAATAACTAAGAAATTACAGTATTGTTATGTATAAGTAGAATCTTAATCTATATTTGAGTGTCATATGCAGCAGCATAACTTATTAAATTTCTTATTAAATTTCTTAAGGTAGATTACGCAATTTGCAATTTTTTTTTTAATTTTGCAATAGATTGTTACTGATTTTTATTTGACTTTATTATGTTGTATTTATATTGACGATTTGTATAATTTTAGTAAATTGTATTTGTTATTGTTTTTATTTATGATTCTTGTAAGCTTTGTCTATAAAATTGTTAAATTTTTTCAAGACAATAAAGCATATTTCTATTCTATTCTATAAGGCTGTTTTCCCTAATTTCGACACCTCAAAGCGCATATAGAACAAATAATAATTTATTTCTGGCGATGAAAAGCATTTTGGGCTTAAACTAAGATACATATTAATAAAGATTTTTTTCATTTTAAAATATGCATATATTTTCTGTAACTGAGACTTAAACCACATACTTACAATGCATTTGCACTATCTCCAGGATTAAATAGCCACAGGGGAATCAAAAATGGCACTAAATAACAATAAGCTACGTAGACTCCATATTTAGCCCATTTTTGAAATCTGGACTCGATATTCCACACCAGAAGCACTGCCAATAGTATTAGCAGGTAGTATAGCATCCCTGAAAGAAAAATTACTTTAAAAAAAAAAGTAAGTTTTTGGCATAAAACTATAATTGGCATAAAAAGGTTTTTCTATAATCCATGTTTCTTGATTGAAACCTTCGAAATGTGAGTCTACAGGCAACTGGTCAATTCTGAAAGAGCTTCGTATAAAAGATAGGCTGTTAAAAAAGTAAACCGATCATACCTAAATTAGTTTTGCCACATGGAACGGGGACCATGTGGATCTCAATATCTCAAACACGATGAATAGAACAAATGAAGCCTCTGATAGGAAAATCCTTACATGAAGCCGTTTATCTGGCACAGGACCGCAGCTAATGAAGACAGCAAGCTAACAATATTTTATTTAGAGTGTCACCACGCCCTTACAATGACTTAAGGAATGAGTAAGATAGAGAGGAATACTAATTATGAATAATAAATACAATAGAAATTATGATAAAGCGCTTATACCAAATGTTTAAAATAACTGCCTTCTTCCTCTTATTCTTCTTATTTTAAGACAATGTCTTGTTTGTTCATAGTTATAGGTAGTCTAAGTGCATATGTACAGCTTGCATATCTCCGTCTTCTCTTCCGGGTGTTCTGCTAGTGTTCGACTTCTGTTCCCTTGCAGTCTTTACAAGTCTTTTATCACCCATTCTATCAACTTGGCCTCGTGATGCTCGTTTTCTTACTCTAGATTATTTTATAACGTTTTGATATTACACAGTCTCTAAGTGTTTGTCTAGTAATTGATCTTAGGGTCCTCATTTCTGTAGTTCTTAGTAGTTTTTTATTTGTGGTTGTTCTGCTCGTGTTTCTCAATTTGATAATAACCGCCAAACAACTATTGATTATAATAACATCTTACTAATTTCTTTAGTTTTCACCAATTTTGAAAAAATGTGAAAACGTTGAATTATCTACGTCCGTATGTCTGTCCGTGAACTCACCTCCTCCGTCATTATACCAGGTAGAATGACAAATGAGGTGTCAAATGAAAGCTTATAATCCAAGGATGGTACTAAAGGTGAGAAATTTGACCTAGGCTGTCTATCCGTCTGTCCGTCCGACCGCGAATATAACTCCTCTGTCACTATACCAGGTAGAATGACAAATGAGATTCTGATGTCAAATGGAAGCTTATAATGCAAGGATGGTACTAAAGGTGAGAAATTTAACCTATGACTTCCGGCTTTAGAAATGCGACCGGAAATACTATTTTAAAGTCACCGGAATAGTACAAGTGATATATTATTCGACGTGTCTTCGCCAGACGAGAACAAATATGTACTTCCGGTTTCATGAGTGTCTGTTCGTCTGTCCGTCCGTCCGCCAATACAACTCCTCCGTTATTAATATAGATATGACAATTATTGAGGTGTAGAATGAAAACTTATAACCCAAGGATGGTATTAAAGATGAGAAATTTGACTTCGGACTTCGGTTTTAGAGTTGCAACAGTAAGTACTGTTTTAAAGTCTCTCAAAATATGATGTCAATCTGAATAAATATTACTCAAAATAAGTAAAATCGTATATCAATCGACGCAAAGTTACACGAAGAGTTCAAATTCTATCGACTTCCAGTTCTACTTTCGATTACTTTGGGTGAAAACCTAGGACTTACGAAGTCCAATTACTTGTTCTTTTTGGAAAACTAGTTCCGGAGTGGAAATCTAAACGTCAAATAATAAAAATGTAATTTTCATTACAATCAATTGTGGCTTAATCCCACATAAACATAATATTTAACTAGTTTAGTTTAGTTTATTTTTTTTGTTGACGTATTTCATTCTTCTCTCACTTTGTTCCTTATTTTATATTGACGGGCAAAGCACACATTTTTATTTTCTCCAAATAATTTTAAATTTGAGTGGTTTTTATTGGTTATTAATGTTGGTGTTTAGTACCAAAAAAACTGAAATTGCGGACTTCATAAATCTGTAGGTCATCTTTTGTTTTTATAATTGGAAGTACGACACGACAATTGTATTTAAACAAAATAATTGAACTATTAACTTTCATAATTGTGTGGAATAAAAAGTTACGTACTTTTTATCAGTACTTCTATAATTATAAACTGGAAGAGGAAGAGGGGGTGGTTTTAGTTGGTAGGCGGCTGGTTATGGGGGGCACGCGGGGCGCATGAACCATACTGTGGGGCCCAGCGTGCTCTCCTCTCCTGTCCGAGTCCAACAGTACTAGGGACACCTTCCCTAGTCTGCTAAGAGCGTTCCACCTCAATCCAAAAAAAAAGGTCATCTTTTGTTTTTATAATTGGAAGTACGACACGACAATTGTATTTAAACAAAATAATTGAACTATTAACTTTCATAATTGTGTGGAATAAAAAGTTACGTACTTTTTATCAGTACTTCTATAATTATAAACTGCTCGTCAAAAGTTAGGGATATAGAAAATTATGCTCATTTTCATACTTCATTTTTTTGTGAACAGACTAACGCATTCCGCTATTTTTTTATTATATTAGATTTTATTTTAGTATTTACAAAGTTGTGCAAAGGTTTACTCAAACTTCTTCTTTGTACTTATACCGGGTGGAAGAAAAGAAATGTTTTTCTTATGTTAAGTTTGAGACACCCTGTAGGGAGGACGAGGTACAAATGTGAGTTTACATCAGAATCGTATTGTAGTCTTATATTCTGTGATGTGAACATTTTGTTTTTTGAATGTCCCTGATATCTTTCGGAACAAAGAAAATAGACGGTTATGTAGTTTAACATGATGTGTTTTAACCGAAACAAAAGTTTGAGACACCTTGTAGGGAGGAAAAGGCAGAAAGGTGCGTATACATCGAGATTAGGTATGTTATAGTCTAATATTTTGCGAATATTTTATTTTTGTAATTTCTCTATCTTTAATAACAAAAAAAACTAGACGGTTTTACTCTTTAATATGTGTTTTAACTGACGACATGCGATACGTGAGGAGGCCATATGTCTTATCATACCACTAAGAGGAAATTATTTTCTACATAATTACGCCAGTCAATGGGAGCAAGAATAAGATATTACCTCTGAATTCTATCCTACTGCATGGATTTTAGATCTACTTATCTCCTAATTCAAAGTCTACCCTATGCCGATGTGTGCTTTTATTTTCTGGGTGGTTCCCACCTCTTCTTAGGGGTGGAAAAATTTTTGGTTAAAATTCTAAGCAAAAATTGCTCTATAATTTTTTTTAAAACTCAATATTTTTTGAGATATTCGTGATTGAAAATTGGCCATTTTCATTGAAACATAATACCTTTTCGAACGGTTTTTTTGCGAACCTTTGCGAACCTGCAGTGGAACCTCGATAACTCGGATTAATCGGGACCGCGGCCGATCCGGGTTATCGAAAATCCGAGATAGCCGGAGAATATGGTAAAAATTAATAAAATACTGTATACTTACAAATAAACTCCGTTAGAATTGAAATAACATGAAATATATTTATAAATATGCACAGTACCTACACATCAAAATTACTGAAAAAAAAAACACCAAACACAAACGTAAGCAAACGGAAGCGAACAATACAAGACACACAATCCAGTCACAAAGATGTAATGTTATTTAAGAACAGTGAAAACTAAAGACCATTGTTTATAAAAGAATTTTTTAAATAGTCTTTCCTAAACAATGCTAAGACAGTTTGAAATAAAAAGGAATAGGTACTACAGACAGGTGCCTGTTGTTTCTGCGGCGTGTGCTATGAGTCATTTTTACTATCCACTATCGTATAGTTCAAATTACACACATACACATCTCTCAAATATTATATTACATACATTTTCATTGTTGAAAGGTTTGTCTGATAATTAACTATTTTGATGGGAAATAAGCCGCAATTAAATTGAAAAATAATTTTATTAACGTTTCGACGCCCAAATCGGGTCGTTGTCAAAATACAAAATATTGAAAATCAAAATGTTTATCTGATGAAAATCGGTCCGGGTTAGCCGGACTTCCGGGTTATCGGGGGCCGACTTATCGGGGTTCCATTGTACATTAAAAACTATGCATCTAACTAAAAAAACTATATTAGATATTTTTGTAGGTTATAAAAAAACAAAGAGACGCTTGCCTTCACAAATCTTCTAGTTATAATACAAAAAGAGATATGGTACGTGAAAATAGTTTGTTTTTTGGTACATTCTCAAATTGGTGCATTCAACTTGAAATAACAGAGAAACGGTCGATTTTAGGTGTATAATGCTATTAATAGCTTTTGTAGTGCTTAAAAGACCTTGAACATGAGCTATGTTAGAGGTCTATTACTTTAAAACTAAGCGAGATGTGCTGCAAACAAAATTGATAACTAATGTATTTTAAGAAAAAATGAGAAGTAATTTTAACCCCCATCCACCAAAATGTAAATGCATCGTTTTCCTTCCACAATACCTTTTAATATAGTGTTATTTCTATGTTCAAAAAGTTGGACGGGTTTAAAATGAATGGTTTTTGAAAAAAAAAAGATCAAATTACAGAGCGCATTTTTAAATTTTCTTAAAAATCTTCCTTTTTCTCCATGTAACTTGAAAATGATAAGAGATACAGTAATGCAAAATAAAAAGAAAATTTTTATCTGAAAAAGCCCTACATTTTTTTGTGGTATCTTTTATTCGTATCTCTTCCCAACCTAAAACCTTGTTGTTCTGCTAACGTTATAATTTCATTCAGTTTGTTTGTTATCACTTTGGTTGTTAATTTTAATGTTGTGTAGGCAGACAACATTAAAATTGAGACAGAAAAAATTAAATCACATACTTGAAAAAAAAAATATTTGTAGTTAATTCCTAACGATGTATTTGATAAAAATTTACCTGAAATTTGCACGGCAACAGTCACAGGATTCAGTAAAATATTAAAACCACCTTAAAACTGATCATACTCGTATCTTATCAGTTTTTTACTCACGATTTCTAATACCAACAACACTTCAACCATTTGACCTTTAATTTACCTGAGACAAAAAAAATTTATTTTTTTTTCAGATATTGAATATTTAATTAATATGTTGCCATATTTATTATATTGTAATTAATTTGTTTATTGCGAAAATTCAAAGTTCGCAGATTACATATTCAGTGGCGGATCCAGAAATTTTTTGGGGGAGGGTCATGGATATTGACGGTGACTTAAATACTTGTCTCTGATGCAAGGTCTTACCACCCCTAGGATAAGTGGGTTTTCAATTATTTTTTGGATGGTCCTAAATTTTTTTTTTGGTCGACGGCTCTCGGTTTTTTTTTTTAGGATTATTGAATTGATATTTATTTTCGTCTGGGGGGGTCATGACCCCCGTGACACCCCCTTTGGATCTGCCACTTTATATTACCAGAGAACGGCAGTTCTCGCCAGTGGCGCACACCCACACCCCCCTACACGCGACACTAAATACACGAAATTTTCGATTTTCTAAATCTGACGGAATTGAAAATTGTGCCAACTCCCATCTTAAAGTTCAGGAAAAGACTCACCCATTCATATATCAACCATCCATTTTGATCCAAGGGTGTGGATTTTACGGCCCTTCCTATTTAGGTCCTAATAGTTTTCGATATATTCGAAAAAATCGATTTTCATTTTGTAACTTCAAAGGGCTGTAACTTTTTTTATGTGCATATTTGTACTAAGGTAAATTAGGTTCATTCGAACTATTTTTGGTCTCAGAATATGTGATTTAATTTATGACCTGTATTTTCGTTACACCCTGTATAATTATAAAAATGCCACAAGGAAATAGCTTCAGAACAACATATAAGAGTGTACCATTTGTGAATTGATAACGAAAGAAAAAGTTTCTACTTACTATAAAACTATAAAAGGAACCGTATTTTTAATGACAACTCATTAAAGCAATACCGAACCCGAATACTAAACGACAATCACTGTACAAACACAGAACAAGACTTTGTAATAGGTATGTAATATCCCAAATTATAATCACAAACTGTTACCGAATTAGTTAATGTGTAAATAATTCTAAGTGTTGTGTTGTGTTGCTTGGCGCAGGTAAAACGATGTCTTGATGAATCGAGGTCAAGAAGTTGGTTAGAGACCAAAAACCGAAAATGTAGAATCATCCAATTGGTTACGTTGAGTACGTTGTATTGGATTGGATTAATTATTATGCGGTTTTTGATAACATGCTGAATGTCGCGGCATACATTAAATTTGCATAGCTTTTTTTGTGATCAAATTTTAAAGTTAGTGTTAAAGGAGATAATTCGTTGGACTAATTAAAACAAAAATGAAATTCAAATACGTTAATAAACATCATACGATATTAGATAGCATATTTTAAAAACGAGTTCCCTCTCTACTAAATTATTACTATAATAATACAATTATTATTGTAAATGAGAACTAAATAAGAAGATGATGATAGCTGTATATATCAGAGTTGTTTGAAGATGACAAAAATAATATTACCGAATTCTACCAAAATTGTTCTGCTGACGGCCCAGAAATTATGAAATTAGAAGTACCTAGAACACGCTATAAGAAATGCTAAAATTAGGAAAGTTTGTGGTCCAGATGATACACCAACTAAATTGCTGAAGCTAATAGATGAGGATAACATAAAAGTATATAGTAGTAGGTAAAACTTTTTAAAGCAATAATACTGTAGTGGTAGTGATTCCCACAGACTGGCTCAAGTCCATCTTTGTCGCAATACCTAAAAAACACAATGTTGGAAAATGTTCAGAACATCCTAAGAATATTCAGAGATCAAAATTAGCCTAATTAGCCACACTCTTAAGATTTTTCATAGAATACCTCACAACAAAATTGGATGCAAATCTAAAGATCTCGACGTTACCCAATTTATTTTTAGAAATGTTATAGTAAC
This sequence comes from Diabrotica virgifera virgifera, assembly GCF_917563875.1. NCBI lineage: Eukaryota > Metazoa > Arthropoda > Insecta > Coleoptera > Chrysomelidae > Diabrotica > Diabrotica virgifera. Next base: position 199,948,032 of record NC_065450.1, on the reverse strand, counting down.
GAGGGACGCACTTTATGCGCTAATATCCTATGCCAGAATGCCGTGATCAAAGGAAATATGTATTTGCATGCTTCGAGGACTTCGGAAAGGCATTCGATAAAGTACAGCATAATAACTCTATACCGACGAAATTTACATAAAACGAGGAGAGGAATTAGACAAGGTTGAACAAGGATTAACAAATTAAAAAGTACACCGGAATTCTTTGCTTTGGGAAAAAGTTACTTTTATTTGTCTTTCTCTCGCCCAGAGCTTCTTTAATTCAATCTAAGATCTATGTTTGCTCTAATTTTATTCCAGCTTTCCTGGCTTCCATCTTCCATCATCATAGATGATATTTTTTCTACATTTTTCTGTTATTATTTTGTGGTATAAATACCTTTTTGTTTCGTCCTGCAGATTTCTAACTTTTATCTTTGTGGTGTATTCTGCAATTTTATTTTTAAGACATAACATGTGATTTCATTCGGATTAACACACTACTAATTACAATACAAGACAGAAAACCAAAGTCACCGATGTGTTACAAAAATCATTAAAATTGAAATGGGAATACGCTGGACATGTAGCTAGGAGCGATCTAAACAAATAGCACAGACCAATTCTAACCTGGAGATCATACCAACACAAAAACCCAGAGGCAGACCTCCTATGAGATGGAAGGGGGTAAAAGTACCTTTCCTTTCTCACGGGTTCTCCTACAGTTTTCCATACTATGATCGCCGTTTCCATGGTAAAATGCATAATACAAATACAATTAATGTTGTCAAATAAATGTGTTAAAGCAAAACTTACCAGGAATTACCTTTCAAAACTGTTCAAAAAGAACTGTTAATTAGAATTTTAAAAAATAAGGCATATCAATTTTAAGAATATTAAATACCTACATGTATATGTATTTTATTTCAATGTATGCATATAATATACATAAAAGCATCTAAATTATTTCATTTTGAAGTTTGACAACTCTTGACAAAACTGCATCCATAGAAAAAGTACAGTGTACAACACATGAGAAAATGACATATTTCTCCCTCGCTTGATTTGCGGCCCTCGCCTCGTGCCCCGGCTCGTGCCAACAAGCTTCTGCGCTCGTGAGAAATATGTATTTTTTCTCACTTGTTGTACAATAGACTATATTTCTATTTTTTACAAAATTTTCTGGCAGCAAAAATAAACGAGTTACACTGAAAAAAAAAAACGTTAGCCCCTTTGTTTGGCAAAAATATCGTGAAAATCTCTCTGCACCATAAATAAAATAAACAGTTACCGCTTTACCATTTACTTTAAATGTATGTGTATTGTTTATATCATGATCTGTAAATTTCACTGGTTTGATGTGCTTATTTTTAAAAAAATTTGGTTTTATATTAAAAAAAATTTTTTTTTTAAATTTTGGAAACATTTCCTTTTTTCAAAATAACTTAAAAAGTATTTAGACCAGGGCGCATCTGTAAAAATATTGGTACATTTGGACGTTGAGAGGTGACTCAAATTTTTTTGCAGAAATTGCTTGAAAATAAATCAAATAATAATATTTGAGTTATCCTCCCTCTCAAAAAGGTCCGGAACATTGTTTAAATAATCAAAATGTCAAAAAATTAAGGAAAAATTCGATTTTTTTCTTGGTTTTTGATTATAACTTTAAAAGTATTCATTTCCGAGAAAAGTTGTACTGAAATAAAAGTTGCGTAATTAAATTTTCTTCAATATAGAATTGGTTAAAAATTTAAAAAATAGTCATCCTTGTTGCAAAATAGCAATAATTGTGAAAAAACGTACAAAAACAAGTATTCGCATTTTACGTTTTTCAACTATTTATGCTACACTTACGATCTTCATATTTCACCGTGAAAAACTTTATGATACAGTAAAACAATACTGTAAATTTCGTTAAGATCGGTTCAATAGATTTTGCAAAATAAATTTTGCAATCCAGCTTTCGTAAAAAAAATTCATTTTTTCAAAATGTTACAGGACTGAAAATAAAGCAGATAGCAAGTTGAAATTTTTTTTGCTTATAGAAATGTACTGTACCTTTCATTTGCAATTTTCAAAATTAAAATCGATTAATTACCACGGCGTCAGAAAATTTTTTTAAATAAACATTAATTATTGGTGCTACGCGCAGGACAGCGGATAGTTTGCTCTGATTGGGCATTCCAATGACCTTTGATAATGATTGATAAATTTTAATTTTTATTACATTTCGATATAAATAAATAAATTTGTTTATTGCAAAATAAAAACACATACTCTATCCTTTGAAATAACACTTTTATTCGCAAAATTTTTCTTTGTTCATATATTTTAACTTAAATAATAAAAGTTTATTATTTTTAAACATATGCAATTGTTTAAACAATATTTCACAAACAATAATAAAATTAGTTTGATTTTTGTGGAATTAAAATATTAAAATACAACAAAATATAGAATAAGATAATAATATATTAGATAAAGATTGGAAGAAATTTTGGTGGAAATCAACTTGTGTGAATCGAACACCACTGTCCTGCGCGTAGCACCAAAAATTATTGTTTATTTCAAAAATTTTCTGACGCCGTGATAATTAATCCATTTTAATTTTGAAAATTGCAAATGAAAGGTATAGTACATTTCTATAAGCAAAAAAAATTTCAACTTGCTATCTGCTTTATTTTCAGTCCTGTAACATTTTGAAAAAATGAATTTTTTTTGCGAAAGCTGGATTGCAAAATTTATTTTGCAAAATTTATTGAACCGATCCTAATTAAATTTACAGTATTATTTTACTGTATCATAAAGTTTTTCTGGGTGAAATATAAAGGTCCTAAGGGTAGTATAAATGGTTGAAAAACGTAAAATGCAAATACTTGTTTTTGTATGGTTTTTTCGCAATTATTGCTATTTTGCAACTAGGGTGACTATTTTTTAAATTTTTTAGTAATTCTATATTGTAGGAAATTTAATTACGCAACTTTTATGTCAGTACAACTTTTCTCGGAAATGAATACTTTTAAAGTTATAATAAAAAAACGAAGAAAAAAATCGAATTTTTCCTTCAATTTTTGACATTTTGATTATTTAAACAATGTTCCGGACCTTTTTGAGAGGGAGGATAACTCAAATATTATTATTTGATTTATTTTCAAGCAATTTCTGCAAAAAAATTTGAGTCACCTCTCAACGTCCATCTCAAAACAGATGCGCTCTGGACTAATTAGTGATACGAAACATCTCAAGTAGTAAAAAATGTAGGCTTTGCTGTTATAAATATGCTAGTTTCATTTTGTTTTTCTGTAGGACAAAAATTGGTTAAGATATGGCTGTTCAAAGTTTGCATACACTCGTTCCTAGTGACTCGTTCAAGCACTTTGAACTATAACTCTTTCAAAAATAAGCACTTTAAACCGGTGAAACTGACAGATCAATATAAAAAATAGATAATTCAAGTAAATTGTTTGTAAAGCGGTAACGATTAATTTTATTTGGGGAGCTAAACACGGGGATGTTTTCATGATTTTTTTATCAAAAAAAAATGGTGGCCCTTTATTTTGAGCGTAACTTGCTTATTTTTAATGCTGGAAACTTGTAAACAACTAAAATAAAGCTTTTTTTAAATACAGTGAAACCCCGATAAGTCGGCCTCCGATAACCCGGAAGTCCGACTAACCCGGATCGATTTTCATCAGATAAAATAAAAATGTTTTCACTTTGACTGAGTTTTTTTACCAAGATATAAACAATAATGTATAAAACTGTACGTAATTTAGATGTACAGGACATAAGTATTTCATTTTTTTGGCAATTATAATTAAGTTTATCTGTAAGAGTACCGTATTTTATTAATTTTTACCATATTCTCCGGCTAACCCGGATTTTCGATAACCCGGATCGGCCGCGGTCCCGATTAATCCGACTTATCGAGGTTCCACTGTACTTTAAAAAAGTTTAAATGAGTTTTTCTCGAAAAGTGCTTCATTTTTTGGTTATTTCACGATGAAATATTCGATTTGGAATTGGACGAATAAAAACGTATTTTTCATGAGCTACAAATCTGATTTTGATGGATCTATAGACTTCACGAATACACAATTATTTTAGCGTTTTTTCCAAGTTCCATTTTTGCTGAAAATATTTTTTCCGATAAAATATTTACTTTTTGAGTTATTTGCGAAAAACCGTCTGAATAAGAGGTTTTTTTGTCGAAAAATAAACATTTTCAACCACAAATAACTCGAAAAGTACTGACTTACATAAAAAACACTATAGAACGAAAGTTGCTTATAATCAGTCAATTTATCCATTTCTGGGATTAAGTATCTTGAACGTATGTTTTTTCATCCCCGAGAAGGGGTGACTGTCACCCCCCAAGTAAAAGCAACCAACGGCACAAATTCAACTTTGAAGTTGAGGGTAAGTAGAACCGGAATCTAAATTTTCATGCAATTCGGAGTTGTCCCTGGAAAATACACGGTATCGCCGTATTTCCCGTTCATTTACTGGGCTATGATTTTGCCATTGCTTTGCACATTGATTTGTGCATCCCAGTTGCCAACGTGTCTGCTGAAAGGTCATTTTCGAAAATGTCAAGAATTAAAAATAATTTTCCATAAAGTATGACGCAAGAACGTGTTAACAATTTGTCGATTTTGTCAAGAAAGAAATTTTTTTTGAAAAGTCTTTTTGAAAAGAAGTCTCTCATGTGATCGAACTGGAATGAGAATTTTTGCTGTTATAGGTATATACACATCGAAGTTTAAAGCCATTTTTAGTGTATTCTTATTTAACAAAAATTCTTGCAATTTTTTTTCGCAAAAATGATACATGTTTGAAGGGCGGCTACTAGAGAATTGCCTAGGGCGTCAATTGACCTAAACGCGGCCCTGAGTGGAGGGAAATACTATTTGGCTAAGAGCCTAAAAAGCCTCTAAATCTAATAAATTTAAGGGGATCTGATTCTCGACTCAACACTTGCATCTTAATATACAAAATAATACGTAGTCATTTAGCAGAGTTCAAATTCCTTTTTCGCCTTCACTGCCATTGTTCCAAACTATTTAGCACATGCATAACAAAATTCCACAAAAATAGATACGATACCAGATACCACTGCATTTATAACAACTGATAAGTAATTAATATTTTTACCGTATTTAAGTTACTTTTTTTTGTAACAATCCATTTAAAAAATACTAATTTATAATCATAGCACGTTTACTACCTCAAACTTGGTTAACTCATCCACTGACACAACGTATGCATTGAAGTGCACTCAAATGGTCTATTTATATAACTGACTTGTATGTTTACTTGTCATCTATGTATTTGTAAACATGCGTATGATCGTAGGCAAAAGCGATAGCGATAACAAGTCATTGAAAAAATAATTTATACATTTAATTGCTGTCTAGTAATTACATAAACCGTGGCAATTTAAATTTAAGAAAAAAAATAATAGGCCAGGGCCGAAGCGTTCGAAAATTGTAATAAGTGAAAAAAATAGTAACAGGATGGAACCCATTGTAAAGGTTAGAAAATATAACAAAAATTAAAGGAAATAGCTAACGTGTGATCCAAAATTATTGTCACCATAGGTGGCTCTGAACGACAGAGATAGATATACAGTGCATGTCTATTATAAATTCAGATATAGTTTCTAGTTTACGTCAACTTTGACAGATACTTGTCAGTGTACGAACGTCAACTTAAAAAACACTATAATTGAACATAAAAAGTAGCAGATTAAGCAAAATTTCAGATTTATACGAATTAAAAGGTCTTGAGATTGGATACTTATCTTTTCAACGTGTTTTCAATCTGTATTATTTGTTTGGAAAAGTCATCATAACAACACTGAATATAGCCGCAGTTGGCCGTGACGTCACACTCCGGCGGCCTTTCATATTAAAACAAGACATACGTGTTTTTTTGCACGGATAGCTTTGATCCCAATAATTGTGGATCGCTCGTTATTTGTATAACAAGGGTTAAAGTGCTACTTTTCCTCCCGAGAATGAAGTTTACTGCCCGACGCGTAGCGGACGGCAGTAATCATTCAAGGGAGGAAAAGGCACTTTATTCCCATGTTATACCATGTTATATGGTTTTTCCACCTTCCTCAAATAACAAGTCATTTTTTCATTTTTACTTTATTTATGTAAGGGTGGCATATGCCATGGTATATGGGTATCCATGCCAAGTGGTCCAATATAGATTAAGTTGGTTGCTTGACTATTTTTAATATTTTTTATTTTTCTACCTTTTAAACTTCAGTCTATAGAGACTACAGAATTACATTTCATCATCATCATTCTCTTTGCCTTATCCCTATGCGGGGTCGGCTTCCCTAATTGCATTTCTCCACACAATTCTATCTTGGGTCATATCAATGTTAATCCCCTTTACCAACATGTCCTGCCTTATCGTCTCCCCCAAGTCTTCTTTGGTCTTCCTCTCCTACTCCTTCCAGGAATCTGCACTTCAGATATTCTTCGTATTAGGTGATTAACGTCTCGACGTTGAACATGACCAAACCATCTTAACCTATGCTCTCTCATTTTGGCATCAATTGGTGTCACACCTAGACTTCCCCTAATATACTCATTTCTAATTTTATCCTTCTTTGTCACTCCACTCATCCATCTAAGCATTCTCATTTCCGCCACATGCATTCGTTGTTCCTCTTCCTTTTTCACTGCCCAACATTCAGTTCCGTGCATCATAGCCGGTCTTATGGCTGTTTTATAGAATTTTCCCTTCAGCTTCATTGGAATTTTTCTGTCACACAACACACCACTCGCTTCTTTCCACTTCATCCATCCAGCCCTAATTCTACTGCATGCATCTCCATCTATTTCTCCATTACTCTGTAATACCGATCCTAGGTACTTAAAACTATTGCTTTTCACAATCATTTCACCATCCAAAGATACCATTTTATTTGTAGTAACTCCATCTTTAAATGAACATTCCAAATACTCTGTTTTTGTCCTACTAAGTTTTAAACCTTTTTCCTCCAGAGCTTGTCTCCACTGTTCCAGTTTTTGTTCTAAGTCTCTTTCACTATTTCCTATTAACACTACATCATCAGCATACATTAGACACCACGGAATACTACCCTGTAGTTTCGCTGTTATCTGGTCCAAAACTAATGAGAATAAATAAGGACTTCGCACCGAGCCTTGGTGCAATCCTACTTTCACATGAAATTTATCAGTCTCTCCCACACCTGTCCTAACACTAGTCGTTACTCCCTCATACATATCTCTCACAATCTTTACATATTCGCCAGGGACTCCTTTCTTATTGAGTGCCCACCACAGAATATCTCGAAGAACTCTATCATATGCTTTCTCAAGATCAATGAATACCATATATTTGGTTGAATACCATAAAGCGCATCGATCATTTTCACGGAAAACATGGCTTCGCTCTTTAGCCAATATTTTCACTGAGGTTTGTCCTAGTAGTCCTGTCGCCAGGGGGGGTACAACGGCCTCTTTAATTCAGATGGACTTACCCAAGTTTTTTTTATATATTTTGACCCGTAGAATACGAATTTTTTGGGTAACAGTTGATCCGGATGTCGATAAGATTGTTATAGACAAAGAACTTGAGGAATTACATAACAGCGATTTCTCGCAAAACAAAACATCTTTTTGTATTTTTTGGGTCATTTTAAGCAAAAAATATTCCTACAAGTTTTTTCGTAGAATGCATAGTTTTCGAGATAACCGCGGTTGAACTTTAAAAAAATCGAAAAATTGCAATTTTTGAACCCGAATAACTTTTGATTAAAAAATAAAGTAGCAATTCTGCTTACCGCATTTGAAAGTTTAAGTCAAATTATATCGGTTTTGATTATTTGAATTGCTAAGAATTAATTTTTTTATTGTTAAACAAATCTATAAATACATAGTGTTTCCCGTACCTAATACATGCGTTTTAACGCATGCTACGTAGAAATTGCCTCGCTTGCACTTATAGCTACTCTACCTACTCGTTCGATTTTAAATGAGAAATCATTGAAAACATCACTCACATACTAGGTGTTTATAACTTTGTTTAACAATAAAATAATAAATTTGTAGCAATGCAAATAATCAAAACCGATATAATTTGACTTAAACTTTCAAATGCGGTAAGCAGAATTGCTACTTTATTTTTTAATCAAAAGTTATTCGGGTTCAAAAATTACAATTTTTCGATTTTTTGAAAGTTCAACCGCGGTTATCTCGAAAACTATGCATTCTACGAAAAAAATTGTAGGAATATTTTTTGCTTAAAATGACCCAAAAAATACAAAAAGATATTTCGTTTTGCGAGAAATCGCTGTTATGTAATTCCTCAAGTTCTTTGTCTATAACAATCTTATCGACATCCGGATCAACTGTTACCCAAAAAATTCGTATTCTGCGGGTCAAAATATATAAAAAAACTTGGGTAAGTCCATCTGAATTAAGGAGGCCGTTGTACCCCCCCTGGCGACAGGACTATAGAACAATAAATCAAAAACCAAACTTTTTAGAAAAGTATGCTCTAAAAAACGGTCTATAACATTATTTAATTTCAAAAACTACCCTTAAGGCCTTAAATGAACCTCAAAGTTTGAAAAGGTAAACTGATAAAATTCCATTTTCAGCATTTTTTTAACAGCATAAGGCAAGCCGATAATGGTTTGTAATTTTTTTCTGCAAAAGACATCATTTATATACTTTAAGTAAAAAAAGTTTGAGCTTTGAGACTGAGAATTTTTTTCAAAAAAATATCAAAAATGTAATTTTTTGAAAAATCTCAAAGTTTGACCCCTTATATCGCTGATAGGCACTTATGAAAAAATTTGATATTTGGCTGAATGTTAGCCCCTAGCAAGTAGAAAAAGGTGTAAAAATTGGGAGTTGCAGACTTACCTTATATAGGAGTTACAGGCCTGAAAAAATGGTCAAAAATTAAAATGGTCAAAATTTGAGCGTTTGCAGGTAGGGTAATTAAAATTCAAATAAACTGTCTAATGGACTAAAAATTAATCTATTTTCACCAAATTTCACAACGAATACAAATTTATACAGGGTGGGCCAAAGAAAAGAGTTCCCCTTGCTATTTGGCAGTTATTATATTTTAAGGGAATGCCGAAACAGGTCGATTTTTATTTTTAAATAACAATTTTTTTATATATAGTTCATACGTCTCCATGACGTGTCATCGTCAGTGACGTCATCCATCTGGGCGTGATGACGTAAATGATGATATTTTTAATGGGAATAAGGGTCGTATGTTATCTCATTTGAAAGAGTGTTCAATTCTCTGTTCAGTAGTATAAACAATAATATAATTATTTATACAGGGTGGCCAAAAACATAATTTTTGAATTAAATTAATTGACACAAAAAGAAGAATGTGACACAAATTTCTTCAAATGGAATTTGCCATACAATGAGATAAATATGAGAACTGGCACAATTATTATGGCTTCAAGTTTATTTTTCGGGTCTAACTACAATGATGTTATGCAAAAAATTATGTTGTATCGCAGTTTTAAAATGCGTTTATCTCGAAAAAAGTTGAGATGAATGTAGTATACCTTTTTCAAGTAAAAATATTAAGAGAATAAAAGTTTTGATTCAAAAAGTATGTAGAGTGGGGGATAAAAAAAATTGAACGTATTAAATGAGCGCTGAAAGATGTACGTGGTGCCCTCTGGGTAATACATCATTTTTGGTAGCGAATTTAGATTTCTCATTTCAAAACACCTCGCTTACCAAATTTCGTGTTATTATCCCATGCCTGTCAGGATATATTTAAGAATAAATAAAATAAAAGTTTAACTTTGACACCTTGTATTTCGGTTATTACCAACTTTCCTACTAAGGTAAGTTATCTTAAATACACTTATTTTAAGCTCAGGAATCTAAGGTTAAGCTATGGCCCATTCTTTACCAAATATCCTGTATATATTCAGTACCCTTTTCAGAACCGGATTTAAGGCAGTGGGCAGTGGCGTAACTAACGCCAATGCTACCAATGCGGTGCATTGGGGTGCAGGCCTTAGGGGGGCGCATAAAAATGATATTCTGGAAAAATTTTAGCAAAAAAAATATGTTGAAGCAAAACATTCGTGGTATTTTATTCCGTTAGCGCCATAACAGACGGGCGACTGTGGCCGGGAACTCTGTGGATCCACAAAAATACATAGTTTCCGATGATTTACCGTGATACCGTGGGTTCTTATGTGGAGTGGACGTTGCATCACAGACGAGCGACTGTGGCCGGCCACAAACACCCCTAGTTGATGATATAGAAAATAACTTATATTTCAATAATAACTTTGAAATTTTATGTTTCAGGGTCTCTATGAGTCCCAATCACAATCACTGCAGCAGTGGAGCTGTTTTTATTTTCACGGTGCAAGTAGATGGCGTATAAATCGTTTAATTTTCGATATTTTTTTATGAAAATTATTTTACATGTACTTCTTTTCATAATAAATGCTCATGCACATTTTCAAAACAATTGGTACAGTTCTTTTTATTTTAGAAATTAACAAAAAAGTATTAGTACGTTCTTTAAAGGTAAAATATTGCAAAACCTCTAAATTTTAAAGAACCGCTTGGAATGACATGAGTCAATCCAATGAAGTCAAAGAAAAAAAGTGATATTGTGCCGATGTGTGCTTTTGCTCTAGGGGTGAGTTTGACCCTCTTTTGGGAGTGAAAAATATATGTTTGAAATAAGTCCAGAAATGGATAAAATGACTAATTCCAAGCAACTTTTGTTCTATAAAGTTTTTTCTCCGAGTTAATAGTGTTCGAGTTATTTGCGAGTGAATATGTTAATTTTTCTACAAAATAACCACGTTTTCAGACGGTTTTTCGCAAATAACTCAAAAAGTAAGTATTTGGTCAAAAAAATTCTTATCACAAATATATCACGTAAAAAAGTGAAAAACATGGTGTCTATGTTAGGTCACTATACCGAGCAGAAGCAGAGTTATGGCTAATGAAAAATAGGTTCATATTCGTCAATTTCCAAATCGAATATTTTCACTTGCCATATCCAAAAAGCGAAGCACTTTTTTGGGGAAAACTCATTTTAACTTTTTTAAAGTGTTTTAAAAAATGCTTATTTTTGTTTTTTAAAAAAATTTTTTAGCATCAAAAGTAAACAAGTTGCGCTCAAAATGAAGTTGGTCCCTCTTTTTGGTAAGAAATCGGGAAAATCACCCCCTAATTAGCATTTCAAATGAACTTAATTATTACCACTTCACAAGTTTTTTACTCGCGTAATTCTTGATCATATTATGGTCTGTAAGTTTCATCGGTTCAAAGTCCTTATTTTTGAAAGAGCTGTAGTTAAAAGGGCTTGAACGAGTCACTTATCACGAGTGTATGCAAATTTAGAAACACCGAATCTTAACCAATTTTTGTCGTACAGAAAAACAAAAAAATAGAAAGTATTCAGAAAAGTAAAGCCGACTTTTTTTATTGATTAAGATTTTTGGAAATGTCTAACAATTTTTAAGTTATTTTGAAAAAAGCATTTTTTTTTTTAAATTAAAATTTTTAAAAACTTTACTTTAAAACCAAATTTTTTCAAAAATAAGCACTTTATATCGATGAAACTTACAGATCGTATAAACACAACATAAGTAAAGTAACTTGTGAAGCGGTAACGATTAATTATATTTAAGTTCCTAATTAGGGAACATATATTTATCACCCACGAGATGGGGTAAAACTCACCCCCAGGGCAAAATCGCACATCGGCACCATATCAAATTTACAGCAAAAACCGTGAAAGAATGTACTATATGTGAATTTCGTACCTTTACACTAGGATAGCCCCTTAATTTTACTTTCAATTAATTTTTGAATAATAATGTTTTTAATAATTAACTTTAAAATTACTGTTATAATTCTTTGAATAATTTTTCTCTGATTGGATATGGCTTGTACAATGTCGTGTGTACTGAAATTGAAATAGTATCCCCTGGAAGTACGGAGAAATGTCGTTGTTAGTTTCGTTGGAGGTTAGGGGGGCAAGGGGGGGGAAATAAGTCTGGGAATAGGGGCGCACGAGGAATACTTGCATTGGGGCGCAGGTCAGACTAGTTACGCCACTGGCAGTGGGTGCCCCTGGGCAGAATTGGTGTGGGACCCTACCTCCTACCATTAAAAAATTGTTGTTATAACTATGGTATGCAACCAAGTATAGAGTTTTCCCTTTTAAAAATTAAAAAAAAAAATGTTGATCTACATTTATAAATATATTTTTAAATAATAAAAAATACAAGAGGTGTAACTTGTTACCGTAAAATATTAAAAATAAATATTGTAAAATGTATGGTAAAAAAGTCTGGGTATTTTTTAGATTGTTGAATTGAAAATTCCTTAATTATGCCTGAGATATCTATTTAGTTCCTTTAAGACATCGTGTTTAATGCTCATTATAGAGAGATAAAACGCTCTTGGCCCATCATAGACCGAAGGCGATTGTTAATTAACTTTAGTTTTGAGAATGATCACTCTCCACTGTAGTTAGAGACAGCAAGGCTGGACTTGCTCTCTAGAATTCATACATACACCATTTTTTTCACTTATTCATAAGCTACACTTATATTTTTGATAAGAATGTTTTTTCGATAAAATACTTACTTTTTTAGTCATTTGCAAAAAAAATCGTCTAAAAACGTGTTTTTTTTTTGTTGAAAAATGAACATATTTACTCGCAAATTTACTGCAAATAACTGAAATAATAACAGACTTCTTCAAAGAAAAATTAAAAAAAAAACAGAGATCCACTATATGATGGAATTATACTGCATCAAACGGATACCAGAGAAACCACCCCCTTACGCAGCATACAACGAACCCGACGTCGTAACATCCATAAAGATCAGACGTCTGCACTGGATGGGCCATGTTGAACGGATGTCGAAGACTGAAACACCAAAACATATAATGAGGCAGACACCAGTAGGGAGAAGGTCAAAGGGAAGACCCAAAGTTAGATACATGGAACAAGTGGAACAAGATCTGAAAACACTTAAGATTACCAACTGAAAAAACAAAGCAAGGAACAAAACAGAATGGCGGAAAATCCTAGAACAAGCCAGGACCGAAAATTATTGTCGAGCTACTGATGATGATGAATAACTAAAATAATAACACTACATAAGTATTAACTTAGTGAAAAAATGCTATAGAACAAAAGTTGCTTAGAATTCGTCAGTTTATCCATTTCCGGACTTATTTTGAACTTATTTTTTCACACCCGAGGAGGGGTGAAACTCACCTCCAGGGCAAAAGCACAAATCGGCAAAATTCACTTTTATTCTTTGACATGTTATTATTTATGTGTATGCCAAATTTCATGTCAATTCAAGCGGTTCTTTAAAATTTTGAGAAAAAACAGTGAGTCAATGGACTATTATAGGTACCAGTAACAATGAGAGCACACAGCACAATTTTATTTAATACGCACCATTTGAATGATTTTAGAAATTAGCATTTAAACTTGTATCCCAATTATTTAACAGTTAACAATCCAATGTACAACTTAATATTTTCCGGCCTCGCCTGACCATGTTTGTATGAGTAGCATGACTTTATTTACATTTTTATATTTTAAAAGTCCCAACCCTCCAAATACTAGATAGGAAACTTCTAGGCTATCACAAAAATAAAGTAAAAACTTACCTTTTTCAACAGGGGTAACAGTACGAAATAATACAAACAGGTGAGTGGTGAGTAATATTGCTGTTTTACTAGATTATCGTAAATACTATTACAGCTGACAATTATTATTCTTTCTCCAAGTAGCACAAAGTCACAAAACAAATGAGTGGTTTAGTGCCAGATTTTCAGACTTGCTTATGCCACAATTTTTGTCAACAGGATAATTTAAGGTCAAACTCGTAACCAAATTATGACAACAAAAAATAATGAATTCCACTTGATTATGTTCTGAGTATTTTGCAATCCATGCAAAAAGGGTATTTAAAAAATATGCATGATGTAGAATATGATTTAGAAGACAAATAAATTATTGTAGGCGTAGGAGGCAAGTTTGGCTCAAATTTAAGTTCAAACTTTGTAAATGTGGAGTAAGCAATGTTTTGATCAATGTTATTATATTCAGTGGCGTAGTGCCAACTCAAGATAACGATAAATAAGAAATTATTTTTGATACACATAATTATGTTTGCATAAAACAAAAATTATTTTATGTGAATAATGTGCTTAGTTTTTTATGTTTGGGATTTTGTGGGGGCGCCGGGCAGCTGCCCAGCCTGCCCTGCTCCCTTAAATCCGGCCCTGACCCTTTTACCTTACGGTGTCGGGTTTACAATTTCTACATTATAATTACTAGTATCCATACTAATTATTTAAAAACTTTTTCCATTCTTTTCGATTCTTCGCCACATTGGTTGCCTCTCTCAATGTTATTCTTTTCTTTTCTAGTATTCTTACTACTCCATCCCATGTTGTTATTGGTCGTCCTCTTTTCTTCCTTTTCTGTATTTTTGCTTCCCAAACCTTCTTCACTGGTCTCATTTTGTCCATTCTTTGCAAGTGTCCCCATCAACTAAATTGTCTTTTTTCAATGTATTCCAGAACAGCTTCTATATTAAGATCTTCTCGTATACCAGTATTTCTTAATCTATCATGTCTGGTCACATCTTTAACTCTTCTTAGATATTTCATTTCGACTGCTTGAATTCTGCTTTTTTCTCTTTCATCCAACACAAATGTTTCACACTCATAGGTTAGTATAGGTCTGAATATCGTCTTGAACACGTTAATTTTTGTTTTTTGTGTTACTTCGCCTTTGTTTATAAATTTCTGGTTCATTGCATACCTAATAAAGCTTCATTGTTTTGTCTATTATCTATTCTTAATTTCCATCTCCGTTCTTCCTGTTGCATATATTTCCACCCTTAGATATTGAAACGATCTTACTTGCTCAATGTTAACATCTTGAATTACTATATTTAATATCTCTGGGTTTTCATCATTAACCAGTACTTTTGTGTTTTGTTTGTTTATTTTCATGTCATATTCTTCTAGACCTTCATTCCAGAGAATTAGATTGTACTGTAAGTTGTTTCTACTGTCCGCTATTATTACTACACAGGCTGATCAGGTCTGATCATCAGCAAAAGCTCCTTCAGATATTTCTACTTTTTGTAAATTTCTATGTCCTACATATAATTTTTTATCCTTTGCTCTATATTTTATGATAAATATCTAAAAAAATTTTAGTGAATATAAGATTCTTAGTTGTATGTCAAAAAATGCGCAATAACGACGTCTTAAAACTCACCAAATTTCATTTGCATATCTTAACCGGTTTTAAAACAATATATAAATCGCCAGTTTGTAAGAAAAACTTCAATATCCCGTATCTCGTAAACGAAGCATTTGCGGGCATACGTTTATAAAGAAAACTGTTATAAATTTTTCATACAAAATTACCCCTTAAAGTTTGCCATACTTATTTAAGAACATCCTGTATTGATGAAAAACATGGCTAGTTGTTAAAGTACCTAACTTTTTTATGGACCAACATAAGCGAATGAATCGAAAAACAGAATGTTGAGAAAAAATGACGCCATAGTTGGGTTTTAATTTCAGTATTTTATAAATGCTAGAATATTCCACAGGGAGACGCGAATTAAAAAAAAATCACAGTTTGATTGGTACTCTCGGTATACAATGACAATTTACATGTCTAGCAACAATATTATTACAGCGATATTGTTAAAGAATAAGCCTATAACATATTAAAAAAATCACTTAAATCGGACAACAGGTTTAGGAAACTCGAGACATCAAAAGTTACCCATTTTTAAGGTGGGCGGTAAAATTTGCCGGTCAATGCTTCATAGACAAAGACAAGGCGAAAACGGCTGGTTCGTTGGAAAAAATATTCCCATGAGATTTTTTTGCATAATCACATTCGTGAGACATCCCAGAATCAGGTTCAAAAAGTTGCCCACGTGAAAAGTGGTCCAAATTTTTTTAACAATTTTTTTTAATCAAATTGCAAAAATCAATATTTTTGGCCTGGACAATTTTTTTTAGATTTTTTGGACCATTCTGGACAAAAAAGGTCTCTTATAATTTTTCTGTAAAGTTGATCGTTTTCGAGTTATAAGCAATTTAAAATTGAAAAAAACGAAAAATGGCGATTTTCAAAGCTTATTAACTCGGTTAAAATTTATTATTATGAAAGTCAGAAAGTGACTAGATCAAAGTTTAAAGTTCCCCTACAAGATCCTGAAGAAATTTTTGTCATTATTTTATTACTGCGCTGTTATTTTTAAGTATGTAATAATAATGAGCGCCATGCAAGTGTTAGGCGGCCGTAAATGCAGAGTGCGAGAGAGATGCCAGTCCGGCAGTC
The DNA here is from genome assembly GCF_917563875.1 of Diabrotica virgifera virgifera. Classification (NCBI taxonomy): domain Eukaryota; kingdom Metazoa; phylum Arthropoda; class Insecta; order Coleoptera; family Chrysomelidae; genus Diabrotica; species Diabrotica virgifera. The sequence continues at coordinate 199,931,643 of NC_065450.1, read as the reverse complement.
CAATTGTGCATCTTACTCGCACTCACATTTACAGCCGCGTCAATACGATCTAACCGCTCATTGTTATTAATTAAAAATAACATCTTAGTAATAAATTAATGACACAAATTTTTTCAGGATCATGTAGGGGGAGCTTTAGTCTTTGATTTAGTGATTTTCTGACTTTCATAATAATAATTTTTAATGAGTTATTAAGTCTTAAAAATGGCCATTTTCGAGTTTTTCAAATTTTAAATTACTTATAACTGGAAAACGATCAACTTTAGAGAAAAATTATGAGAGACCTTTTTTGTTCAGAATGATACAAAAAATCTAAAAAAAAATTTTCAGTGCAAAAAATATTGATTTTTGCAATTTGATTAAAAAAAATTGTTAAAAAAAAATTGGACCACTTTTCACGTGGGCGATTTCTTGAACCTTATTCTGGGATGTCTCACGAATGTGATTATGCAAAAAAATCTCATTTTTTTCCCAACGAACCCGCCGTTTTCGCCTTGTCTATTATTACATTATAATCCAGAGCTAGTCTATGGCTTCCTAGACCATCCATTTCATCAATTCCGGTTCTATTCCATCTTCTTTTCCAGTTTTTCCGTCTTTAATTATTTTTGTTGCTTCGTTACCTCTTCTTTTTCTATTCTCCATGTCCTGTTTTCTTCTTCCCTTGAGCTTGATGTGTCATTTGAGATCAGGCTTGTGTTTATGTTTTCTTCTAATTTAATATTACAGGTGTAATATTCTTTCAACACTTATTATCTGTATTATTTTTATTATTAAGTAATTATTTCTTATTTAATTATTATTATATTAAACACGTGACATTTAAATGAAGTTAACTTACTAGCCTATCTTAAAAATATAATAATTATAGAAGTACCTACTGATAACTTTTTGTAAAGAATAGGTACTAAATTGTTTTGTGCTACACAATTATGAAAGTAAATACCTACTTCAATTGTATTTAAATGCAATAATTGTCGGGACATCCAATTATAAAAATAAATGATGGCGTAGGTACAGAATAATGAAGCAATTTCACGGTTTTTTTGGTATCTACTAAACACTACCATTAGTAACCAATAAAAACAACTCTGACACTATTTGGAGACAAATAAAAAGGGTGCTTTGCTTAATAATTGTGGCCTAATCCCATAATATAACCATAATATTTAACGTGAAATAAACATATATAGAAGCAACAGCCACCAAAAATAAAAGTAGAGGATATTGAGACAAATTGATACCCTATCGTCAAAAACATCTGCTATCACATTGGATTGTATTTTAAAACTTGATAAATAGAAAAATTAATGCAAACACGAAGATCTAACAGGTGGAACATATAGAAGTTGGAACGAAGTTCATTACAGTGTGTCTGCGTAACTTGGAACCATATGGGAAACTTTTTTAACATAAATTTTACGAAAAAAAGTTATTCTTCATAGAGAACGCTGCATAGTCTAAAACCTAAGATGCACAATAATCAGATATCAAATTTTATCAACGTTCCTACAAGGTATGTAAAAAAATATGAATTTCGCTCGAGAGTAAAGTGCCTTTATATTTCACATTATCGAAAATTGTTATTAAGAATAGTTGTTTGGAATTAAAAATTTTTTTTAGAAGAACGTAAATGCATGTTATATCATAATTTTTAATTCCAAACAAACTTTCCTTAATAACAATTTTCGATATTGTGAAATATAAAGGCACTTTACTCTTGAGCGAAATTCATATTTTTTGACATACCTCGTATACTGTTGATAAAATTTGACATCTGATGATTGCATTTTAGGTTTTAGACTATGCAGAGCAGTTTATGAAGAATAACTTTTTTTCGTAAAATTGATATTAAAAAACGTTCCCATATGGTTCCAAGTTACGCAGGCACACTGTACCTACCTAGGCTCACAAATCAACCAAAGTAACACAATAGCTGCAGAAATCAACAGACGTATAGGTATATTATCTAAAAAATAGATCATACTATGGATTAAAGAAAGTTTTAACATCAAACATAGTCACAAAAAGAACGAAAATATTGATATACAAACTCTCTTATCAAGCCCGTCTCACTCCTCACTTAGGGTCATAGGCGCCCATGCCCATGGGCAAGGGGGCAGTGCCCCCCTAGCTTTTTGGGAAAGAACAAAAAATTAAATTTGTATTGTATATACATAAATATATAGACAAACGTATTTTGTCAAAAAATACGTTTGGCCTCCCCCTAAAAATTTTTATATGGGCGCTCTTGCTTAGGGTACGTTCAGAGGGAGCGAAGAAAGAGTGCGAGCAAAGAGCAAAGAGCAAAGCGTTGAAATCAAACTACTACTGAGAAACCGAGGTACACAGAGTGCTAGCAGAGAGCAAAGCGGCGAAACCAAACAAGTTTGATTTCTCCGCTCGCACTCTTTGTGCGAAAAAAATGAATATCGATGCCCTGATAGCTGAAGTGTTTCAAAGAAAGCTGTTATGTGATCAGAAAGATTCCCTATTCAGATGACGACGATGACTTTTTTTTATAACTTTATGCAATTTTATAATTAAATAAATATTATGTAACTTAATAATTATTTTTAGTTCTACAGTGTGGCAAAACCAAATGAAATAAATTCATTATTTCGTAAACCGACGACTTTAAGAAAAAATCCGGAAACAGATCGATTTTTATTTTTAAATTATGTTTTTTTGTCATTTACATACTAGTGACGTCATCCATCTCGAAGCTGAAATAAAAAATATACATGCGGACTAATTTAAAAAAAAGGTCATTTCATTGTTGTCTTCTTACCGGCGTGAGAAATACAAGATAAGATTTACTATTTTATTTGGGCATAAGCCACAATTCGAGTTTGAAATCAAGTTTACTTGACGTTTCAACTTTCACTTCAGAAATCGTTATCAATATAAAAAACATTCATAAATTAAAAATTTAACTTTGTTTCTGGTGAAGCAACGCAGTTGGAACAAGCAGAATATTATAATTGTCACCGTAAAGCGAAAAAGGTAACGCACAACTTAAAATAACCTATAGATTTCTAACTTCGTTTCTGGTGAAGCAACGCACTTGGAACAAGCAGATATATTATAATTGTGTCACCGGAAAGCGAAACAGGTAACGCACAACTTGGAAGAGCCTATAGTTATCTAACTTCGTTTCTGGTGAAGCAACGGAGTTGGAACAAGCAGATATATTATAATTGTGCCACCGGAAAGCGAAAAAGGTAATGCACAACTTGGAAGAGCCTATAGTTTTCTAACTTTGTTTCTGGTGAAGCAACGGAGTTGGAACAAGCAGATATATTATAATTTTGCCACCGGAAAGCGAAAAAGGCAACGCACAACTTGGAAGAGCCTATAGTTTTCTAACTTCGTTTCTGGTGAAGCAACGCAGTTGGAACAAGCAGATATATAATAATATTTGGGTCACCGGAAAGCGAAAAAGGTAACGCAAAACTTGGAAGAACCTACAGTTTTCTAACTTCGTTTCTGGTGAAGCAACGCAGTTGGAACAATCAGATATTAATATAATTGGATCACCGGAAAGCGAAAAAGGTAACGCACAACTTGGAAGAGCGTATAGTTTTCTAACTTTGTTTCTGGTGAAGCAACGGAGTTGGAACAAGCAGATATATTATAATTGTGTCATCGGAAAGCGAAAAAGGTAGTCCCTGAAATGTTCAGGACTGAAACAATCGCTTAAAATTCGAGAATTTTTACGATTTTATACCAGATCATAAATGATTACAGTGAAATCTTCTGTTAGTGATCCCATAGTAAATAACGAGGAAAAAACCTCATGATACGATCTCGATAAGGTAAACATTTGGTCTTACATTTGAAATATTTTATTAGAGATATTTTTTACTGTTTATTTGGAACGTCAAATAAACTTGATTCACACTCAAATTGTGGCTTATTTCACATAAAATAGTAAATTGCATAAGATGCCACAAGAAAATAGTTTCAAAACAATACCAAAATAAGATGTAGTAGAAGTACATACAGAACAGAGACATGATTATCTACAATTACTAAATGTTCGTAAGTTTCCTCTGGATCGCGGAAGGTTCGTCAAAATGAAAAATTTTAACGAACATTAACTGCGCCACGTTATCTTCGCCTTAAGACATTCAGCAGGTATTTATTTTTGATTTTTTCGAGTAGGTAGTCAAAAGTCTCCATTTTCACCCTGAAATATGCTTTTAATTTGACGGGATCCTCCTGTGGCTCTTTGAATAAATGCAAAATTCACCGTGATTACCGCGGGATTGATTATTACGATGAATTCTCTAACATTTTCCGCGAGCCAGGAAGTACCACGTTTTCGGACAGTTTATTTGTATTTTATTTAAAGATTAAATAAATTTTTACTTACTATTTTCCAAAATTTTTTATTAAAACAATACCAAAAATTAAAAAAAGATTAGAAAACACCAGGATTTGAACCGGGGACCTCTTGATCTCCAGCCTAACGCTCTATCACTGAGCTATACCCTTTTGTATATACGGGCTAAAAGATTTCTCAGACATAGTGACAAACATACGAAGTGAATTATAAAATACTTTAAATATTACTTATTATCTTATTCCCGAGGTAGATAAGTCCAAATACACAAAAATTATAATAATAGTTATTTATGATATAAATGTTAAAAGCACAATTTTAGGGCACGTATGTGAAAGATTCGCTTCGCTCATTCTGCAATTCACATGAGTGCCTTAAAAATTGTACTTTTTAACACCTATATCATACAATATTTTTTCTACAAACGTCTTATATATCAACAAATATAATTTATTCATTCTCAATTTCAGGACAATACCCACAAAAACTTTTACTTGAACTTGACTGACATTTTTATATTTTTCTTGACATTACTTCAAAACTGCCTATACTGTCAATATGTAAATCATAACAACTATAGAATAACATCTACTTTTATTTTTGTATATTCTAACAAATTTTAATAGTTGTTTTCTACAAACGTGTTGAAAATGCAATAATACAGTTTAAATTAAATTTAAAAAAACCTTAAACCACCTTTTTCAAATTGAGCAAGTTGTATTATTAATATTAACGTTAATAAATGAAATATAAATATTTTGACGTTTCACAATTTGACAATTCACTTTTAACTGCAGTGCCTTAAAATTTTTAAAGTACAGTGGTGCTTTAAAGTAGCATTTTTAACGCTCCTATGGAGTGCTATAAATTGCATTTTTAACACGTTTATAGAAAAATATATTTAAAAACACTAATATATCCTTTCCACACCTTTTCTGGACTGATACATACATAAATTAAAACATTTAATAACGAACTCCATACTGTCTGTGTGCGCATGCGCGCAGATTAATAAAATTTCACCCTCAATCGCGCCTAAAGAAGTATAACTTCAAAAAGAAAATAACTATCTATGACTGCCGAGTGGAAAAGAACTAAACTCTCTCTCGTCTCGCGTAACTACCAGCTCCCACTCTGGTTTAGCACTTCTTTGCTCTTTGCCCTTTACTCTTTGCTCTTTGCTCGCACTCTTTCTTCGCTCCACTCTGAACGTGCACTACGCGTCCGAAACGTGGACGATGACAAAAAGCGATGCAGGATTTATAAAGGGGTGCAGGATAACGGATTATGGCGTAGACGCTATAGTTTTGAGCTTTACCACCTTAATAGTGAACCTAGTACCTAGTATTGGTAGGTCTATCAAAATAAACAGGCTGTCCAACACATTTATAACCAAAGACCAGATGAAGTGATGAAAAGATACAGGCCCAGAGCCCAATTTAAGGACCACGTGAAAGATGACTTACAAAAATTAAGAGTACCTACAACATTGAAACATTGTAATATCAAGGCTAAGAATAGGAAGGCATGGAAGTTGATTCTAGAAAAGGCCAAGACCCACAAGGGGCTGTAGAGCAAATGATGATGATAAACAAAAACGTATAAAAAATTAACCATCTGAAGCGTACATTCGTGTAAATATTATTGATAAAAATGATTAAAGCAGTTTCTCATAAATACTAAATACAACCAAAATATTAGCAATATTCTGCACTTACTGTTTTAAAATATACCTATTATTAAAATGTTTCAAACAAGAACGGCGTTATGTTCTACGTAGAAAGGTATTATCTATAGTATTATGTATATAACATATCGTGAAGTGAATCTCTACAAATATAAGCCGTCGTCCTGTTTACTTATCTAGGTCAAAAAAGATATCTCCAGTATGTACAGCTTTTTCATAGGCGCTTCAATGTTCTACAACGGGAGAATATGGTATTTTAGTTATTCTTCTATACGTAAATCCTTAAACCTCTGAGTCAGATTATTTAGTGCTTATCCATGCGTTAATTCCAGTTTTATTCTGGTCTGCTACTCTCTTTGCTATCATTTTCTCAAGACAAATCCAGGGTAAAAAAGAACAACATCTTTGACGATATAGGTCTTTTCAACGCTTCTCAGTTGTTTCGAGGTTCTGTCATATGTCGCATAATCCGTTTATAATATTAATATACGACATATGACAGAAGCCCGAAACAAATGAGAAGCGTTAAAAAGCACTATTCTTCAATGATATTACAAATTGCTCACACTACAAAATCATATACTTATGTGATTCTTAACATCTATTTTTACAGGTAATACAAATTTAACACCATTTTTTGTTTGTTTCAGACTTTGATTTCATAATAGACCAGTAAGGATCTGCGAAAAAACGTGTATTTTTGGATGTGAGCGGTGGCATTCGGATTTTTGCAGATAAAGTTAGGTGACACATTCAGTACTAATAATTGACTTATGCTCCTTCTCAAATATGCCCGGAACATTAATAAAAAAATTAAAATATTTAAAAATTTCGAAAAACATCGATTTTTTTCTGCTTTCTTTGCTTATAACTTTAAAACGGTTCGTTTTAGAACAAACTCGTAGAGAAATAAAATAAAGATAATTGAATTTTGTATGATATACGACTGGTAAAAAATGTCTTAAGGTATTACCTTTTCTGCAATATAGCAATAAATACAAAATAAGGGGGCAAAATAAGTCTGTTGTTATTCAATATTTTTTAACCACTTTGGTGGCACTTAGAACCTTAGTAATTCGCTTAGGAAATTCTTTGTTAACATACTTAAATCGTGTACCAAATTTTATTAAAATCGACCTAATAAATTTTGCAAAATAAATTTGCAATCTAAATGTTTTTAAAAAAGTTCAAATTTTTTAAAATCTTTCTGAACAAAAAGTAGACCATTTAGAAGTTGGCTAATTTTTTTACATATAAAAAGGTGCTCTACCTATCTAATACACTTTACAGAATTAAAATCGGATTATTTAAGGGGCCCCAGCAATGTTTTAAATTTATGAACAATTTTTTGGCTTATAAACAAATCATCATCATCATCATCATCCAACCAATTTACGTCCACTGCTGGACATAGGTCTCCCCCAATTGTTTCCACACTTCACGGTTTTGTGCTGATTTTTGCCAGTTTTTACTAATCCGCCTGATATCATCTGTCCATCGTGTAGGCGGCCTTCCTCTACTTCGTTTATCTTCTCTTGGTCTCCACTCCATCAGCCTTCGTGCCCATCTTGAATCTTTCAGCCTGGCGACGTGTCCTGCCCAGTTCCATTTGAGCCTGGTGATACGTTCTACAACATCTGCGATACCGGTTGTTTGTCTGAGATCTTCATTTCTTATTTTATCCCGTAGAGTTACGCCCAGCATGGATCTTTCCATGCGCCTTTGAGCAACCCGCATTTTCGACGCTGTTGCCTTGGTTAGAGTCAATGTCTCTGCTCCATATGTCATTACCGGTAGCACACATTGGTCAAACACTTGTCTTTTTAAACCGATCGGTATACTGCTCCTAAATATGTCTCTCAGAGCTCCGTAGGCTGCCCAAGCAAGAGTTAATCTTCTTTTTATTTCGCATGTTTGGTTATCTCTGCCAATTCTAATTTCATGACCCAAGTAAATGTACTTTTCCACTAGTTCTACTTCTTGTTCGCGTATAATCAGCTGTCCGCTAGGAATCAGATTAGTCATAAATTTAGTTTTAGAAAAGTTCATTTTCAGGCCTATTTTCCAGCAGATAGCGTCTAACTCATTTAGCATTTTCTTTACTTCTCCTAGGTCATCAGTTATAAGGACTATATCATCTGCAAAACGAAGATGATTTAACTTTTCTCCATCTATTTTGATCCCTTTATTGTCCCAGTTGAGCATCTTAAAGGCATATTCCAGAACAGTTATGAATAGTTTTGGCGAGAGTGTGTCGCCTTGTCTTACGCCGCGTTCTATGCTTATTTGTTTGGTTTTATCATGTAACTTAACACTCATTGTTGCCTCTTTATAAATATTATAGATGAGTGTACTGTAACCGTAGTCAATACGGCATTCATTTAGAGCTTCTAAAATGCTATCCAGCTCTATCGTGTCAAAGGCTTTATGAAAATCCACGAATGCTAGGACAAGGGGTTTATTATATTCTATTGACTTCTCACTTAGTAACTTGACTGCCTGCAGATGGTCGTTTGTCCCAAAGTTTGATCGAAATCCAGCTTGTTCTTTTGGCTGGTAAAAATCTAGCTTCTTTTCTACTCTTGATGTCACTACTTTTGTAAAGAGTTTGTATAAGTGGTTTAGCAGGCTAATGGGTCTATAATGTTCTTAGTCTGTCTTATCTCCCTTCTTATGCAAAAGTATTGTTACTGCGTTTTTCCATTTTTCAGGTATCGACTTTTGATGAAGGCATAAGTTGAAGAGATTTTTTATTTTACCTATAAGAATGTGGCCTCCGTTTTTAATGGCCTCTATTACGACTCCATCTTCACCTGGTGCTTTTCCATTTTTCATTTTTCTCAGTGCTTGATGGATTTCGCTAGTGGTTATCTCTGGTAGTATTTCGGAGCCTTGGTTTATTATTTTCTTTGAAACCGCTTCCCTCAGATTATTTTGATTCAGCCTTTGGCTCCTATATAGTTCCAAATAAAATTCTTCTACGATATTTAGTAAATCTTCTCTGTTTGATGTTATTTCGCTGTTTTTATTTTTTAATTTATGTATTTCGCATTTTCCGTTGGTCAATTTCCTTCGTAAAACTTTCAAACTTTTATTTTCTTCTATGGTTTTCTGGATGCTTTGAGTTTTATACTTCCTTAGATCTTTTCTGATTTCCTTTGCCACTTTCTTGTTGATGTCTCTTAACGCACTTTTTTCAGTATTTTCGCTTCCTCTCATTTTACTTCGCGTTTTGATTAGTTCTCTAGTTTCTGGGCTTATTTTTTCATCTCTCTTCTTTTTTGGGCAGTTTTTTCGTTTGTTTTTATAAACAAATGGCTTTGTTTAATAATAAAAAAATTTATTTTTAGCAATGCAAATAATTAAAACCGGTATAATTTGACTTAAACTTTCCAATGCTGTCAGCAGAATTGCTATTTTATTTTTTAATCAAACGTTATTCGAGTTCAAAAATTGCAATTTCTCGATTTTTTGAAAGTTCCACCGCGTTTATCTCGAAAACTATGCATCCTACGAAAAAACTTGTAAGAACATTTTTTACTTAGAATTGCTCAAGAAATACAAAAAAATGTTTTATTTTGCGAAAAATCGATTTTATGTAATTCCTCAAGTTCTTTGTTTACAACAATCTTATCGACATCCGAATCAACTGTTACCCAAAAAATTCGTGTTCTACGGGTCAAAATACATAAAAAAAACTTGGGTAAGTCCATCTAAATAAAGGAGCCCGTAGCACCCCCTCCTGGCCACAGCACTAATTTGTTTATAAGCCAAAAAATTGTTTATAACTTTAAAACATTGCTGAGGTTGCTTAAATAATCCGATTTTAATTCTGTAAAGTGCATTAGATAGGTGGAGTATTTCTTTATATGTAAAAAAATTGACAAATCTTTGTATGTTCTAGTTTTTGTTGTGCAAGATTTTAAAAAATTTTAAGTTTTTAAAAAAGTTTAGATTGCAAAATTATTATGCAAAATCTAGTAAGTCAATTTTAATGAAATTTGGTGTACGGTTTTAGCACATTAGAAAAAATTTTTAAGCGAATTAGGAAGGTTCCAAATGTAACCTAAGTGATGGAAAATCATTGAATAAGGACAGGCTTGTTTTGCCCCCTTATTTTATATTTATTACTATTTTGAAGCAAGGGTGATAAATTAAGACATTTTTAGCCAATCGCATCTGATAGAAAATTTAATTATCTTTGTTTTATTCCTATAGGACTTTGTTCTAAAATGAATAGTTTTTGAGTTATAAGCAAAAAAAATTAAAAAAAAGAAATTTTTTGAAATTTTTAAATATTTTATTTTTTTCATTAATGTTCCGGGCATATTTGAGAAGGAGCATAATTCAATTATTATTAACGAAGTTATCACCTAACTGTATCCGCAAAAATCTGAATGCCACCTCTCACATCCACCTAAAAACAGATCCTTAAATCGTTTTAGCGTCTATTCATTAGGCAACCAGCTATATAGCAATATAAACTGTCCAACAAAAAAAAAACTATAGGTACTATAGAAAAAAAATTTTCTTAGCTATTTAGGTATATTTTTAGCATTAAGTCAGTTACTGTTACTGGTACTTCTAGCTAGCGTACTTTCTTTATTCGGGACCGGCCAAATGACGATGTGAGTTAATGAATCCATTCATTGAACAAAAAGGAGTTAAATAACTTTGAAATGACGGATGTCTAACCTACGGAGCCCAAAAATTCAACCTACTATTAGCAAAAAATGTAACAAATCAATAATCTTAGAAATATTTTCCCAATAGGGTTTTTCATCGATTGTCTGTGAATGACTGTGAATGAAAAGCCCTATGGAGATGTCATTCATATCCTCTAAAATAAAATAGTCTAAAATCTACACACCCCGCAAAAACTTATTAAGACTTCTTCATCTTCTTCCTTTATATAAAGCAATTTTTCTTGTTAATTAGCGGGTTGTTTCCCGTATGTACGAGACATGTTAACCAGAGGCGTAGCTACCGCCGTATCAGCTGTATCAATTATACGGGGCCACCGACATTCAGGGGCCCCAGCACGGCATGTCGACACAAAATTCCATTCAAAAAATTGAACAAAATGTTCTACAATTATTTCACTATTAAAACGCTTTGAACAGTGTATATTGTTTGGATATCGACATTTTCGTGAAATAGATACTTTATCTATAATATAAACTATATTTATGTACAGGTACCTATCTATTTTCTGCCTCTCGCCTTTCTATAACTACAGAGCTTTTTGGTTTTCAAGCTACTTTTTATTGTCTATTCATTGTATAATGCATAATGCCAAATTGCAATATTTGTAATGGCTTTACCTTTGAATATTTGAATTGAAACATTGAAACACTGTGTATTGTTTGCGTATATTTTCGTGTAATATGTTCCTTATCTATAGGTAAATTGTATTTAGGTATATCTATGTATTTGCCATTCGCTCGCCGTTAAAATACAGAGCTTCTTTGTTTACGTTCATTTTCTATGTCCATTTACACTTGGTTTGAAAAAACTGAATCTGTTTTAAAACAACGAGTCTCAACAATTCAAATCTATTTTTCGACTTTGGTTTATTAGAGTTCTTTAGGGTTATTATTATTAGGGTTTTCTACGCAGAACTGATTAGTTTCTACGGGTGTTTATTATATACAGGGTGTTTCATTAATAATTGAAAATAATTAAATTGTAGATTCCTGGGCTCAAAATATTAACGATTTAACCCAAAAACAAAAAACGAAAAGTGGTACGTTTATTCCAGAGATGATTCGATTTCATCAATTGCCAATTTCTAGTACCGATCATATGCGTCCGTTTTTGGGTAGGTCAACGGATATTTTATTGCATTACTTTTTGTTTGTTTAATTTTGTAACATTGCTTTAGGTCGGTAAAATACACAATTTTTTTTAAATTTTTTTCAAATTCAAAAAAAGAAACATATTCAAATCGATTTTTCTAGAGCACGGTGTATCCTACCGACTTAAAGTAAGAGTAACTTTTAGTACTAGAATACCTCACGATTTAATAATCCAGTGTCAAAAATGCTTAAGTCAAAGACAAAAAAGTTATGCGATAATATAACCGTTGCCATACGCAAAGAGGACGCATCTGACCGGTACTAGAAATTCACAATTTATGAAATCGATTTATATCGGGAGATGCATTCTGTCAAATGCCGTTTTAAAGTCAATTAAGCATAAGAATGTAGGCTATTGTATTCTAAAGCTTTCTCTATAATCTGGTTTATGAGGAATATTGCAACTGTACACGACCTTCCAGTACGGAAACCTTGTTGCACTGCTTAGTTCTGAGCTGATTTATTCGTTCCTGCAAAATTTTAGTTGTAAATTTCAGGTAGTATTTAGCAAATTGATATCTCCGTAGTTTTCTGGTTGTTACTTATTGCCCTTTTTTTCATAATAAGATTGTCTTTCAATTTTCTAGTATTTTATCGTGTCTTATAATCTTGTTAATTAATGTTGTCAGTTGATCCGTCATTGCCACTCCACCATATTTAAATAAATTTATTTGGAATCCCGTCTTTACCTGCATCTGTTATGATCCTTAAGAGGATGGGTACGTATTTTCGGCTGCAATGCTATTCAAATGGGGATTCATTTCTTTCGAATCCTGAGAAAATTAGTATTTTTGAAAAATTTAAACGCAGAATGAAAGATTACGTTATTGGCGAGGGCCTAAAGTCCCTGAGAACTTCTATAATATTTATTTTAATAAGTTACAGGGGTGAAAAACTAAGAGAAAATTTAGTGTGACATTTAATTTAAAATATCTCATTCAAAATAAACTTTTTATTTATTCTAAGGGACTTTCGGCCCTCGGCAATAATATGGTCTTTCATTCTGCGTTTAAATTTTTCAAAAATATTTATTGGTTTTATCAGGATTCGAAAAAAATGAACACAATGTCCGTGGTAATTTTTCCAAATCTATCTTTGTCATACAACGCACTCAGTCGAATAGAATATTGTCAGCATACTGTCAGTCAGAGAGTGACAATCAGTGACAATTTTAAATATTTGACATGGCATCGGGAATATTTTGAGTTATTGATTAAATAATATTGTTAGTGTATCTGATAAATAATTGATTTAAGACGTGAAATTAATAAAAAGTTATTTATTGTGTATTATTTGTGGAAGATCCAAGCAGAGAATAATCAGGATATATTCTGTGATCCAAGTATTTTGTTGTTAAAGATGTTCAACATTGTAAGCGTTCCATAGTAACATTATATTTTTAAAAAATCACTTTAACACTTTTCCTCTTTTCTCGATTGAGTATTAGTTTTTGTTGTACATATAAATTATTACAATCACTGAATACATAGTTAGTGAAAAAATTATCACATTTATTAACTGAATTAATAATTTGCAATTATAAAAATAACAGTTATCCAAGAACATTCAAAAGCCATCTCTTTAAATTAATGATGACATTTTCAAGTAGAATGACATTCTAATAATGTTTAAATATCCATACCAGTGTGAATTTTACTATTATACACGTAATTTGCCGTGTAAGAACAGAAAAAGTAGGGATACCCGTAAAATATTTGCGAATTATGTACCGATGACCTTAATAGTTTAAGTTTTTTTTGTACTTCGTGCTTGTGAACTTCTTAGTTTATGGTCATTTCTGGCGCTTGTGGTTATGTGGTTCCGACATCATGTATTGTTTCTCTGCATACAACTTCTTTAGATAGTCAATCCATGCATCATTTTCGACAGAACGGCTGGTCAAGTATCTTACGTGAAATATGTAACTGTAGATATTTTGACTACTTCGAGAATTGAAGCAATACCTAATATTAAAAAAAAAACAAATCTGTTGAGTTTGTAACTTATTTATTTCGTAAATATACAATCAAACAGAACCAAACAAATCATAAATCATAATGTTACACAACAGTCAACTAACAAGTTAAACCTAAAACTAATCAGTCCTTACATGTCATACGGCATATATAACATCGACAAAAGTTCGCCAGTAAATCAATACTGAACGAATTGTTTTTTATACAAGTAAAAAAATAACAGAATCACCGAAGCAGATTTTGGAAGAAGCACCAAGAGTCCACAAGGGGCCCACGAAATATGCTATTCTACATTTTGATCGTGAACATCTAGGTTTAAAACAGACGAATCACTCTACAGCGCTACTCTGTGGACCCACAAACTGGCTGAACCAGGCGATTTTTTAGCACCAATGATTTTGTAATGGACGCCACAGTAGCGAGGATCGGCGACCGTGGCCAGCCACTGTCGCTCTTGTGGAATGGCACTTTTAATTTACATAAAAATTTAGAATACAGCGTAGCGCTGCAGAATGGTTAGTCTGTTTTTGCCCTAATCATCGGAAGCTACTTTCTTAGTGGTTAAATTTTATATAGTCTCAATCGATTGTTGGGATGTAATTAACCTAAACAACTAAACATATTTTCATTTAATTCCGTATATGCACTACCAAAACGCTAAACTAAACTAAATATGGAACTTTTTAGTTCAGAGAAATAAGAAAAAAAATATCCTGTTAGTGACACAGCCCCTTCCAGGCCGAAACTAAATTTTTTGAGTAGTATGGATATCTATAATAATAACCTATATGTTTCCTGCAGCCGATTTTGATGATATACATAAACTTACGTGCATAGAAATCGGCCCACTTTTGGTCATTTTTGATGTCTTATATTTCCTAAACCTGTTGGCTGATTTAAGTGATTTTTTAAACATTTTATAGCCTGATTCTTTAACCATATCACTGCAATAATATTGTTGCTAAACAGGTAAGTTTTCATTGTATACCGGGTGTACCAATCAAACTGTGTTTTTTTCTCAAAGTTCGCATCACCCGGTGGAATATTCTAGCATTTATAAAATACTCAAATTAAAATCCAACTATAGCCTCAGATTTTCTTAACATTATGTTTTTTGATTCATTCGTTTATGTTGGATAATAAAAAGTTAGGTACTTTAACAACTATGCATGTTCTTCTTCAATACACGGTGTTTTTAAATAAGTGCGACAAACTTTAAGGGGTAATTCTGCATGAAACAATAATGACAGTTGGCTTTATAAACGTATGTCCGCAAATGTTTCATTTCCGAGATACGGGATGTTGAATTTTTGGTTGTAAGAGCTAGTTATTGTGGATTTTTTGACATACAATTAAGAATTTTATACTTACCATTAGCGTGCATACGGGTAATATTATCGGTCATATTACACGTATGAGCGCTAATGGTGAATATTAAATTCTTAATTGTATGTCAAAAAATGTGCAATAACTACGTCTTAAAATCCACCAAATTTCATTGGCATTTCTCAACCGGTTTTAAAGAAATAAAATAAATCCTCAGTTTGTAAGAAAAAATTCAACATCCCGTATCTGGAAAACGAACCACTTGCGGACATACGTTTATAAAGCCAACCGTCATTATTTTTTCATGCACAATTATCCCTTAAAGTTTGTCGCATTTATTTAGAAACACCGTGTATTGATGAAGAACATGTCTACTTGTTAAAGTACCTAACTTTTTTATTGTCCAATATAAACGAATATGAATCAAAAAACAGAATGTTAAGAAAAACTGAGGCTATAGTTGGGTTTTAATTTCAACTCGGTATGCCGGTACGTACAATGAAAATTTACCTGTTTAGCAACAATATTATTACAGTGATATTGTTAAAGAATCAGACTATAACATGTTCAAAAAAATCACTTAAATCGACCAACAGGTTTAGGAAATATGAGACATCAAAAATGACCAAATTTTTAAGTGGGCCGATTTCTATGCACTTAAGTTTAGTTATAAACAAATGAAGATCAAAAAAACGGAAAGTTTTGCTTTTTTCGTCTATTGCCAAAAAGTTAAGCATTTTAAACAAATTTGAGAGTAAGAAACTCATAAATCGTATAAAACACTTCAATGTGGCGTTCGCTGAATATGTCTATCCTTATTGGTTGCTTAGAAAATTGCAAAATAAATCATAAATTTTGTGTTTTTATAAATATTCATAACTGATATATAAATTAACTTAGAACCTTCTTATTACAGATAATGGTGAGACTTCTGGTGCTTAAATTATGCCCTAAATTTCAAAGCAATTGGTCAAATAGTTTAAAAGATATTTAATTCTTTTATCCCAAATTAATTTTTTTTGCAACACTACAAGTCAGAAAATGAAGTTACAGTAATACTTTCGATAGTTTATGAGAGAAGAAGATTTACACTATTAATTTAATTAAAAAAAAATGACAAACAATAATTCTAAATATTGCAAAATTATTTTGCAAGAACATGTGAATAAAAAAAGGGGGGCTAATTTCATCCCTAATTGCCCTAGAACAATTGTATTTCTTTCTAAATGTGTATAAAAATTCAGTCTTTCTAAATATGGAAAAATAATTTTTCTACTGGTAACGGTTAAAAAGTTATTCTAATTGTTTATAAGTAAGCAAAAAATCGACATGTTTTTGCAAAATAATTTTACACTGTTCAAATTACTTTTTGTCATTTTTTTTATTAAGTTTAGAGCATAAATGTTCTTCTTTCATAAACTGTCAGTCCGAACTATTACTGTAACCTCATAATTTTCTGAATTATAGTGTTGCAAACAAAAGGAATTTGGGATAAACAAATTAAATAACTTTTAAACTATTTGACCAATTACTTTGAAATTTAAAATATAATTTAAGCACAAGAAATCTCAGCATTCCGTGTAATAAGAAGGTTGTAACTTAATTTTTACATAAGTTATGAACATTTATAAAATCTTAAAATTTATGACTTTTGCAATTTTCTAAGCAACAAATAAGGGTAGACATATTCAGCGAACGCCATATTGAAGTTTTATATATGATTTATGAGTTTCTTATTCTCAAATTTGTTTAGAATGCTTCACTTTTTAGTAATAGACGAAAGAATCGAAAATTTACCATTTTTTGATCTTCATTTGTTTATAACTATGTATATCATCAAAATCGACAGCAGGAACATATAGGCTATTATTATGGATGTCCATACTACTCAAAAAATTTGGTTTCAGTCTGGAGGGGGATGTGTCACGAGAAAAATCTTATTTCTCTGGTATTGGCAATGGTAATTATTCTTATTTCTCTGGTTATGGTAATTTTCTGGATGTTATAGAAGAATGAATATCATGAATAGAGAATGAACATATACTAAAAGACTAAAAACAAACAAAATATTACAAAGTATTTTTTCACATAAGTTAAAATGTATGATATAGCTGCCATGGTCGTGTTACATGGTCATACAAGAAGAAAGTACGTAGAATAACTTTCTGGAAGATGCCATGACTCCAAACGAAATGTGATGGATAGAATAGGAGTTTCTCTTATTCAGATTATATAATTAGCTAAATTACTGGTAAAATAGAAAATTCAGATTATTATTATAACCTTTTGAATCAACTGGATATAAAAATTCATGAGAAAATAGCTGTTTTACAGAAAAGAAGACTATTTTTCATCAACACAATTGGCACTGCTCCATAAGCTATTTCAGAAAT
This sequence comes from Diabrotica virgifera virgifera, assembly GCF_917563875.1. Taxonomy (NCBI): domain Eukaryota; kingdom Metazoa; phylum Arthropoda; class Insecta; order Coleoptera; family Chrysomelidae; genus Diabrotica; species Diabrotica virgifera. Next base: position 199,914,055 of record NC_065450.1, on the reverse strand, counting down.
CACTAAAATAAAGTACGAATTGTTGCAGCATCCACCTTATTGGCCAGATTTAACACTTTCTGATTTTTGGTGATCGTCACAGTTCAATTTTCATCAATCGAATTAGAAATAGCAACCGTGGAAGTAGATACCGGTTGGAGAGTATATTATTAAAGAAAATTACTGGAATGGTCAATCAGCGTAGTATATTTCAAACTTTTATATTGAATGTTTATTATAGCTTCGGTGCATACTTCGCAGACGCCTCAAATTTGTACATGCCTAAGTTTTTATCTTTGGATTCAGTTGCTTTTTATTTTGGCTTCGGTTCCGTTCATCGTACTCGTTGGTGCAGAAATTTCGTCCACGTTTTCAGATAACGCTTTGTACGTTTGATCTATTAATTTTGGAATGTCTTCAACGGTGCAACCTTCTGTGGGAATCGTTGGAAGAATCCTGATAGTTACAGCACCTGAAACAAAAATAGAGATTGCTATATTACAAAAAAAAACAGAAGGAGTTCCCGGGAATTGCCTTTGTACCATTTAGTTAAAAAACTTAAAATTCGAAGTAAAAAACGTCTGTTGTAATTGGTATAAGATAAGTACAGTAAAACCTCGATATAACAGACCTCTATTCGGATATATTCGGACTATTCTAACAGACTTCGGATATAACGGACAAAACATCCGGTCAAATGTAAAAAAATTAAAAACGTCCTGTTAATATTATATCTACATAATTAACCCTGCCCATACCAAGATACATTGCATAACAACGGTGTCCCCGTGAACCCCAAAAGCTGTATTTTACAAAGTTTTTCAATAAACTTTTTATTATTAGGACTTATAATGAGGACACATTTCTGAATAGTCTGATTTATTTTAAACCTATTTTTATATATAGTTCGTCCGCTATAACTTTTCCCATCAGTCACGATTAATTTTCAAACAAATTAAGCCAAATCGATGTGTATATACATTTTGTATACTGTATACTATATACTACACACATCGGCGCACGTTTCACTTTAGTTTTTGATTTAATTTGTTTGAAAATGAATCGTGACGCATGGGAAAAATTATAGCGGACAGATAATAACGGACTTTCAGCTTTAACGGACATTCCGTCCACCCAATTAGTCCGTTATATCGAGGTTTTACTGTATTTAATTAAAAACTAATCTAAAGGAGTTGGCAGGCATTTCGAGTAGGGACACATACTGTTCCCGGATATTTATATCCATTTTTATCAACTTTATGTCCTTTAATTCAATACTTTTAAGTATGTAGGCTTTAATTTAAACCAAACCACTGTTTGGTATTTCAGTTATTAGCGTAAGTACTTCACAAAGTTCTCTGAAGATGAACCGAAGTCCAAAAACGTTCGTTCCGAACAACTGTTGTTATCATTCAGCATATTTTTGTTGTTTTAGCTGACTATTATGTAAATAGTTGTCTGCATGATATATTATCCTGATCCTGGCATAAGACAGGGTCAAAACCTCCTAAAAGTCACGAGTTACGTCCATGACATCAGGCGCTTGTGGTCGCCTCTTTTATTTATTTTTTTTATTAAGCTAATGCAGTAATACTCAACCTGCGACCCTCTAGCGGTTTTTATGCGGACCGAAGGCTAACTAAAGGGCCCTGTGATCAAATTATCTGTCAAATTTCACGTGTTTTTCAAATTGTTTGATAGTGTGCCGATGTGTTTGAGGCGTGTTTAGGCGTGAGGTAGACAATTTAATGACTTTAATTTTAAATTATATTGAAAATTGTAAGAACTCTGATTAAAAAGCAGGGTATTATTAACTGTTAATAATAAATTATTTAATGAACAAATACTCACTTTAAAAATAATTAATACCTATTTACTACATTGCATCGACCCATTTATTAATCAAAAGAAAAATTCAGGTCCGGATTAACAAAAAAAAATACAATAATTGTGACCATGAAACAACACCCTAAAAGATTCGTATATTAAAATTTTCAAAATTCGTCTGCACATTTGAAAAGAGCACAAAAAACTAAGTTTAATTGCTCGCTTCAATTTTTTGCGCAATAATATAATGACATTATTTTTGAAATTACATATATCGAAATTTTTGTTTTGAAAGTTTGAGTTCTTAAAAATTTCGACATTATTTCAAAATTAAAGTCATTGAATTGTCTGCGCAAAAAATGGAAGCTCCATTAAAGCTCTTCTCAAATATGCAAACGGGTTTTGAAAATTTCAATATACAGGATGTTGTTTCAAGGTCACAATGGATTTGTAATTTTGTTTAATCCGGACCTGGATTTTCTTGTGATTAGTAGTTGGGTGGTTTGGGTTCTAAATGTGACATATGTGTACCAAATATCAAAAAAATATACAAGGTGGTTCTAAAGTTATGGGTCCAGAAAGAAAATGTCAAAATCGATAAATCACCTTGTAACTTGGTTATAAACTCGGTGGAGCAATAAATTTAGTATGTCTAGAACCGCCTCATTTACTTCTATTTACCATTCAAGTATTTTCGTTTCCCAATGAAACACCCTGTATACTACTTCATCTTGATTGCGACCCGCAAGCTGTGGCAATAGCTACTATGTGGCCCAGGAAAGAAAAAGGTTGAGTATCGCTGAGCTAATGCCTCGACAACTAATGGCCATTGGCATGGTAGGTACGGTGAATTTTTGCAGTTAGGTACTAAGTGTCATGTGTAGTGTGTGTGTGTTGAGTAAGTGTCTTGTTACTTTGCAAAGTCGACGTCATTTTCTTTGCAAAGAGACGCTAATTGTATCCGAACTTCTGCGGTCCCTCCGGTGAGTACCGATCCCACAAGGACAGAAACTATTTTCATTTATTAATTTATATAATAAACGAAAAATTCCTGACCCTGGTGAGATTCGAACTCACAACCATTCGGACCTTTTGATCCAAAGGTAGGCGCTCTTACCACTGAGCCACAGAGGGGTAGGTCGCTTCTTTTAAAATGGAAGTGTGAGCTACTTCTGGGTCATATTGTTTTCACAAACCGTTGAATTATGCTTGTCTGTCTGTCCCAGGGACCTTGTAAACACAACTCTTCCATCATTGTACCAGATAGGATGACAAATGAGGTGTCGAATGAAAGCTTATAACCCAAGGATGGTACTAAAGGTGAGAATCCGACGTCGGACTTCCGGTCTTAGAGTTATGTGACACATCAATAATCATTGCATATTGAAAAGTGGAGCTCGAACATTTAGTTCCGGTTTTGATGTCATTTTCGGTTAACAAATTATGACCGGAAGTTTGGTAAAAATTACTCTGGTGAAATTTTATATCAATCGATGCAAAGATAAACGAATAATTCAAATATCGACTTCCAGTTCTACTTCCGGTTGGATGAAACGTCTGAAAACCTACGTACTAAAAGTCCAATTGCTTGTTTTGTTGTTGTTTTAGCTGACTATTAAATAGTTATCTGTACTTATGATATATTATCCTGAAATAATACGAAGCTAAAACCCCCAAAACCCACGAGCTACGTCCATGTCTGTAACGATATGATGCCAGAGCGAAGCGATGGGCCAGTCGACCAGAGACGACCGTAGGAGCATCCGTGTTGGCGCATAGCACCGCTGGGGGAAATCGAAATCGAAGGAGTATTGGCATCGAGAGCATATTTAAGGCGAGCCAGGAGAATGAGAAAGTCAGTCGTTGCTAGCGTGTTGAACTAACAATGGCTCGACAGCTGTTGTTAGCGTGTTGAACTAGCAAGAGCTCGATTGGCAATGCTGCACCGTATCTTGAGGTGGAACTATGCCTAAGCAGACGCCACCGTGGTGAAGTGGAGTTTGCCATGACCGTTACCACAGTGGGCGGTAGTAGCGAAGAAGGAGTGACTGCGTATCGGCTGTTGATTTAACGTAGCGAGGTTGTTATTGTATTATTATATTGTATTGTTTATCGTATCATTTTAATATTACTATTATGTTCGGATGACTGTAATAAAGTTTAGTATTGTTTTTCCTTTGCAGAAGACGGAATTATATTTTATTTTATTTGTTTTAAACTGTATGTAATTATCTTAAATATATTTACTTTATTTTTAACCTGTGTTTTACTGAGTCTGGCGTCCTGAAAGAGATACCCGTTACATGTCAGCAGAAGCTTGTGGTCGCAGGCTCGATGCACATTTGTGTGTTTTCAAGTTTTGCGTGCACGTTGTGAGTAAGCTGCTTGTTTTCAAGCCAAGTTTCCCGTCGACTGACATGTGAGCGGTTTCTCGGGGTCAATACACGCCAGAAATAATCAGTTCTGTATCTACGTTGAAAACTATCGCGCGGTTAACGTTTACTGATTGATGGCCAATCTCAGACTGATAAACCGCCTGACTTGTTTTCAAGCGGCGTGCACGTGGCGGTGTAGCAGAAGCTGGCGTGCTCTCGGTCCACGCCGCTTGCAAGTATGTAAGTGAGCACCTACATTGGATCCATATTTCTCCGATCAGATCCGATCCGACGTCGGATTGAAAACAAACTCAAGGTATTAAAGCGTAGTGCCTACACTGAAGTGGGAAGCCCGATCCTATATCGGGCGATTTTCGCTTTAATACTACGCACTACGCTTTAATACCTCGAGTTTGTTTTCAACCCGACGCACGTCGGATCGGAGAAATACGGATCCAATGTAGGTGCAGCCTAACTTGCAAGCGGCTTGCTCGCTGCGGCTCAGCTCGAGTGTGCAGTGAATAAATTCAACTCATGTTGCCACGTAGCTTGCCCGCAGCGTGTACGCAGTTTAAAACCACGCAAATGTGCATCGAGCCTAATGCAAATTGCACGTAGAAAGTTTTAAACACGCACTTATTTTTTTATTTTACGCATATGGCTACGCATGGTACATTTTACAAAGCATGATTTGCATTATCTTAATTACTTCTTTTAATTGGTTTACCTAAGCGAATCATTCGAATTAGTCACTTAAACACAACACGTGTTCTATGTGATAACGATGGTTTTTACAAGTATTTCTAAAAGTTGAATAAACATACCAGCTTAATGATTTTGACATAATTTTGTAATGTAAACGTTAACAACAGTCTTTTATCTACCAATTTACGTATTTGTGTATATATAAATAATATACAGAAATGTTTCTTTCGACCTTGTTAACCAATAATTTCATAGTTAAGACAGTAGATAAATTTATAAATCTTAAAAATAACATTTTATTTACAATAAACAATTTGGTTTTGATCCGATCTGAACGAAAACTAAGACAAATCAAATACCCAATTACCCAGGTCACTTACATTGGACAGATAACAAGATGAGACAGAAGAATTGAGGAACACATCTAAGATTCTTCACGCTTACTTTACTGACCAATCTGAGCATATTGTCTGCTACTTTAGAGCTTTTGTTTGAAAAAGATATAAATGGCGTAAATAGTCAAGGTCACTTATGGCAAATAGAAGAACTGTAGAAATAAGTAAAAGTAAATAGGTAGGTAATAGTAATAGGTAAAAAGTAAATAGTAATAGGTAAAAGTGTAAATGTCGACAAAGCGTGAAAAATGAGTGTACAAAACTGTTGATGAGGAACTATTTTGGGAGAAAAATACTTCGAAAGATTTTGAGGTCCCTAAATGAAAATAGTCCAGACGTCCAGATATTGTAATGAGTATAGGAAAAATTGGCATTCCCACACCCAGAGGACAGAAGAAGTAAATGATGACCGCGTACACATGATGACCGCGTAAACAAGTCAACTCAAATCTAACACAAGTAAGAGAAGAAATTTTAACATCAGAAGATGTCAATGAAAAGTAGAAGAATATACAGAACGCATTGCTAAAGGCTGGAGAAGAAAATTTAAAACCTGAAAAGACAAATAAAAAGCAGCAGTGGATGACTTCGGAAGAAAGGAGAAAATCCAAAGGGAGAAATTAGCCAAAATACAAAGAACTACAAAGTATAATTAAATTAGAGATAAAAAAGGCCAAGGAAAAGTGGTTAAGAGATCAATGCATAGAAATAGAAGAGTATGGCAGAAAATACGACAGCTTTAATATGCATAAAAAAATAAAAGAACTAACAAGTACCAAAAAGCGAGCACAATATGGGATAATTAAAGATGATAATGGTAAACTCATCGTTGACATCAAAGATAAACTAAGGCTTTGGCAAGAGTACATAATGAAACTATTCGACGATGATAGAATGATACAAGAAGAACGACAGGAACAAACAGGACCGAAAGTAATAATGTGAGAATAGAACATGCAATTAGAAATGCAAAGACCGCAAAAGCAGTAGGCCCAGATCAGATACCCACTGAGCTAATTAAATGCATTGCCAAAGAAACACTGCATATACTTTTAGATCTATTCAACAAGGTATACACAACAGGAGTAATACCTCATGATTGGTTCCTGTCCTCGTTTGCAACACTACCAAAGTTAGTACATATTCCTCAAAATAATCCACGGAAGACTGTACAAAAAAATAGAAGAAGATATAGATGACACCCAGTTTGGATTCAGAGGAGGACCGAGGAACGAGAGACGCTCTGTTCGCTTTTAACGTTCTCGCACAAAGACGACGAGATATGAACCAGGATCTCTATATCCGCTTTATAGATTATCAAAAGGCTTTTGAGAGAGTACGACCTCAGAAACTCGTAGAACTTAAAAAAAAAAGAATGTGGACAGTCCAGATATACGGGTTATTGTCAATCTGTACTGGAACCAAAAAGCAAAGGTTAAAATCGAAAGTGTCGAAACGGAAATCATAGAAATCAAAAGAGATGTTAGACAGGGCTGCGTGTTGTCTCCATTGTTATTCAATCTGTACAGCGAAGCTATTTTTAAGGAAGCAATATCAGTGGAAGAACAGGATATATCAATAAACGTAAAAATCTTGAACAACATAAGATTCGCAGATGACACCGCTATTTTTGCAGACAGTCTAGAAGCACTGCAACGATTAGTAAATAGATTACATCAAATCAGTATAAAATATGGACTACAAATGAACGTTAAGAAAACTAAGTTCATGATTATTTCTAAGCAATGCACAGTAGGAAGACTAGATATCGAGGGCAAACATATAGAAAGAGTGAATAACTACAAATATCTGGGAACCTGGGTAACAGAAAACAACGACCAAGGTAGAGAAATCAGGACACGCATCGAAATTGCAAGAACAGCATTTATAAAAATGAAGAAATGTTTGTTAATCGAGACCTACCTCTGGAGCTGAGAATAAGAGCCTTAAGATGCTACGTGTTCTCGACTTTGTTGTATGGAATGAAAAGCTGGACATTAAAAGTAGACAACATAGAGAAGTTGGAAGAATTTGAGATGTGGTGCTATAGAAGGATTTTGAAAATACCATGATCCAACGAGTTACGAATGCAGAAGTGTTAAGAAGGCTACAAGAGGATTGCGAGTTGATAAAGAACATCAAAACAAGAAAGCTGGAATATTTGGGCCACATTACTAGAGGTGCGAAATATGAGATATTAAGGCTCATAATGCAAGGTAAAATAAAGGGTAAAAGATCCATAGGCAGAAGAAGAATTTCCTGGCTGAGAAACTTAAGAGAGTGGTATAGGTGCAGTTCAGTAGATCTTTTCAGAGCTGCCGCAAATAAGATACGGATAGCTGTGATGATAGTCAACCTCTGATAGGAGAAGGAACTACAAGAAGAAGAAGAAGAAGAACTTATGATTCTAAGGGTTGGAATATGGAGAGAAGTTGCTAAGAATCGACATGAGTGGCCAATTTTTTGCGAGCAGGACAAGATCCAAAAAGGGTTGTCGATTATGATGATGAAATAATCAAAATATTATTAATTCCACTCCATTAATAAATTCCTCTACTAATTCACTGCTTATTCTTTTTACACAGTTTTTTTTTGCTAGAAAAATGGTTTTGGCAGAGCCCATTAGCCAGACTTGTTTTTTACACAGTTGCAAATCTATTTATTTACGTTAAAGGCCGGCGCAAACTTATACGGAACAGCCCGCTACGGAACGGACCATGGCTCAGCACGATGTGCTACGATTCCGTAAAGTAGGCGCTAAGCCACTTGAATACACGAAAATATTAAAATGCCTATCGTCGAGGTCCGTTCCGTAGCGGGCTGTTCCGTATAAGTGGGCGCCGGCCTTAACTTTAACCTAAAGTTTGTAATAATTAAAATTAAAATTTACCTGAATCGAAGCGGGCGTTACCCATGAACGAATATCTGGATACTGCTACGGGCTGGATAGGAACTTGGGAAGCAATTGCCAAATGGAAGGCACCTTTTTTGAACGGCAGCAACTTCTTTCCAAGGTTTCTGGTGCCTTCAGGGAACATCAGTACTCGCGCCTAGAAAAAGATTCCATTTAAAATTCTAATAAAAATCGATTTATTTTTCTAATATTATGTAATAAATATGTCTGATTAGTCCAGAGAAATAAGGCAAAAAGCACACTGTATAAAAAAGTAATATACGAAAAGGGTAAACAAAAATTAAAAAAGAAACGCCGAAATCCATCAACAAAAACCATATTTGCTACAAGAGGAAAATGTAAAATATCTGTACTAAAGACGCAAAAAACAATATCTGGAGCAACAATCTATGATATTAATAATGAATGGAATAATTTAAAAACATTTATTGAAAAAACAGTTCATGGAAGCAGGACAGGATTATATCGTCGCTGATTTGCAAAAAGGGGCCAAGTAACATTTTTATATTTTTACTAAGTGGAATTTAGCTCATTTTTACCCAATCTATTTAAAAACACGCTGAACGGAAGGGCCGCCCGAGAACTTTATCGTACCGATCTATTATCGTTATCGTACAAGATACTGGCATTCTATAAAAAGAACAAAGTTACTCGTTATTTTGATATTTTAGAAACACCTTGTATACTTGAAAATATTTTATGGTTCTTCTTCTTCAGGTGCCATCTCCGCTACGGAGGTTGGCAATCATCATAGCTATTTTAATTTTTGAGGCAGTAGCTCTAAATAGTTGTTTTGAGCTGCATCCAAACCATTCTCTGAGGTTCTTCAGCCATGAAATTCGTCTTCTGCCGATGCTTCTTCTGCCATCTATCTTTCCCTGCATTATGAGTCGCAGGATGCCATACTTCTCGCCCCGCATCACATGTCCGAGATACTGTAGTTTTCTTTCTTTAATTGTAAGTTCAACTTCCTTCTCTTTACCTATTCTTCTCAGTACTTCATTGTTCGTAACTCTATCTACCCAGGAAACCCAGGAAACGGTTATGGTTCTACGCATCATTAATTCCTGCATTTGAAAAAATGTTCGATGCCATATTTCGGGGACACACTATAGATATATAGATTATTGCATAAATCAATAGAATATTATAGTCATACATTCATTTCAAATTAGTTCATTTTTCTGAGAAATTAATAGTTTACAATATTTGCATTTCATTCTATTTGTATTACGCCAGTCAATGCGCGAGATTAAGAACAAGATATTACCTCCTAATTATATCATACTGCATGGATTTTAATGAAATTTTGGGAGTAGCCCAATCTCCTAATTCAAAGTCTATCCTATACGGGTGAGGCGAATAAAGGGCCTATTAGAAATATCTCTAGAACTAAAGGCAACAGAATCATGAAAATTGGAATAAAGTGGTTTTGAAGGATGATCTATTAAATGAAAATATTTTCATCTCTTTGCAACTTCCGGTTATACCGGAGTTGTTTATAACTTCGTTTTTTTTAATGGGACACCCTGTATATTTTCACATTTTTGAATTCTCTTCGATGTCTTCTTTCTTAAAATATCAGATTTTGTAATATTATACAGGGTATTTTAAAAGATAATTAAGTTTTTTTATTAATTTCGTAGCAAAATTAACACCCTGTAGAATTGTAGTAGTTTGACATCTAAAACTCTACTTATGTTAAAATAATTTTTAATATACTCTACTATTGTTAAGAACCATTAGTATAGCTAAATTTTTAATTTTAGTATACAGGGTTGGTCAAAACTCGGAATGAGTATTTTCTGAGTTTTCTTAAATGGAACACCCTGTATTTTAGTATTGTAATGAAATGATATTTTATGGTACTTTTTTATTTCTTAAGCATTCCCTATACCTAACTGCTTTAATTTGTGCTTAATTGTTAATCGCACCAACAATCTTAACTACGTAGCTATTTTGATAGCTAAACCATTATTGGTCATTTTAAGGACCAGTGTGGATTAATATGTATTTAATTCTGAAAAATTATTTGGGACTGAGTATTTTCACGGCCAACCTAATAAAATTTTACGTATTTTCTGTTGCAATTAATGTTTAGCTTGAATCACAAATAACTCACAAATTAAAGCAGGTGTTCCATTTAAGAAAACTCAGAAAATACTCATTCCGAGTTTCGACCAACCCTGTATACTAAAATTAAAAATTTAGCTATACTAATGATTCTTAACAATAGTAGAGTATATTAAAAATCATTTGAACATAAGTAGAGTTTTAGATGTCAAACTACTACAATTCTACAGGGTGTGAATGTTGCTACGAAATTAGTAAAAAACGTAATTATCTTTTAAAATTTCCTGTATAATATTACAAAACCTCATATTTTAAGAAAGAAGACATCGAAGAGAATCCAAAAATGTAAAAATATACAGGGTGTCCCATTTAAAAAAACGAAGTTATAAGCAACTTCCGGTATAACCGGAAGTTGCAAAGAGATGAAAATATTTTCATTTAATAGATCATCCTTCAAAACCCCTTTATTCCAATTTTCATGATTCTGTTGCCTTTAGTTCTCGAGATATTTCTAATAGGCCCTTTATTTGCCTCACCCTGTATACTTCTCATTTTTCCTTAAAGTACCTACACTAGTCATATATTTTTTTGCACCATATCTCGCTTAGTTTGAATGTCACCGACATTTAACGGTGCTCGTTTTAAAGGCCTTTTCAAACACTGCAAAAGGCATTGGTAGCACTATACACCTAAACTACCGTCCCTCTGTTATTTCAAGTTGAATACACCAATTTGAGCATGCACCAAAAAACAAACTCTTTTCACCTACTATATCTCTTTTTGTATGTATTATAAATAAAACATTTACGAAGGAACGAATCTCTTTGTTATTTGTAATCTAAAAAATGTTTTATATAATGTTTTTAGTTCGATGCATAGTTTTTAAGGTATCCACAAAAAAACCGTCCGAAAACGTGTCATTTTTCAATGAAAATGGCCAATTTTCAACTACGCATAACTCAAAAAGTATTGAGTTCTCAAAAAAAGTATAGACCAGTTTTTGCTTAGAAATAGGTTCTCTAGCCACTTCCGTGCTTATTTTGACCAATAAATTTTCCACCCCCTTGCAGGGGTGGGAACCGCCCCAAGATAAAAGCGCCATAGTATTTAGATTAGATTTTGTTTCTTGAGCTATTCCCTCCGTACTGTGAAAATATCAAGTACATCGATGTAGTAGGATGGAATTAAGAGCCAAATACCCTCATTGACTGCCCTATAATAATCTCTGCTATGATCGCGTGAGCAGTGCCGGATTTAAAGTACTTGCGGCCCTAGGCCAAATTGCTACAAGCGGCCCCCAATAACTTCTAATCTATCTATCTAATTAGCCATTTTTTACAAAACGCCCCTTTTTGCTTGCGGCCCTAGGCCGCGGCCTAGTGGTGAATCCGGCACTGCGCGTGAGACAGGACACATATGTACACGATTATAGCAAATGTAACTTTTCGAGTTTTTGAGCTACAGCAACAAGTTTTATGTCATTGGAAAGGTAATTCTACATTCTTTCAAAATATATAAAAATATACAGGGCGTATCTAAAAAAATTAAGATTTTTTTTTCATTTCCGATTCAACCGGAAGCCATATTTTGGGTAAAATTTATTGTGATAATAGATAATAAAGTACCATATATGTCTGCAAAATTTCAAATTTCATAACTTTTTCTGAAAAACGATAATATTCTTCTTATAGCCCCATCTTTAGGCTATATAACGACTTTTTCTAATTAAACCTATCTTAAACAAGTCTTTAGATAGGTAGGGAAATGTGTCGGGTGGGCGGTCGGCCATCTTGGCCGCCATTTTGAATTTGAAAATGTCAAATTCCGTATTTCTATTTACCTATCGATGAGCTAACTTTGAGTTCAATTTCATTCGTTTCGGTCAAAATTTGCAAAAATGGGCCCTAAATAACCCCCCTATTTCGGCCCCCCTTTGAGAGGTTTTTTTAAAAGCTTAGTTTCTTGACAAAATTCTCTTAAACTTACTCATACCGAATTTCATCGAAATCGGTCCAGTAGTTTTTGCTGGGCGGTGGCGACATACGTACGTACGTACATACGTACGTACATACTTCCGACATGTTTTTTTATTTGCTTTTTAGACTCAGGGGGACTCAAAACGTCGGAAAAAAGTGAAATCTGAAAATTTTTTTTGCACGATCCTATAACTTTATTATACTATACTACGTATGTTGTAATACGATAAAGTAAAAATGTTAGTTGGCACCAAAAAATTACGAGACTATCTCAACAACAGTAAGTAATACATTTGACCAGGGCCGCGCCGTCCATAAGGGCGAAGAGGGGCGGTGCCCCTCGGCGCCGAATCAAAAAGGCGCCGCGCCGGTATGTGCCGAAAAATAAATTTGACAATACCGAAATTACTAGAAATATTAGTAATATTTTATTATCTTGTAAAATTGAAAACTTACCAATCGTAGGTATCTAAATATTAAAATAGCAGTTACTATTACTTTGATCCCATAAGTGTAGGAACCCTTATTTCTATCATTAAACTGAAATGTTAGTCCATTAACTCACGGTAAAATATTGCAAAACCTCCGAATTTTAGAACAGCTTAGATTTGACATAAAATTTGGCATACACATAGCTAACATGTCAAAGAAAATAATTGATATTGTATCAGCGTGTGCGTTTGCCCTGGGAGTGAGTACCACACCTTCTCAGAGGTGAAAAAATATAACTCCAAAATAAGACCGGAGGTGGACAAACTGACGAATTGTAAGTAGTATGTAACTATAAAGATAAATTATAAAGTTTTCGATAAAGTCGATACCTTTTGAGTTAATGCGAGTAAATATGTTCATTTTTCAATAAAAAAGCACGTTTTTAAACGCGTTTTTCCAAATAACTCCAAAAGTAAGTATTTTATCGAAAAAATATTCTTGGAAAAATTTTGAAAAAAAGCATTTTTTTCAAAACTTCAATTTTTTTTAATAATATTTTTTTTTAATAATCACTTTGAAACGGTGAAACTTAGAGATCATATAAAAATACATTACATAAATACCTAAATAAGTACATAGGTAAATTGTAAAGCTGTAACGATTAATTTCATTTGAGATGTTAATTAGGCGGAGATTTTTGCGATTTTTTTTATAAAAAAAAAGCACCAACTTTATTTTTAGCGTACTTAAGTGGCTTACTTTTGATGCTAAAACATTTTTAAAAACAAAAATAAAGGTTTTTCTAAAGACTAAAAAAGTTATGATGAGTTTAACTCGAAAAGTGCTTCATTTTTTAGTTATCTCAACTTGAAATATTCGATTTGGAATTTGACTAATAAGAACCCATTTTCCACGAGGTACAACTCTGCCTCTGCTAGGTCTACTGACTCCTTGCATACACAATTTTTTTCATTTTTTTATAAGCTATATTTTTGATAAGAAAATTTTTTTCAATAAAATACACACTTTTTGTGTTATTTGCAAAGAACAGTCTAAAACAGTGGTTTTATGTTGAAAAATGAACATATTCACTCGCAAATAACTCGAAAAGTATTGCTTTGCGGACATATATTTTTCATCCCCGAAAAAGGGTGGCACTCATCCCCAGGACAAAAGTACACATCGACGCAATATAAATTTCTTTCTTTGATATGTTAGCTATGATAGTGTAATCTGTTCTCTGATAGTGTAATCGCTGTTTTTTGTAAATATTTATAATATTCATAATATAATAACTTATCAGCATATTACCTTCATGCTGCTCACAATCTAAGATCAGATAACTAAGAGTTACCAAGAGGGCCATGCTAGGAATCACAAGGAGAGAGAATACCAAATAATATCATCAAGCAAAGAAAAAAATCAAAAACATAGTAGAGCATGTAGCAAAAAAGAAATGGAAATGGGCAGGTCATGTGGCAAGAACACCGTCATGTGGAATAGCGATCGCGGGAGGACAAACGAAGCAGAGATCGGCCACCAACGCGCTGGAGTGACGATGTAAAAAGAACTGCCGGGATCTAAATGATGGTAGCTCAAGATAGGGTGACATGGAGAAAATTAGAGAAGGCCTATGTTCAGCAGTGAACGATAACGGCTAGATTATGATGATGATGTTACTTTCCTAACACATAACAAATAGTTTGTAGGTATACCGTATACCGATTCACTAAGTTGTAAAAAACTACTTACAAAGGGAGGAGGAAAGGGGCGCTTAAAATTACTTGCCCCGGGGCGCTTGGCGCGGCCCTGCATTTGACCCCTTTTACAGAATAGGTAGAACCTTCGTACCTATCATTTTTGCTCATAAGCCCTCTTTTGAATATAATGTCACTTGGCACCTTCTTGCAAATCAGCGACGATATTTTAAAAAAATTAATGACATGTATAGAAGGTATAAAGAAAGCGGTTAAACCATAATTAATAGGAGTCAAAACACTACATGAAATCGTCAACACAAAACAAAGGATCCACTTCATTACACCGGAAAATTTATATAATTTTGATAATATCAATAAAATTCATTTATTCTTGCCGACATTTCTCAATCTGGTCATGCTTTGGTCATGATTTCATGAACCAAAACAGAAACAGTTGCTACAAAAATCTATGAGGCGTTCTGGTGAGTCATGTAGTCATTAACTGCAACCATGTCGAATTACGCCATTACCTTAATGAGTTTTTTTAAAGATTCATGGTATTTAATAATATGTATCGAGTATAGACAATAATAACAAATTAAGTAATAATAATATTGAATGCTAGATTTCAAGATGGAAAATCGATGTATTTTTTACTTGGAACTTAAAGGTCATGGTGTTGCCACATCTTTTATCGAATGGGAATTTATAATAACGGGGATGTGATCTTCGGATTATGTAATGTTTCATTTACAAAAATTTACAACTCATTTGCTCTTTATTTTCATTGTAGGCTAGCGGCACACCCCTAATTTGAGGCTTAGAAATCGAAAGAATCGAATCGAAAGAAATCGACCATGACAATAAATGACAATAATTTGTCGCTTTAGGTTTTCGAGGTCGCTGAATGCGAAAATGAAGTTTATTTTTATCTTGAATTGGTAGAACATGTTCAAAAATCAAATTTTAAGCAATATTGCGAAAAATCAATTTTGTTGATTTTTCAACTTAAACTCGCTGTATCTTTGGTCGCTGTAAATATTTCCTTTTGAAAATTTTACTGTATCATCTTTGAAGTATTTAGATAACAATGAAATTGTCCGAAATGTTTAAAAAATGAAAAGAGAAGTTGTTAATTTTTAAATATTTTGTCGTCAGATTTCGTTAGCTTCATGTTTACTTAAAAAAGTTGAGTGACAAGCTTTTCAGTTTATAATTTTAACCAACACAGCATTAAAACATAAGTCATGAAGAAATTTTCTGGAAAATTTCAAGTCAAAATATGAAACAGGGAAAAAGTTATGTGACTTTATAGACGAGTGGTAGTCCCCAAAAAAACGCTTATTTCTCGAGAATCTGACCACGGTATGGTGAATGGCTAATTTTGGTCATACTTTATGCTTTTGATAGTGCTGAAAACGAAAATGAAAACAATTTCGCCCTAAAGATAAAAAAAATTAAATCATGTTTTTCTTAAAATTAAAAGTTGCACCATTTTTTTTCTATAAAACATTTTGTTCTTTGTACTCTATGTTTTAAAATATAATTTGTCACAATCTTATTAAAAACAATTTTTGGACACCCTATACAAATAATTATATTAATGTTGATATTAGTGAATAGAGCATTAAATCTTAAATCAAAAAAATTGACACTGGACCTTTTAGCATTAAGCCACATTATGTGACTTTGTGTTAAAATAGCCAATTTCAATTTTTTTCATTTTGTTTGGTCAATATTAAATTCAAAAAAAAGCTGTACAAAAAAAAAATTTGACATTGGCCCTTTTAGAACCAAGCCACAGAAATAACCTTTCGAATGAGCTATCACACGACCCCTATTCTCATTTAAAAAAATCATCGATTACGTCATCACGTCCAGATGGTTTACGTCACTAGTATGATATATTATATGCCAAAAAATTATAATTTAAAAATAAAAATCGACCTATTTCGGGATTTATCTCAAGATTCGCCCATTCTCGAGAAAATAAATTTATTCCAAGTCAAACGTCCTCACTGTATTACTGTATGTATATTATTTTGGTCTCAATATAAGTTTTTTCCGACTCTTTACGTTTTTTAGTGTTTCTTCCAACTGATCGTTTTCTTCTCCTCTACTGTCATCGGTTGGAGTTGGGGCATATACTCTTATTATGACTTTATTTATCTTCTATCTATATTTATCTTCCTTTTATTTTAATGTCTGTACTGATTATTCTTTCACTTATCTAATCATTTGTCAATTTCATTTGTCCTATCCTTGACATATTATGTATTATATTTTTTACTACAGATACTCTCTTTTTTGCTCTTTGGCCTTTATTTATTCTGCTGTAGTAATA
Organism: Diabrotica virgifera virgifera; assembly: GCF_917563875.1. Taxonomy (NCBI): domain Eukaryota; kingdom Metazoa; phylum Arthropoda; class Insecta; order Coleoptera; family Chrysomelidae; genus Diabrotica; species Diabrotica virgifera. Next base: position 199,897,335 of record NC_065450.1, on the reverse strand, counting down.
AACATATTCTTTTATTATTTCGTTTATTTGACCCTTTTTCTTTATTTCACTAAGTAGCGCTATGTCAATTATCCATTATTTTAGTTCCGTAAAAGTTTCTTGGTATTTATTGTTTGTATTCTGTACTTTCCAGCATCCAATTATTTCATTTTCTTTACAGTAATATTCCGCATTTTCTTCTTCCTTAAGAGCCATCTCCGCGACGAAGGTTAGCAATCATTATGGCAATTTTGACCTTCGAAGCAGCTGCTCTGAACAGTTGCCTTGAGCTGCAACCATACCATTCGGACATCTTGGGTATTAGTGCACCCTATGTAACGCACAGCTGAATCTTATGTTTGTGCGTCACAGTGTTGCCATGCCATTTCTTTCATAATTTCAATCAATGTTAAATGTACCTACAAGAATAATAGAATAAGAACGTTTACATCTCCGTCATTATACTAGGTAGAATGACAAATGAGGTGTCAAATGAAAGCTTATAATCCAAGGATAGTTCTAAAGGTGAGAAATTAGACCTAGATTGTCTGTCCCTCAAAAAATAAGCGTTATATTGGGGATTTCTAATGTCGACATTAAAAGTTGCACTATTTTTTTTTTTCTATAAAACATTTTGATCTAAAACTTACCAGAAAACTTCTTTGTACTCTCTACTTTCAAATAAACGTGATTAAGAAGCTAAATTTTAAACTTCGTCACACAACTTTTGCGATTAAACTTTGCAATGCACAAATCCGCACCTTTTTCTTTGAAAAATTCATAACCTTTATCACGATAAGCATAAAACTTAAAGCAGGTACCCTTGTCTTCAGAAATGTTCGAGCTATATACTGTAAAAATTTCAGAAAAAAAATATTAAAATGGAACAGAGTTGTAGCGAGGTAAACGCAAAAAACGTGATTTCATTTTTTTTTATTTTTAGGTTAAATTGCGATTTTGACAATGTTCCCCCACATAAAATTCAAAATAAACCTCATTTTCGTTTTCAGCACCCTCGAAAATATAAAGTATGAATAAAATTAGCCATTCACCCCTCCGTGGTCAGTATCTCGAAAACTAAGCGCTTTTTGAGGGTGTCCTGCTCGTGTATAATATCACAAAAAATTGTAACGTGATAGTATGAAAAAATAGAGGATACGGCAACGGTGTTACAAGTGATGGTCGGATCCAATGCCAAAATCTACACAGACATATTAGGGTGCACTAATATCCAAGATGTCCCATTCTCTCAAGTTCTTCAACCAGGAAACGCATCTCTTTCCTACGCTTCTCCTACAGTGGCGGCCCGTGAGGTAGTGCCATAGAGCCATGGCACTACCTTCCTAACTATGCAGAAGCATATTTTTTATTTTTAAAATCTTTTAATGCCTGTTAATTTTTTGTGTGTATTTCTTTTTATCTTCTTAAATTATATAAAATCTGGTAACTGTGCGCGCAGTACAATCGCTGCCACTTACAGCGGAGATTATTCGGCTGGAGAATCTTGAGCTAAAATTGGTACTGGCACGGCTGAAAAGAGAAAGATTTTACGAGCATCCTATATAAGTGACAGAGGAAGAGCTATATTGGACTATTTAGTATACCTTAAATGAGAATCGCGTGCCGGGCACAAGGGTATCTATTTATTTTGAGTTTCTTCAAGTGCTGGCTTGTCGCTTTTGTTATGTCTACTTTCTGTTAAAGTTTTTGTATTTATAATATTATTATTAAACTTTTAGTGAATCATGATCGTGGGTGTAGTATAAATAATATTTTGATTATTTCTTAAGTTTAATTTATTAATTGACAATGAATCAGATTAGTATCTTAAAAAAACTCTTTTGGTGGCTTTTCTTTACAAATTTTATAGGGTTTTGTGGAGCTTTAGAGTTAGCTTAAAGAGGTCACGACGAAAAAAATTCACAAAATAGAGGCATATTTAAGGAACTGGTCAACTTTAGCGCCGAATTAGACAACGACTTAAAGGTTCATCATATTTAAAGTTCCAGATCTTTCAAAGGTCTACCATCTCCTGACATGTAGTTCTTCTATGTAATTTATTTATGTAGGAGAAGTTTTCTGCTTACAAGCGTCGGTTGCCCAAAACATTTTTTAATGAAACATGGAGACAATTTTAATTTTTAAACAAAACTCGGTTTAAAACTGAATTAGAAGTACTGTATTAGTGAGACGAAATAGGTACTACCTCTGGGGCTATTCCGCTATGAGTTTTATTAAATGAGGAAGGTTTAAAAAGCACATTGGAAGAAACTATTAAACTTTTAAGCATTTTAATTACCATTCCTATATCAATATCTGAAGCAGAACGCTGTTTTTCGATGTTAAAACGAATTAAAACATTAGTTAAAAATACAATGAAAGAAGAACGACTTAGGACTTAGGTATGTTATCTGCAGAAAAGCATATTGTAAATGGTATTGATAATTTTAATAATAAAGTCATTGAAAACTTTGCAACCAAAAAAAAACAAGAAGGATGTATCGTAAACTTTAAAAGTGGTATTAACACAACTTTTGCATGTGTATAAATATTTAAATAGTATTATTTTTATAATTTTATAAATAGAGACTAAATCGTAATACAAGCTAAGTAATATTAGCAGTAAATAATGGTTGTAAGTTGAGAGTTTTTTTATTGTTAATGAATTTACGGAACTGTTTTGATAAATTTTGAACAATTTCTTGGCACCTCAGATAAATACAGTAGAACCCCGCAAATCCGAACCCCGCTAATCCGAACGTTCGGCAAATCCGAACCACCGGCAAGTGAAAAAAAATAAAAAATTCAAGACAAAACCTTAAAAACATGTTTATTATACAGAATAAATCCAGTAAATTGAACAATTTAGGATTAATAGGACTTTGACATTTAAAATTTCTTAAAAATGAATACGTAGGTACTTTATATGTAGTGCTTTAAAGGTTAAATATAAACTTAGGTATTTCGGTTCTCTTGCAGTTAACTTGAGTCCAAAAATATTGTCCACACTCTTGCGAGAAAGTTTTGCGACTCAAAATCAACGAAAACGAAAGCTTTAATTATTAATTAGGCTGACTTTCGGATAATCCGAACTTTTCGGAATCCGAACAGACTGCCCCCCAATTAGTTCGGATTTGCGGGGTTCTGCTGTATACATAAGATACATAAGGTAAAAGTATCAGCGCCTATTTTTTTTTAATTTTTGTTTTATAACTTTTTTGACAATATCGTGAACCCGTCACTAAAAATTTTGGTGGCTGTCCGAATTCTGGCACTACCTTCTTAAAGTAGTACGAGCCGCCACTGTTCTCCTACCCTCCAATTTTCCTCGAATTATGAGTCTCAAAATGTTATATCTTTCGTCTCTCATCACATGTCCAAGGTATTGCGATTTCCTTTCTTTTATTGTGTTTTCAATTTCCCTCTCTCTGCCTATTCTTCTTAACACTTCTATATTCGTGAATCTATCTATCCATCAAATCCTTTGTCCACATTTCATACGCGTTAAGTCGATTTATTGTATTTCGATCTAATGTCCATGAATCTGTTCCATAGTAAAGCACACTGTGTACATAATCATTTAATTAGTCTTAGTCCACTGGCGAAGCGTCCATGTAACCACTGTTACCATTGGTAACAGTTAAAAATCTTGCAAATAAATATGTATTTTATGACGATGAATAATTCCATTTATTATTTTATTTTATTTTTATCAATAGAAATATATTATTATATTATGTGTTAATAGTACCTAATTCAGTAAATAGCCAGACACACGAAAATATTGGCGAGTTTATGTGACTCAGTTGCACTTTATCATATTCTGTTACCAGTCTCATTTGTGGTGACAATGAATGGTTATCTCGCTGTCGCTCGGGCGGCTCGGGACCGGCTAGTGAAAATTTTGAAGGAGCGATGGGCGTAAGCTCACTGTGTATATCAGTAGGGCTGTTACCAGATTTAAATTTGCTAACAGTAGGTACCTATAATAAAAAGTGTGCGTGCAGTTCACCATGGATGAGTGTCGCTGCGTAATCGATCAACTACTTGAAAAGTAATTCTGATTGAAAAATAAAATGAGATTATTGAAAATGAAAGACCTATTTTAAACAATTTAAAACAGGAATTTAAAAAATTAGCTTGATATTTTAAATTTAGTTGGTACAGTGAAAATCCTTGGTTATGTGGTTGCAAGAAAAATAGACTGTATTGTTGGCCATGTCTTCCGGTTTTTACAGAAAAATGGGTGGACCAGGTTCACGATTTAAATAGTTTTCGAGTTTTAAAAAAGAGACATGAAATTTCTCCGTTACCTACATGTAAGATGTATACCCAATTTGATTCAGTTTGGCAAAACAAGAATCAAAAGTTCTCTTAACCACCAAGCATTTAAAGCAAATATTGCTAAACATAATGAGTTTGTTAAAAAAATAGATAGGTACTCGTATATCCTTAGCTCACTTATAATAGATATGTACCGTATGTTTTTGGCCGAACAAGAATTAGCGTTTCGTGGTCATTTTGAGGGCGACTGCTCTGACATTCGAGGCAATTACAGGGAATTGTTAACATTAATTGCCAAAAAAGATCAAAAATTTTGCCAACATCTAGCAACATCAACTGTTTTTTCGAGAGTTTCAGGTTACAAAATGATATTATTGAAGCTATATGTATATACATTTAGCCATATCTTCATTTTTTTAAATAAGATTTTTTGCATTTGGTTTTGGTAACACTTTAGAAAAAGTCACGCGTCGCCACTGTCTTAGTCTGAGGGCCAATGTCAAATCTTTGCTGCATAAAATCTTTTTCATTTTCACGAAGTTGGCACGTGCTTTTTCAATTCTTTCTGCATATACTGCCACTTTTTACCGGTTTTAATTGCCATCACTAATGACATCATTTGATTAAATAATAAAGCTCCTACTCACCTTCCGCCTTTTGATAATTTGACCAGTTTTGTTCACCGCCGATTGGGCATCTTTGGCTTTAACTCTGTCGATAAAAATGGTTCCCCACAGCCAGGCAGCCAATCCGAAGGGCTGAATGTAGAAGATCTCCTTCTTCGATATCACAGTTGAGTTTGGCATTAAGGGCCATAAATAGGCTAAAACTAAATAGGAGAAAACTCATTACAAATTGTTTAAAGTACATATTTAAATATGTATGCTTTATTTTTGTTTTTTTTTTAAGTTTGTAACATCAAAATTAAGTTAGTTACGCTCAAAATAATGTTGGTTCCTTTTACTGTAAAAAAAATCGTGAAAATCATCCCCTAAATAGCATCCCAAATGAAATTAATCGTTACCGCTTCACCACAAACTTTACTTTTGTATTGTTTATAATGATCTGTAGTTTCATCGGTTCAAAGTGTTTATTTTTGAAAAGGCTGAAGTTAAAAGGACTTGAACTAGTCTCTGATCACGAATCTATGCAAATTCTTATCAGTCATATCTTAACCAATTCTTGCCTTACAGGAAAACAAGAAATTTAAATATTCAGAAAAGCGAAACCTACATTTTTTTACTCGTTGGGATTTTTGTTATTATTAATAATTTTTAGTTATTTTGAAAAAAAAAAGGAATTTTTGAAGTTATACTCCTTTAGGCGCGATTGAGAGTAAAATTTCATAATTCTGCGCGCATGCGCACACAGACAGTATGGTATAAACGTTATACGGGATCTGATTGGGTGTTAAAATCATGTGTCAATAATTGTTCAATATGGAAATTTTGGATAAACAAATTAATGTTGTGTATATTAGTTTTTATTGTTGTGATGGCAGAGAAAAATTCAAGTTTATAATATTGTAGTGACTTTTTAAATAGTTTTTAAAAGAGACAGGTACGTAATAATTGTAAATATTTCAGTATCCTAATAAAAAATTTCATACAGTCGAAAAAATGAAAGAATACCCATGAACGAACATATAGAACACGCTGTATTTTCCTGTCACCGTGTCACAAAGAAAATTGTCCAGTGCAAGTACATGTAACAATAATTATTACATGTACTTGCGCTGGCCAATTTTTTGTGTGACACGGTGACAGGAAAATACAGCGTGTTTTATATGTTCGTTCATGGGTATTCTTTCATTTTTCCTACTGTAGGTAGGACCTACCTGTTTGGAAATTTTAAAAAGAACCTACTAAAATAGTATGTAATGCTTTGATTTACATAATTTGATTACCATCAAAATTTCTATCAATATTCACCTAATATATTGTTTTCTTACTCTATGTTTTGTTGTATTCTAATATTTCTTTCTATTCTAAATAATTTCAATTCAAAATCAAAATAATTTGGTCAAATTCAGAACCGTCAAATGTTTAATCCGTTTAGTTAGTTGATCTTCGCACATGATGACACGTGGTCTCCGTGGGTAAAAGTTTAAGGTGAATGAATTTCAATACTAACTGCGCTGATAAGGGGGTTCGAACCCCAATGGAAACTTTTATTTTTGAAGTTATACTTCTTTACGATCGGGGGTGAAATTTTATAATTCCCTGGCGCATGCGCAGACACACAGGGTCAGGGACAGGGACAGACGCGTTGCTAATCTTTCAAATTATGTATGTATCAGCGCAAATAAGTCATTAAAAGAATATATTAGTGTTATTAATCTTCTTCTTCTTCTTCCTTCTTTTATGTGGGCTTTAAAGCCTGTTTCTTCTTCAATATTAGCCTCCTAAATTGTTTAAGTTAACGCACCATCTTTTTCTTGGTCTGCTAATACTTCTTCGTCCATTTGGTGACTTATCTCGTGCTATTCGTAATATCCTATCGTCTGCCATTCTACTAATGTGTTCGTTCCACTCCTGTTTCCGTTTTGTCACCCATCCATTTATGTCTTCTACATTGCATGATCTTCTTATGTTTTCGTTTCTCTTCCTGTCCAACAGACTTTTCCCTGATATTCGTCGGAGTATTGCATATCTGTTGTTTCTAGTAGTCGTCTCGTTTGAGATGTGTCAGGTCTTGTCTCCGCCGTGTATGTCAATATAGGTCTAATTGCTGCTTTATAGATTCTTAGTAAATGTTCTTAGTATAGTGTTCTTAGTAAATGTATTATTTATTATAATTTTTGTGTCTTTGGATTTGTCTTTCTTGCGTAAGATAATAAAATATCTATTTTTATACTTCACTTTGATCTATTTGTCACCGTGATGTGTAATTATATCCGACACGTCAATAGCACGGGGCTTCATAGCTCGGTTGGTATAGCATTGGACCAGAGATCGAGAGATCGAGGGTTCGAATCCCGGATGATTCATATTCATTTTTTTTTGGTATTGTTGTTTTGGTTAATTTTTGGTAGTTATTGTTAATTTTTGGTATTGTAACTGTTAAGTATATTTATTTCTTTGAAATTATAAAATATAATGGAAGTATAACTTTTTACGTACGTACAAAGTACACACACATTCTTTTTTTCAAATCTGAACTACACTGTGGTTATCGAAAGACTGAACTTCTGCGTAATCTGGAATGAGTCCGCAACTGCCAAGTGCGAATACTAAGTACGAGACTGTGACTGTTTTGTTCGCGACTCACTGATGCGTTCTGGCCTTAACCCTCCCCGGATCGAACTGTGTTACACATCTTCAAGCATCTATCTATCTATCTATCTCTCTAATAGAGATGTTGAAAAAAGTATGTACTCGTTACAAAGTACTTGTTACAAAGTACTTGTTACTTACGAATACCGAAAGTAACGTTTACTATACAGAGAGGCAAATCGTTACTTTGATTACTTTGACTACTCTGATTACTTCGTTACTTCGTACTAATCGTATCAGAGCGAGTAACGACTATTGTATCTACTTTGACTACTTCGTACCAATCGTATCAGAGCGAGTAACGACTATTGTATCTACAACAAGGACACTTGATTACTTTCTACCAATCGTATTCCAGCGAGTAACGGACGGGACCAGTATTTTACGAGTGTTATCGAATATTATTATCGGTATGAAGCGTTTTAAGGATATGAGGGTGAGGACTGAGAAATACAATTCTCGATATGATTACCGGTACTCAAATACAAAAGTAACAAAAGTAATCATAGTAATCAAATCATTTTTATCCCTTAAACAGATCGGTGAAGGTCGTTGTTATATCGGAATACCTCTATACAAAATACCTACCTACTGAGAAATACGATTCTCGATATGATTACCGGTACTCAAATACAAAAGGAACAAAAGTAATCATAGTAATCAAAGTAACGAATACTGTAAATTTACTTTATACAAAAGTAACGATTTGTAACGAATACTCGAAAGCAACTACATATAAGCAACATCACTACTATCTAATTAGCCTTCTTCGGTCCATATTTGGACATAGGCCTCCCCAATCCTTTTCCATTCTTCTCTGTCTGTCGCTACAGTTATCCACCTAGAGCCCACTTGCTTCTTGACATCATATGCCCATCTCATGTGTGGCTTTCCTCTGCTTCGTTTATATTCCCACGGTCAGTGGCGTGCTGGCCATATAAATGAATCGGTGCAATCACCGAGAGGCCGCGGCCTCTTGAGGCCGGTCAAAAAGGTTTTCACAAAAATTTTAAATGTAATAAAAAAAATATTTTTTTTAATTTCTAATCGGATGTTAATTTTGCTAATAATATTAATAAAACATTTAAAAAAACTTTTTTAATTGTGAAATACAGCTTAATTAAATGAATAAGACTCTATAGTCTATATACATAAATAGATTGCTACAGATAATATTATTTATTTTCATACATACAAGTATAATTATGGTTTTCCAATTTCCTTCAAACATGTAGGTATGTACTCTGCGGAATAAAAAATGGAAAAACGTCTTGCACATTTTTGACCGAATTATTGGAAGTATCGAAAAACGATTTGATCAAGACAAATCAAATCTAAGCATTCTAAGCACTCTACATCCTAGAAATTTTGATACAATAAAAAATGGTGTACTGAAAAATTAAGAAATTTTTATGTTACCATATTTGCGACTGCAATTAGAGAAGAACTCGTGGATTTTTCTGAAAAATGGATTGTATTAAAAATAGGATTTTGAAAAATACATACTGAGATTATAGAAGATCGAGTTCATGATGAATATGTTCAGTCTACAGAAAATATGAAGGATGATAAAATTATATTATTAATCTAAGTGATAATGAACATGAAGTAACAAATGACAATGTTGATATCGTGAAAACTTCACCTCCGTGTTGTACTAAAAAGTGTAAAGATTGTATAGCTTGCTGTTACGCTGTTTTGCATAAGTACAACTTAAATCAGTGTGCTGTGTGCTTATCCAAATTTAAATAGTATAACATAAAGCATTTATTAGCTCTTTCAGTGACTCCAGTATCTTGCAGAAAAATCTTTTCAACATTGAAATACATAAAAAATCGGTTAAGAAGTACTTTAACACAAGATCACTTTTATGCTAATGGCTATAGAAAAAGAAGCTATGTATGAGCTTAAAAATGATGGAATAATCGACGTATTTGCTCAAAAATCTACTTTAATGCAGAAATTATTGATCAAGATTTAAGTAATTATTTTATAAAATAATCGCAAAAGAATATTTAGATTATTGCGTTGTATTAACGTTTTAAATATTTTTAAATTAACGTATTTGCACTCTACTTGCATTTGTACTCTCTTGTATAATTAATTTACTAAACTTGAGCTTAATACATAATTGAAAAATTCTCAAAGTTGTATTTTACTTTTATCTTAATTACATCAAATTCATATTATATTTATTCAGGAAATTATGGTTTCTGCGTTACTGCATACAATATTGTCATACATGTCATTTATTATTTGTAAGATTATTATTCTTAAATGAAAAATATAGCAAATTAAAAAAATCATTGAATTCGAAGTTTTATGTTTGATTCAAAAATAATTTATATTTTGTTTTTTTTTTGTTTTTTTTTAAATAACGAATAAAACATCCTGATAATAGAAGGTAAAATGAGGATGAGAGGCCGTTTTTCTATAAAATCACCGCTCGCTTGAAAAGTTCCAGCACGCCACTGCCCACGGTCTCCAATTTATGAGAATTTTGTTCCATCGGTCTTCTTTTTGTATTATAGTATGTCCGGCAAATCTTCATTTCAACTTTGCAACATCTTGTCTAACATCCCTAACTTTGGTTTTTTCTCTTATCCACTCGTTTCTCTTTTTATCCAATAGTCTTATGTGCAACAATTGCTTTTCCATTGCTCTTTGCGTTTTTGTGATATTGTCCATGTTTGCTTTTGTAAACGTCCACGTTTGGGAAACGTAAGTGAGAACAGGGAGTACGCATTGATTGTATACCTTTAAGATGTTGTGGATATCTATTGTTTTTAAGGATGTAGCTTAGTTTTCCAAATGTCTTCAAGCATCAAGCATATATTAATAGAGTGCCAATATTATGAACAAAGCTCTCATTATTGCCTACCCAACACCCAACAAGTTATCCGAGATGCTAGGTGATATATGTGATCGATAAAGAATCGAAAAGACATCTTAAATTTGTACATAACTCACAATGTATAACATAATGTATCTTATCTAGTCGCATATAATACCCATGGTTCATGCGACATTCTTCTCTAAATAAAAAAAACTGATCAAATTAAACTGAACAAACTTACCAAGTAAATCTATAGCACTTTGATGGTTTATAAGAACCACGGAACCGCTATCTTTATCGATATTCTCTAGGCCTTCGACTTTGTACTCCAGTCCATAAAACTTTCTGCTCCATCTTAGCAGAGCTGATGGAATTCTATAAAAAGTGTACATTAATTTAAAATATGATGCCACACAGAAACCGAAATACAAGCAAGTGAAAGAGAGTTTCTTTCCTTTCGATTCAGAGACGGTTCAGCATCCCAAACAGCTGTTTCTGTATCTAGACATCTTCAGTTGGACTACCTGAACACCTCTGAATCGAAAAGTAATAAATAAAAATAATAAATAATAATTTAAATCTGAAAACTTTTCGTGGAACTACTTTCTGGTAGCATCCTAAATCTCTGACTTTTACCATTTATAAGATAAGAGACGACGAATAAAGAAGACGAAAAGGACTCTACAATAATATGCAGTCACATTTTTCTTTATTCGTCTAGAAAAAGGTCTGAAAGTTAGTTCCTAGTACTCAAAAAGCTGAACAAAGATAAAAGTGAAGGACAGTTTATGTTTCCTTTCGATTCAGAGGTGGTTCAGCATCCCCAGACAGCTGTTTCTGACTCTAGACGTCTTTAGTGAGGCCACCTGAACACATCTGAGATCGAAAAGAAACGAAACTGTGTATATAAGCGGAATATATAAAAAAAAGTTTATTATAACAGAACGTCTTAAAAGTTGATTATAAAATAATTTTTTATTCAACTTTTAGGACGCTGTAGCGACATTTCTTAAAGAAAAGACAGAATTTGTATTTTTTCTATTTTGGCACAAATAATTATATATAACAATAAAACACTGAAAACGTTTGTTTTCTATATATACTTCCACAAAATTTATTATAACTATGTGACTACAGCTGTTTCGGCAGAGTGCCTTTCTCAAGTGATTTAGTTTACTATGGGTTTGCCTTTTTATAAAGTCTTTAACTGAAGTGGTTGAGGAGTGGGGAGCTGTTTGTCTCGAGTTGGTCATTCAGAATTATATCTGTATTTTTCAATTTATTAATTTCCATAGATTCTAATAAAGATAGCTTAAGGCCTTTATTTTGAATATGCAAAATTTGAAACTCTTCATTAAAAGAATGATTATGATCTAGAAGGTGAAGTGCGTATGTAGAAGTGTCTGTTTTTCTGTTGTTGAAAGCCCTTTTGTGTTCTGCTATCCGTTTGTCAAAGGTTTTGCCAGTTTGACCGATGTAAGTTTTCGGACAGTCACCACAAGTTAGTTTGTAGACACCACTCTGTAGTTGTTTTCTCTTTCGGCTCTTATTGTTCTTAATATATTTGCTTAAGTTGTTGTTAGTTCTGAAAGCTGGTGTTATTCCTTTCTTTTTTATGTATCTGGCTATTTTTGTTGTTATCTTGCCAGTATATGTGATAGAGCAGAAGGTACTGGGTTCTTTCTGTGGTGGTGGATAGACTGATTTCCGGGCTTTCTTATGGAGTTTTATTTTTTCAATTGTTTGTTCGTTATAGCCATTGTTTACTGCTATTTGTTTAATGGTGTTCAGGCGTTAAGTTCTATTTCGAAGTTATTTTTTGACATGGGAATTTCTGTCAGTCTATGTAGCATGCTATGGTAGGCTGCTAATTTGTGTTGTGTAGTATAAGATGATGAATTGTGTATAGTTGTGTCAGTATGGGTAGGTTTATGATATACGGAGAACTCATGTTTGTTGTGTAGTCTGGAAATTGTTACATCTAGAAAGTTTATGGACTTATTCTGTTCTGTTTCTATTGTAAACTCAATATTACTATGAAGTGAATTAATGTATGATAGAAATTGGTCAAGTTGCCTGTTAGTTCCTGTAAAGCATATTAGTATATCATCCACGTATCTCCACCAATATAACAACAAAAATAGCCAGATACATAAAAAAGAAAGGAATAACACCAGCTTTCAGAACTAACAACAACTTAAGCAAATATATTAAGAACAATAAGAGCCGAAAGAGTGAACAACTACAGAGTGGTGTCTACAAACTAACTTGTGGTGACTGTCCGAAAACTTACATGGGTCAAACTGTCAGAACCTTTGACAAACGGATAGCAGAACACAAAGGGGCTTTCAACAATAGAAAAACAGACACTTCTACATACGCACTTCACCTTCTAGATCATAATCATTCTTTTAATGAAGAGTTTCAAATTTTGCATATTCAAAATAAAGGCCTTAAGCTATCTTTATTAGAATCTATGGAAATTAATAAATTGAAAAATACAGATATAATTCTGAATGACCAACTCGAGACAAACAGCTCCCCACTCCTCAACCACTTCAGTTAAAGACTTTATAAAAAGGCAAACCCATAGTAAACTAAATCACTTGAGAAAGGCACTCTGCCGAAACAGCTGTAGTCACATAGTTATAATAAATTTTGTGGAAGTATAGAAAACAAACGTTTTCAGTGTTTTATTGTTAGATAAAATGAACTTCCATCAAGTAACGGTCGAATCCATCAATTAATAATTATATATTTTTCTAAATAATTTTAAAATATATTATCAATTTAAACCGTATTTTTGCTTGTCTTCCACAGTGCTTCAAATGTTGGGAGAATTTCTATTAACCTTCTCAGTACATCGGACCGTTTAAGTGAAAACTTTCATCCCTAATCCAAAATAGTCACAAATTCGTGAAATATACTATACTTTTTGTGCACATTTTATATAAAATTGTATATAACATGTACTTACAAGGCGTTTTTGCTATTTCTTGGATTCAACAACATCAAAGGTATCGGTGCACAAGCAAATATCATGCATAACACTCCAAAACAGGCAAATTTCAGGACATATCTGGCTACGGAGCTGACCGTCCATAATATAGCCAGCAGCGTTAAAGATCCCAAGGTGTAAAGTAGCAGTCCCATATCTGAAAAAATATAAACACTAGTATCAAATGAATATAAACAACATTAAAAACTGATGTAAAGTGAATGGCTATCGTTCTTTTATATAATAACTATTTGGTAAACTACAAAATTATAATCAAATATATGAGTATAGTCAACAGTATAAATCAAGGAGATTAGATTAGATTAGGTTACAATGTAGTCTATGCAGCAAAGACCTCTCTACCCCGTTCTAAAGAAACTCATTGTGTTGTGTTGTGTGTTGTCTTAAAAGCTTGGCAGCATTCACAGCAACACACACAGACCAACATAAAAATATCACGTAGAAAAATTCCTGTAACTGGCTGTATACCATAAATCACAAAAAATAAAAACCTTATCTTGTAAAAGGTATATTTAAAATCCCTAGAAATAGCTATATCACAACAAAACGTTTTCGGAATCAATATTCCATCATCAGTGTTATCACAGGTTACATGCTTTGTAACCTAAAAACTCCTGTTGTCACCTAAACTTTGCCATGTAAGGTCCTACCTACAAATTTTCCAACCTATATGGTTGATGTCATGTGATGCCAGGGGTTAATCTGGAAATATTTTTTACATCCTTTAAAATCGGATAATATAATGTAACCTCAACTGTTTAAAAACATCTCAAGGGTTTTTACCCGTATATTTTAGTGGCTTAAAGCATGTAAACCTGTGATAACACTGATAATGGAATATTGATTCCGAAAACGTTTTGTTGTGATATAGCCTTTTTTAGAAATTTTAAATATACCTTTTACAAGTTAAGGTTTTTATTTTTCAACATAAAAGTCTTGTTAACAATTTTATTTAATCTTTTAAACACGTTGGACACGAATAAAACCTTTTTATTTGTCATTCGATTCTTGTAGTTTCATTTTCAATTTGTTCACATTTTTTCTTTTGTGCCCGAACAGAACACAATCAAAACATTTTGATAAAACAATTTTATCATTTTTACCTATTAAAACAATTTTATCATTTTTACCATTTTTTCTCACACACACACACACACACATTTTTACCTATAGGGCTTTTCATTCACAGTCATTTGTTTCGAGCTTCTGTCATGTGCCACATAAAATTAATATATCTACGTCATACGTTATTGGTATCCACCATGATACAAACCGAAGACGTATGACGTAGATATATTAATATTATGTGACACATGACAGAAGCTCGAAACAAATGACAATCGATGAAAAGCCCTATTGTTGTACGCTATGTCCATCGATAGTGATTTAATTTAATAATAGCCAATTTGACAGAAGCAGATTCAACAATTATCACTTCCTGGCAAAATTTGTTTAGCACCACATCATCACTTATATTATTTTTTTCATTCGTATTTCCAATAACAATATTATAATCTGGACCATTATAATATATTTGGACCAACCCAATGCAGCGATGGTTCGTGGAGAATTAAAATGAACCACACCACGAGCTGGATGAACTAATGCAGACCGCAGATATTGTTAGATTTGTAAACTCGCAAAGACTAAACTGTCTTGGTCACCTAGAAAGAATGCCAGATAATCGAGCTGTAAAAGTAAGTCAGAGATGGAAGCACCAAGGAAACAGAATAAGAGGAAGGCCCGTAAAAGATGGATAGACGACGTAGAGGGGGCCCCGTAAAAGAAGAAGAATATTCTAATCTAGCGCATTCTTTGGATTTTCATATTTGTTTAGTAGAATTAGTAGTTTGTTATAGTTTGTTAATTCTCATTTGAATTAGTAGTTTGTTATCAATGGATAGTTTAAAATTTCTTCCAAATGTTATGAATGAATTTCTAGAACCTGAATGTAATCTATTCCAATAAGCTGATATAGCTCTCTTTTATAAGTGTAATTGATTTTATTAACTAAACGTTAGCAGCATCCAGAAAAACGGCTGAAGAAACTTCCTTTCCTTTCTACATGTGTGCATCTCCTTTCTTCTCCAGTGTTATTCATTGTATCATTTCTTCTCCAGTGTTATTCTGTGTATTTGATCAAGTTCGAATAGAAAAAACACAAACAAACTTCAATAAACTAGGAAAGGTACTTTGTACAAGAAAACTGAAATTAGATTTGAGGGTTAGGCTAGCAAACCTGCGACTTGCTAGCCTACCTTCCCGACTCTGCTGTACAGGCTGGAAGCGTGGACACTTAACGCTGAGACTACTTAGAAGCTGGAAGCATTCTAACTGTGTATATTTAGAAGAATCATCATCATCATCATCATCATCATCATCAATGGCGCTACAACTCTTCGTGAGTCTTTGCCGCGTTTACTATTGCCCTCCATGTTTGTCGGTCCTGTGCCACTAATTCCCATTGTCGCACTCCCATTTTTTCTAGATCTTATTTGACTGCATATTTCCACCTTTTTCTAGGCCGCCCTACAGACCTTCTTCCATCATGCCCTGCCCATCTGAGTCTATTAGCCTTTATATATCTGACTAGATTTTCTTTTCCGAATAGAGACTCTAGCTCGTTATTGTATCTGCGCCTCCATTCGTTTGTCACGCTGTCTCTGCAAGGGCCGTTTATCATTCGAAGGATTTTACGTTCCCACACCAGCAATTTATTTACTTCTCTTTTTGTTATCGTCCATGTTTCGCTTCCATACGCGACTGCTGGTCGTATTATGGTCTTATATATCTGGATTTTTGCACCTCGTGAAAGAAGTTTTGACTTCATTAGATGTTTCATTGCAAAGAAATTTCTGTTTCCTGCCATTATTCGCGTTTCAACTTCTCGCCCTAATTTGTTGTCATTTGTGATTGTTGCTCCTAGATATTTAAATTCTTTAACCATTTCGAAATTATGATCGTTTATAGTAATATAATAAATGATGGTTTTGCTTGTTTTCGATTCAGAGGGTTGCACACCCGCTAGACAGGCTGTTTCTACCATTTCAGGCGTCCTCAGTAGCTTTTGTTAGCATGCACCAGGGTTGCCAGATAAAATTTCAGAATATCCCTAGACGGCAGCTTCAATTTCCCCTAGAAATCCCTAAATCGTATTAATTTGACCTAAAAAAGAAGAAATTGGCAGATGACAGCTGTCAATTTAATTTATAACCTATTAAACACTATGTTTAATCCACTTTAATCATTGATTAGGTAATGTTTTAATGTTTACTTAGGAATATTTATGTCAGGGAACAATAAATAATGACAATAATAGTAATATTTGAACAAAAAGATATTTAATAACAACAAAAAATGGCGCCAGCATAGTTTAATAAATCCCTAGATTTCAAAAAAAATCCCTCCAGAGCTCCAAAAGCTTAAAAAAATCCCTAGATTCGGGGAAAATCCCTAGACATGGTAACCCTGGCATGCACACCTCTGAATCGTAAAATAGCTCCACCATCATTTTAAAGGGAATCTGAAAAATAAATCAAATTTCCCATTAGACGCGATACAGCGACATCTCATAACAAATTGAAGAGTCTCAGATGCAGAATCCACCAATTTAATAAAAATTAAAATGGTAAATAGTGATTTAAACCTGAGACTTTTCGCGTTGAAAGTTCTTACTGGTACATCC
The DNA here is from genome assembly GCF_917563875.1 of Diabrotica virgifera virgifera. NCBI lineage: Eukaryota > Metazoa > Arthropoda > Insecta > Coleoptera > Chrysomelidae > Diabrotica > Diabrotica virgifera. The sequence continues at coordinate 199,880,257 of NC_065450.1, read as the reverse complement.
TTAATCTGCGACTTTTTCATTTAATAAGACAGCAGACGACGAATATAGAAAACGAAAGGGAAACGATCACATTCCGCCTTCATCCGTCTAGGAAAAGGACAGCAGAGGAACTTTCAGTACTCAAACCCAGTAAAGGAAATAAAATAATAAATGATGGTTTTGCTTGTTTTCGAGTCAGAGGGTTGCACACCCGCTAGACAGGCTGTTTCTACCATTTCAGGCGTCCTCAGTAGCTTTTGTTAGCGTGCACACCTAACTACACCAAAGCTACTGAGGACGCCTGAAATGGTAGAAACAGCCTGTCTAGCGGGTGTGCAACCCTCTGAATCGAAAACAAGCAAAACCATCATTTATTATTTTATTTCCTTTACTCGGTTTGAGTACTGAAAGTTCCTCTGCTGTCCTTTTCCTAGACGGATGAAGGCGGAATGTGATCGTTTCCCTTTCGTTTTCTATTCGTCGTCTGCTGTCCTATTAAATGAAAAAGTCGCAGATTAAGGATGTACCAGTAAGAACTTTCAACGCGAAAAGTCTCAGGTTTAAATCACTATTTACCATTTTAATTTTTATTAAATTGGTGGATTCTGCATCTGAGACTCTTCAATTTGTTTATAGTAATATTTTGCCTTATTCGCCGTCGTTCTTGTTTTGAGACGACCATGTATTTTGTTTTGTCTTCATTTATTTTTAGACCAATGTTCAATGCAGCTTCTTCAAAGCTCGAGAAAATATCCTTAATTTCTAATGTTGATTGTGCTACTACGTCTACGTCATCGGCAAAGGCGAGTATGATTTTTGCTCCCCGAGCAGTTATGTCTGGTTTGAGTTTTGGATACATTTTCCGCATGACATATTCTAAGGCCAGGTTAAACAACAATGGGGACAACAGATCTTCCTGTCTTTAGAAGAATCCTGAAGATATATAGCATGTAACAAACAACGAAGTCATGAGAAGAGATAAAATAATGGAAATAACGAAATCAAAACACGAAATCTGCAATACCTGGGACATATGTCATGCGTGGTAGGAGACACGACGTGCTTATACAAGGAAACATCCAGGACATGAAAAGTATAGGAAGGAGAAGAATCTCATGGCTGTATAACTTTAACCCTATACTGCGCAATGTAGCAGATCTGCTACAACCTATTTAAATAATCATTTCCTTAAATTGTGTGTGTTTAAAACCGTCGCTGTGCTTCGTATCAAGTCTGATACGTCCTTACGTACTAGGAAATAAGGCTGCATACCCGGCAATCGTTTTAGTTCGCGCGTGAATTTTGTTAGTTGTCTGGCAAGTGCCTATTCGCATTGAGCACGTGTTGTAGCTCTTCAGATTTTGGTTGGTTTTTATTCGTTTTTTCGTAATTCTTTTATTTTGGCTGCATGAACTATGTTTAGAAGGTAAGTATTATGAATATAGATCGAGCTAATTTATATTTTTATGAGTAATTTCTTCAAAATTTGCCTCTTTTTACGGTTGTATCAAATCTGATACATTGCGTTTGTTACAGGGTCATTATGTATAGTAAAAAACCTTTGTCGGAGCGTGAATTAGAGGAGTTAGCAGCAAATTTTTGGAACAGTGATGACGACTTGGACAATAGCGACTCTGAAGAATGTTTTAGAGACCAACTTAGATCCTGATGAGAATATTGATATTCAAAGCTTACCAGTAGAGTTTGAAGATGGGGTTACTGTCACAGAGTTTCCAGACCAACCAATAGAACCTATTGCGGAGCCAACTATCATCGATGTCGATGTGGAGGTTGAGCTAATCACTACTCGAATCAAAAATATAGTGTGGAAGAAAAAAAACCTATCCATTGATGAAGTAGCGAAGACTTTTAGAGGAAATACCTACCTTCCTAATGCTATAATGGATTTGTCAACACCGTATGCTTTTTTCAAGTACTTTTTTGACAATGAGTTGATCGAAAAAATTATATCAGAGTCCAACACCTATGTTATTCAAAAGGATCCGAGTAAACCTGCTGGACTGACCACCGCAGATATAAATCAATACCTAGGAATTTGCATTTATATGTCCCTAGTTCACATGCCTAATTGTCGTAGTTATTGGTCCAATTCCCTAGGCTATCCGCAAATAAAAAACGTAATGAGTGAGAAAAGATTCGAATTCATCAGGAAATGTATACATTTCAACGACAATATGAGTTTGGATCAAAATGATGTGGATCGAGATCGTCTTCATAAATTACGGCCCCTTGTCGATCATTTGAACAACAAATTCCAAAGCGTACCATTGGAACAAAAGCTTTCAGTAGATGAGCAGATGTGCAAACCCCACAAGTGGGGATACAAACTTTTCGTTTTATGCGGTGTTAGTGGATATTCCTACAATTTCGAAATATACACTGGTACAGAAAACGATAGAAGAAATCGTCGGGTAAATGAACCAGACCTAGGAGCAAGTGCCAATGTAGTTGTCAGATTATCTAGGATTATCCCGGAACATCAGAATTATGTTGTTTACTTTGATAACTATTATACGTCATTTCCTTTACTCCATTATCTTGCTAACAAAGGTATATATTCCCTGGGCACTGTAAGACGAAACCGTATTCCAACCTGTAAGTTGCCATCTGAGTATGTTTGTGACTTTGAAGGCGTGAAAATATCGTCAGTGGCCTGGAGAGACAACAAGACTGTTTGCTTGTTGTCAACATATGCTGGAGAATTGCAGAAAGGAAATGTTGACAGGCTTGCTAGAAAAGGAAAGCAAAAAATCAATATTGAATGCCATAAGTTGGTTCAGGAATATAACCAACATATGGGAGGGGTGGATCTTATGGATAGCCTCATTGGGCGCTACAAAATCAAAATTAAATCAAAAAAGTGGTATATGAGGCTATTCTATCATCTTCTTGATGTGACGCGTGTAAATTCTTGGCTTCTTTACCGTCGATGTTGCAGCGAAAATGAGGCAGAGAACTGTATGAAACTTGCCGAATCTCGGGCTGAAGTGGCATATTGCTTATGCACCGTTGGAAGTAATCGTTTGCTGAAGAGAGGAAGGCCATCATATCTTGAAAAAGAAATAGCAAAAAAAAAAGAAAAGGTCAGCAACAACAACGTATATTCCTCCAAAAGACGTTAGCCTTAATGTTCACTCACACTGGTCATTGTACAAAGACACAAGACAGAGATGCAAGATGCCAAAGTGTACTTCTTTTTCGTATATTCAATGTTCAAAATGTGGACTACATCTTTGCCTGAACAAAAATAATAATTGTTTTCATAAATTCCATCCAATTTAGTTATTTAGTTATAACATAATATTATACTTAATAATAATCTATTGAAATTTGTTTTGTAAAAATTTCTGCTATGTATCACATATGATACAACAAGATTTTTCAAAAAATTAAAGTTTTTTTGAAAGTTAGATTTTTTTTTACTATTTTCAGGCATAAGTTTATACCTTAATGCAATTAAAAATATTTTTTTTATTACAATACAAAAAATTGCGCACTATAGGGTTAAGGAATGGTACCGATTAACATCGAATGAACTATTCAGAGCAGTCTTATCTAAGATCAGAATAGCCATGATTTTTTTTATTTATTCACCCAACTTTTATTACAATCTATCTATACAATCTCAACTTAACTGTTTAGGTAGAGGTAGATCATAGACAATAAGTGATAGGACTGACAATTTGCTATGACATGTAGGGAGGCATCCAGTGATGCATCCCCATTTTAAACTTAGTCTACAATATTGACTAAAATATAGCCATGATGATTGTCAACCTCCGTCGCGGAGATGGTACCTGTAGAAGAAGAAGATGTATTTGTTCCAAGGTCGAATGACTTACCTGGTACCAAATTGATATGATAGTATGAGGTTCCTTTTTTCTATTATTTTTTTTTAATCTTTTTAGAAAGTTTTTGAAAAGACTGAAACAATAATAGAAGGAAGGAACATTATACCACCTTATAACTTTATTTAATGACGACACGGTTGAATTGTTAATCGCACTCTTAAATCATGTAGCAATGTCTATTGTTGAAACTTTGATCTTGTCATTATTGCGCAAAAGTAACACAAAAAGTAAAATAGTTTTCAAATTAATGTACTTAAACGTAATACTTTTTTATTATTGTGCAAAGGTGCTAGAAAAAAATAAATGGCTTGTTGTATAATTAATGTATTTAAATGAAATACATCAACTACTAATTTAACACGTAGGTCTAACTGTAGTAAAATTTAATGATCTATAAATTAGTACCCAAGTACCTAGGTATATACAGTGTGGCAAAGCCAAATGGAATAAATTCATTATTTCGTGAAAAGCGATTTCTAGTTTTAAATTATGATTTTTTGGCATATATATCATACTAGTGACGTCATCCGTCTGGGCGTGATGACGTAATCGATATTTTTTTTAAATGAGAATAGGGGTCGTGTGCTAGTTCATTTGAAAGGTAATTGAATTATCTATTCAGTAATATAAACATTAACATAATTATTTATGAAGGGTGTCAAAAAACATTTTTTTTTTATTAAATTAATTTACACAAAATAAGAATGTATGTACCTAATTTATTTAATTCAAAACACATTTTACTGCTGTCATAACACATAAATAAAATGTTTATTTGACAAATAAACATTGCTTTTCGCTTAAATTAAATGTTCAAACTGCCAAGAGGCAGGTGGGTTGAACATTGAATTGAAGTTAAAAACCCTTTTTAGCAGGTTTTTTTTCTTCCTGAAATGTATTTCCGTTAAAGGAGGTGCTTCGGACCCTATCATATGATTTTACAATTCCTTTTTCGATATTTTCGTTGTGGTTTAAGTGATAATTTTAAATATCTGTTTTGTGCGAGTTGGTTTTCTGTAAACTTTGGTTGAATATCCTGTAATACCTCCAACCTCCACCATAATGTGGGTTATGTGGGTTGTTTGTCTTGTCGGTGTACGATGCATGAATATCTGCTAAACTTAATCAGTGGCGTAATAAACTCCGTCGGGGCCCCCTCCCGCAGAATTGGAAATGGGGCCCCCTTTAAAAAGTTACTAAATGCGACATGTGTAACAAAAACTTATGTGTTATAGCCTAGTAATTGAACGTGAAATACGGAGATACCGTGTAATTTTGAGTGTCACCACCGAAGTGGTTAAGTCGATACTTTTCAAGCTATTTGCGAGTGAAAATGTTTATTGATCAATAAGAAAACCACGTTTTCAGGCGGTTTTTCGCAAATGACTCAAAAAGTAAGTATTTCATTGAAAAAATATTCTTAGCAAAAATGTAGATTATAAAAAAATGATGTCTATCTACCCAGTAAAAGCAAAGCTGTAGCTTATGAAAAATTCTTCTTTTCGGGAAAAACTCATTGAAACTTTTTGAAAGTGTTTAAAAATAGCTTTATTTTTATAGGGGGAGATTTTCACGATTTTCTTTACCAAAAAAGAGGGACCAACTTAATTTTAAGAGGGACCATAAAAAATAAAAATAAAGCTTTTTTTAAACATTTAAAAAAAATGTTAATGAGTTTTCCCCGAAAAGTGCTTCATTTCTTGATTATTTTACGTTGAAATATTGGATTTGGAATTTGACGAATAAGAACAATTTTTCATGAGCTTTAACTTTGCTTTTACTGTGTCGATTGACTTCACGAATAAACCATTTTTTTTGTTTTTAAGCTCTATTTTCGCTAAAAATATTTTTTTAATAAATTCGATAAAAATGTTTGAGTTATTTGCGAATGACCGCCTAAAAACTTGTTTTTTTTTTGTTAGAGTGCAAGAATGATATCTTGCGGGTGTCTGACTCTACGATTTTGTTATTACAAAACTTTTAATTTTCAATTTAAAGTACATCTATATTTATAGCCAGGGAGGTAGTGTCAAATTTGACCGGAGCATTTTAGCATGGCTGCTTTCTTTTTATTTAGTTAGGTATTCCAAAGCTTATTAACAAATGATGTGTCAGCTGGCCCAAAACCGGGGATTTTAGACAAGAAAAGGTAAAATATGAAACTTGATGGAAAAACGCTACAACTTATGTCAAATATTTATCTACGTGACTTACAATTCTTAATAGCCTTGCTGACTTCTCTCCTAGCTTTCACTCAGGCAATCCGGGTTCAAATCCTGGCGTTGATTTTTTTTTTGTTTTTAAAATTGACATTTTATTTTGAAAAATAATTATTTTTATAATAAGGGCGTTATTCAGCGGAATACTGGATTTATTGTGTTTTGATTGATTTGCACACTTTCGATAGCTATTTTCTATTGGATATATGTATTCCGTTTGGAAGGAATCGGCTGTAACCACTGGATATATTTCATGACAAAGCTATTTAGTATTAATTTAACTCGCTCCTCATACAAACAAACATCCATTTTTATATACCTATTATAGAGAACAGGGAAATATTTAGATTGCTATTAAAAATGGGGGTTGGTGATAGAAAAGTGAAAAATTAGGGTTGTATGTATCTTTTGGTTCTACATCATATTACATTAAGAAAAAAGAGTTGGTCCAAAAAATAAAAAAAATGTCGGGAGGGGGTGGGGAGGGCAACCCCCTTTTTCACGTAGATTGGTCGTACTAACTCAGGAAGCTTCAGGGGTTAATTTACAACAACTTTGCTTATTAAGGTCAATCATAATATTTATGACCAAATGAGTTCTATTTCATAAGTTCTATGCATAATTATATAAAAGACATACAGATTTTTTTATATTGTCTCGTATAAATAATACAAATGTGGTATTATAAAAATAATTATTTTTCAAAATAAAATGTCAATTTTAAAAACAAAAAAAAATTCAACGCCAGGGTTTGAACCCGGATTGCCTGAGTGAAAGCTAGGAGAGAAGTCAGCAAGGCTATTAAGAGTTGTAAGTTGTAAGTCACATAGATATATATTTGACATAAGTTGTAGCGTTTGTCCATCAAGTTTAATATTTTACCTTTTCTTGTCTAAAATCCCCGGTTTTGGGCCAGCTGACATATCATTTGTTAATAAGCTTTGGAATACCTAACTAAATAAAAAGAAAGCAGCCATGCTAAAATGCTCCGGTCAAATTTGACACTACCTCCCTGGCTATTAAATAATAAAGATTGTCGATCTCTTGTCAGACAAATTTACAGCCTCGTTTCGTTAGTCCGACAACGTAAATATGTTAATGACGCGGGATGAGGAAACGCGTCCAACCTGCGCTGTAAAATTTTTCAGAAAGTGGTTACTTTAAACGTATGTTTTTCACCCCCCAAGTGGAGGGTAAGTAGAACCAAAATCCAAATTGTCAAGCAAATCCAGCGTGACGCTGATAATTACACTCCAAAACGGTCATTTAATGGGCTATCAGTGTATTCATGCACTGTTTTTGACAACTTACATTTTTCATCTTTCATGTAATTGTAAAATAATATAAAAATGGCACATTTTTACATATCTTAGATGACAAGATGGGACACTGACATATTGGGGCCCCCGCAAGCTTCAAAACTCAAACATGTAATAATCCATTTTCTGTATAATAGAGAAGTTTCTGTAGAATAGATGGACACCTTACAGAATCTATAGACATAGTCAACGAAATAAGGCACGAAACTCATTGAGCCCAATTCTCTTCAATTTAATCATGAATGAAATCGCCAACAGCATTTACAAAGGCAAAGGATACAGAGTGGGAAACAAAGAAGTAAAAATACTCTGTTATGCAGAAGACACAATATTGACAGCCCATTCTGTGGGGGCCTCTGGCACGCCTCTGGAAACTACTGCCGATAATTGTATCGAAATACTAAATGTAAAGAGAAACCCCATTTCTAGATTTAGAAATATTGTTCTAAAATTCGGCAAATTGCGATTCTCAAATCTTTCAATGGTCACGTACAAAGCATTATAGTTTATTGTCGTCACCATAAAAGTTTCGGAGTCTGAAAAGGATTAAGTTTATAGATATGAGATGATTCACTTGCCGAACATGCCTATTTACAAATTTACGTTCTTAAATTTAAACAAACAACGTAAAATAATATAACAATAACAGATTTTTACATAATATCAAACGACAATATGGGGCGCCTGATCGATTGGGGCTCCCCCGCAAGCTTCATGCTGCGGTGGCCTCTGTTACGACCCTGAACTTAATTATCATTATTTCCTTATCTAATCCCTATTAGTCCTTATCTCCATTATTAGCAACGCTACACAATCAATGAATATTAACTTGTGAAATAATGCAATGATAAATCAGAAACAGTTCGATGAAAACAATTTACTGTAGGGCTTCATTATTTATTATTCTTACATACTTACATCTTTTGTTATCTGTATTGATAAACCGTTTCTTAATATTCGGCGATAGAATAACAATGAAAACACTTGTAATTCTTGAAACAATGTCAGCAATTGATCGTACGAAGGTCGACTATCAAGTGCATAGGTTAAAATGATGTTTCTAGGTTGAATAATGTCATTATTGGATGATTATATGACATATCTAAATCTCTGAAGATCTCGTAAAGTGTTCTAATTTATTGACTTTTTATTGTAATATCCAAATGTTAATTATTTTAAATCTACATATTTTGTAGGTTTAATAATGTCGTTCTTAGAGATTACATTGACATATGAACATCTCTAAAAGTATTATATCATGTAATTTTTATAGATATTAAAATTCCTTTATAATCCGCTAATTCCGCTAATTAATTATTCCGCAAATCTAATAAGTAATACCGACCTGACCGAGGCCAGCGGTTCAGAGAGAATCAAATATGCGCTCTCTGAAGAAACCCTTATAGGGTTTCTTCAGAGAAACAGAACAAGTGGGTCGCGGTGGAGGTGGAGGTCCCGGTCGATGTCGATATCCATGTAAAACAAACACATTGCACTGTAGTGAATGAAAGAAAGAGAACAGAGCAGGTAATTCGCGGTGGAGGTTTAGCGCGATGCCATCCAGGAGGTTTAGAGATTAGATTATGTGAGGTCGTTAAGGCTATGGACCCTCTCAGCACTTCGGTCTATACTTTATACAGTGCATACCTTAATCTAGTTAAACTCTACGATGCCAATACTTTCTAGGATGCCAATACTTCTGATGAAGTTGATTAGCATCCTAGGTGACTTGTTTCCTATGTCAGAGGGCGTTAGGGTGACCTCTTCTAGGAATTTTAGTCGTTTGCAGAAACAGCGCTACGCAATTGCATAGAATGTGTTCTGCCGTTTCTTTTTCGTTGTCACAGAAACGACAGTTCTCACTATCTGATTTGCCCATTTTTTTGAGATGATATCTCAGAGGGCAGTGACCAGTGAGAAGGCCAGTGACCATTTTTATATATTTTTTACTCATTTCGAGAAAGCGGTTTGTTGCACTAGGCGACACCTTTATGAGCCTTTTTGCTTGCCTTTGTCCTGGTGTGTTGGACCAGTATAGTTGTAGTTGATTGAGTTCCCAGGTCCGGAGTTCCTCTCTGATGTGGCTTTTTGGTAGTCCACAGAAGGGTTCTGGACCTTGAAATGGGGTATTGGCCTCTTCTTTTGCGAGGCTATCAGCTTCCTCATTTCCTGCAATTCCCTTGTGACCTGGCACCCACATCAAAGTTACTTTGTTGCGTTCCGCCAGCTTCTTAAGGGATTGTTTACATTCCCAAACCAACTTTGACTCACAAGTAAATGACTTTAGAGCCTTTAAGGCAGCTTGGCTGTCTGATAAAATGAAGACTTTTGCTCTACGAGTGTCTGGGTTGAGACATAAGCGTAACCAGGATGATCCTAAGGGGGGGGGTTACAACTACCTGAATGGGGGGGTTACAACTACTGGAAGGTCTCTGAGGGCTATGGTGTTAAGCGTATAGAGCTCAAAGTACATCCCAATGGGGGGGGGGGTTACAACCCCCAAAACCCCCCCTGGTTACGCCTATGGGTTGAGACATTCTTGGGCACTAATCTGTATGGCATGTATTTCTGCCTGAAAGATAGTTAGGGCGTGTCCAAGAGATTTGGATAGCTTGAAATTCGGCCCAGTAACTCCCACTCCTGTCCTTTCATCTATATTAGATCCATTCGTATCCCATACGAGTGAACCTTCCTCCAGTTTCGGTTCAACTGTTTCATCCATTTGGTGGTTTTTTATGACCACTTCAAATGGTGTTTCAAAGTCGAATTTGACTGGCATGACGTCTGTCGGCTTATCCTTAGAATTCAAAGGAATTTCTTCAGAAATTTTAAGATGGCCCACTAGATCGCCAGGTTTCATTATTTGTGTCTGTCGCAGCTTTAAGGCGGTGGTTACTGCCTCCCTCCTTATGCAGAACTGCAGGGGAGGAAGGTTCAGCATCGCCTCCAAGGCTGCCGTGGGGCATGTTGACATTGCCCCTGTGATTCCCAGACAAGCTAGCCGCTGCACTTTTTGCAGCTTGGCATTAGCTGTTGTTTCTTGTGTTTTTGGCCACCATACGAGTGATGCGTATGTGACCATCGGCCTAATAATCGTTTTATATGTCCAGAGAGTCATTTTCGGTTTTAGGCCCCAAGTCTTTCCAAATGTCTTGCGGCAGGTCCAATTTGCCACCAAGGCTCTGGATAAGATTTTTTCAATATGACTATTCCAGGTGAGTTTTTGATCTAGGGTTACCCCCAGATATTTTACTTCTCTGGAATAGTCAAGTGTGATGCCATTCATAACTGGAGCTTGTAAATTGTATTTACGTCTCCTTGTGAACGGTATGAGAGTCGTTTTACTAGGATTGACATTTAAGCTCTCCTTCGAACACCAGTTTTTGATTTCGTTTAGAGCAGTTTGCATGAGACTAGATATAGTCTGGTCATGCTTGCCCCTAATTGTAACAAATAGGTCATCTGCGTAACCTTGAGTTGTAAAACCAGAATCATGCAACTTAGTAAGGAGGTCATCCACAACTAGAGACCACAGCAGAGGCGATAGTACTCCCCCTTGCGGGCACCCCTTTACTGCTGTCACAGTTACAGACTCTCCCCCAATACTAGCTGTGATGATTCTGGTTTTTAGCATGGACTGAATCCATTGTATTAGTGAGGCTTCAATACTCCTCTTTACTAGTGCTCTTTTTATGAATTTATATGAGGTGTTATCGAATGCTCCCTCTATGTCAATGAAAGCGCAAAGAGCTATTTCTTTTGCCACTATTGTCTTTTCAATGTTTCCAACAAAGGAATTTAGAGCATTTATAGTGGATTTGCCTGTCTGGTATGCAAATTGATGTTTGTGAAGCGGTTTCCTAATTAGAATTTCGCTTCTTATGTGGTAATCTAGTTTCTCCATTGTTTTTAGGAGAAAAGAGATGAGGCATATAGGGCGATAAGACTTTGGTTCGTCCGTAGGACGTTTCCCCGTCTTTGGTATAAATACCACTTTTGCGTCCCTCCAAGTTTTTGGAATGTGACCCAGCACAAGGCTTGCTATGAAAAGCCGCTGTAGTTGCGGCTGTAGTTGCGTGAAGCCCTTTTGAAGTAAAGCAGGAAAAATTCCGTCCTTGCTCGGGGATTTAAAAGGTTTGAAGCTTTTAACAGCCCATTCGATTTTGTTTTTTGTAAAGATTTTTGCCGCTAGCTATCTGCCGGATCTGTTGAGGCCCTTTGGAGCCTCTGCCAGCTGGATGCTTTGCGGTTCATCTTCTAGTACTTGTTGAGAGCCAGGAAAATGAGCCTTTAAAAGCTCTCTAATAGTTTCCGTTAGACTCTCAGTGTAGTCACCATTCAGCTTTTTAATCAGTCCGATTTCATTTGAGTGATCTTTTGAAAGAACCTCCAGGAGGTTCACATCGATGCTATTGAAAATAAAATGAGTTTGTTTTACATGAATGTCTACTGCGCGGCCTACAAGGATGCTTACCTGTGATTGGTCCGTTCGAAGCCAAGTTGTCATTACCTGCGCTATCTGAGTTGATACTTTTTATATAATCCCTTTTTGTATTCAGTTTATTTTTAAATTTCTAAAGTAATTAAATCAAGTAAATTTTTTGAAATATGAAGGAGGATATGATTATTTACAGCTGACATTTCATCACTATCATCACTTGACTGACACAACATCGCGAAAGCACAGTCTTTTTGTCATTAAAATTTCAATAAACTACTTCACTTGGTAGTGGTTCTAGCTCAACTGACAGCGCAGGTGACCTCCTTGCTATCTGCTGTCGACATCGACCGCGACTTAACTAGTAGCATCCACTGCGATTTACACCTCCACCTCGACCTACTTGTTCTGTTCTTGTCCTTAGGGTTTTCTTTTACATGGATGTCTACTGCGCGGCCTACAAGGATGCTTCCCTGTGATTGGTCTATTTGAAGTCAAGTTGCCATTACCTGCGCTATCTGAGTTGATACTTTTTATATAATCCCTTTTTTGTATTCAGTTTATTTTTGAATTTTTATAGTAATTAAATACAGTAAATTTTTGAAATATGAAGGAGGATCTGATTATTTACAGCTGACATTTCATCACTATCATCACTTGACTGACACAACGTCGCAAAAGCACAGTCTTTTTGTCATTAAAATTTTATTAAACTACATCACTTGATAGTGGTTCTAGCTGGATTGAGAGCGCAGGTGACCTCCTTGCTATGTGCTGTTGACATTGACCGCGACTTAACTAGTAGCATCCACCACGACCTACATCTCCACCTCGACCCACTTGTTTTGTTCTTACCCTAAGAAGGGTTGAAGTTGAAACTAGTTAGTGCTTTTGGCGCTCTATGAACTAACTAAAATAAGACGGCTCTTGTTTCAGTTCACAACGAAATGATTATTTATTATTTTTATAGTTCTACTCCTAACTGAGTATTGGGAACTAATCTTTGTTGGAATTTTACCGTGCTGGACAGGCGGGAAGTGAGATGCAGCTTGATAGATCTCCCTCGGCCTTCTTTGCCCCGGCAATTCGTTGGTTTGGAAATTTTAGAAGCCACGAATGGTGTAACCAGAAGATTAGTTCTGATAAAGTTTTGTTTTTAATATTGTTAATATTAAAAGTAAAACTTTCGTTCGTATTTAGCAGATGCCGCCATCATATTCAGGGCCGGATTTACCCCCCCCCCACATTCCGGGGGCCCCCACAAAGCGCCAAACGTAAAAAAATCAGCACATTATTCACATAGAGTAATTTTTGTTAACCAATTAACTGTGATATTTTGTTACATGGAAGGCTTGACTTCTGTTACAAGATTTTTCATATTGTTGCCAAATCACGGTCATAGAGCAGAAGATATATTTAATTCTCTAATGACAGTTTTGAGTGGAAAATACAATGGTGTGCAGGCTAAAATTAGAGAATATAATATCCAGGTGTTGTGGATTCCGTGTGCCGTCCACTCTCTAAATTTAGTTGCAAAAGATGCAGCTGAGTGTTGTCCTGCTGTCATAGCATTCTTTGATTTCTTGAGAGAGAGAACTATATGAACTATATTTTTTATTTTTCGCTTCCTCTACATATACATACCTACATAGATACAACTTGTTAATCGAATAGAATAGAAATATGCTTTATTGTCACTGAAAATACAAATTTTATGGACAAAGCTTAATTAAAGTCAGAAAAAATAAATAAATAATATCTAACAATAACAATAACAAATACAATTTTCTGAAATTTGATAAATCGTCAATATAAAAAAAAATATACATAAATACAAAATATAAGTTAATAAAGTAAAGAAAAAAAAAACAAAATCGATATATTGCAACAATTTATAGAAATTGCAAAGTGAATATACAACAAGGTAAACTATTTATAGACATAGGAACTAATAAGTTTAAGCTGCTGCATGTGACACCCAAATATAGATAAGTTTGGTTACTTGTACATTACTGTAATTTCTTAGTTAGTCATTAAGAAACTCTTCTACTGAATAATATGGTCTTTTAGATAGATGGTCTTTTAGATAGAAGATGGTTGTATAGTTTTTTTGCGGAATATAATATAGATTTCTTTACTAACTCAGAGGACGGGATCGGTAAATAGACATCAAAATTTTAATTTCTGGTGGAGTAGTCATGACGAGGCCTTGCTGGAAAGACATGCATGTGTTTACGAATTAAGCAAACAGTTTCTAAAATATATAAAGATGTAAGGGTTAAAATGCCGTGATCTATGAAGTAACTTCTGCAATGTGTTGTTCTTCTGAGGCCAAACAGATACCTTATTGCTCTTTTTTGTAATTTAAAAATAACATCTAATTGGGCAGCTGTACTAGAACCCCAAAAAGGAAGACCATATCGAAGATGAGACTCGAACAAAGAAAAATATGTTAGTTTATAAGATGCTAAATTGAGTTCTTTCGAAACAGATCTTATAGTATAGCAGGCTGAGGCGAGTTTCTTACTTAACACATCGATATGAAGGGACCATTTGAGGTTGCTGTCTAAAAAAATACCAAGAAATTTTACAGAATCAACGGTAGAGATCTGGCTGTTGTTAACAAGCAGGGGTTGAAGAGCACTTTTATAGGATAATGCTACTGTCTTATCCACGTTAAAAGAGATTAAATTAGAGTCAGACCAGGTTTTTATCGTAAGCAAATCAGAAGTTATAGTTGTATGAAGAGATGCAATAGTTGAGTTGCTCCAAGTGATACTGGTATCATCAGCAAAAAGAAAAATTTTTCCATCGATTTTTAAGTTAGTGATGTCATTTATAAAGATAAGGAACAATAGAGGACCCAATACTGAACCTTGTGGTACTCCACATACAATGTTTTTGAGACTAGAGTCAGTATCATTTGCTCTAACTAGTTGTTTCCTATTATTCAAGTAAGATTGGAACCAATTCAAAGAAATACCTCGAATCCCATAGAAATTTAGTTTTTTAATCAAAATGTGATTTACACAATCAAAAGCTTTGGCATAGTCACAGAAAACAGTGGCAGTATAAAGATTATTGTTTAGTGCTTGGTAAACCTCATGAAACACAGAAAACAAGGCATCAGTGGTACATTTATTAGTTAAAAAGCCGAACTGATTTTGGGATAAGATGTTGTTATCAATGAGAAAGGACATAAGACGGGTTTTAATGAGTCTCTCAATAATTTTTGAAAGTACCGGTAGTAAGGCAATAGGTCTATAGTTGCAAGCATTAGATTTTTCACCACCCTTATGAAGGGGAATAATAATGGCTATCTTTAGGCACTCTGGGAATTTGCCTCTTTCAAAGGAATCATTAATTAGTGAGAAGAGGTTTTCCAACACATTTTCTGTGAGATTTGAGAAGATTTTTATGGATAGTCCATCAGTACTACAGGATGATTTGCTTTTGATACTATTGATAGTTTGGATCAGTTCAGATATATCGATTGGTCTTAAAAAGAATGAATTCGAGAACACTCCTGAATTGGGGAGATAGGAAATGGGATCTTTTTGTGGCAAAATAGTAGAAGTTATATTTTTACTCACATTAACGAAATATTCGTTTAGATTTTCCGGGTCTGGAAGGGCAAATGTTTGAACTGCGTGAGTTCTATTTCGAAGATCGTTTATTATGGACCAAGTTTCTTTTGCAACATGTTTAAAATGTTAATCGAATGTTTAAAAGTTGGGTCTCGAGAGCATGGCCGACCGTGGCAGAAACAGTATTGTACCTAAAAGAGTAAATACTACTAGATGGTCATCTAGAAGTGACGCCGCAAAAGCACTAGTTAAAGGTTATAAACAGATTGAAGGAGCAACAATTTAAAACTCATAGCGATGCAAATAGTTTGTATAATCGAATGTGTTTAGGTACTGGAAACAGGAATATTTGCAATATTCTGGAATGAAATCTTAGAGAGGGCAAACAGCAGTTGTATTCTCCAAAATCCAAATATTGGCCTTAATTTAGGAGTGGCGGCACTTATATCACTTAAAGACTTTATATTTTTTTAAGGAATATTCGACTGACTCCACTGGATTATGAAACATCTCCAGAGACTGAAATGACAACATCAGACAAATTTATTACTTAAAATTGTTTCGCTATTATAGATCACTTCATTTCCTCTTCAAGTAAGAGGCATATGAATCCACTCATTAAAATTTTGGATTTTTACATAATTTGGAAAATTTAATTCCCAATGAAATTGAAGCTCACTCACTGAAGCTTACCAACATTTATTACAGCAATGATTTAGATGAAAACCTAGGTGTCGAACTGGTACAATTGGTAGAATTTTTAAATTCGTTTAAAGAGGAAATTGGCTCATCAAATAATAAGTAAAGATAAAGTAAATGAAGTCCCATTCAACATTTAAATAAGTAAAGAACTTCAAATCTACCGACTGCTAAAAGAAAGAATGTGAATGGTGCGTTTCCAAACATTGAGGCGATTGAGGTGACACTTCATTTAAGTATATTTTTATTTAAATTGTATTTTTTATTATTTAAAATTATATTTATAAAAGTGCTATAAAAGAGGTAGTGTGCTTCACTCGAGTGTTGGTAGGCCGAGGTTTAAATCTTAGCGCCGGCAAGAACAACTAGACCTTTTTAAAAATGTCTATAGGCCCCAGGTCGACTCAGCCCGGATAAAATGAGTACCTTGGGTAAAACCAGGGGTAGGTAATAATAGGCGGTTGAAGCGTAGCACTGGCCCTGTTACCTTCCTTGTATACCGTAAGTCCTAGATATAGCAGACTACCCTGCTATAATCCCAAAGCCACGAAAGCGGTATAAAACGGGAGACTATTATTATTATTTATAAAAGTAAATCAACATTTTTTTTTATTTATAAAAGGGATAACCGTTAGTTGGCTGTATACCACAGTTATAACACCAATTCTGCCCAGGGGCCCCCACTGCCTTAAATCCGGCTCTGATCATGTTATTTCGTTTGTGGACCGAGTTTTAGTGGTTCAGAATATGAAGAAACCCCAAGAAGGGTTGAAACTAGTTAGAGTGCTTTTGGCGCTCTCTGAACTAACTAAAATAAGACAGCTCTTGTTTCGGTTCATAACGAAATTATTATGTATTAATAAGTAATAACTTAAATGTGGTGACTGCCCAAAATCTTACATAGGTCAAACTGGTAGAACCTTTAACAAACATATAGCAAAACACAACAGGGCTTCCAATAACAGAGAAACCATTCTTTTAATGACCAATTTCAAATTCGTCATATTAAAATAAAAACATTAAGTGATCCTTCTTAGAATATTAATAAATACAGATATAATTCTGAATGACCAACTTGAGACAAATTTGAGAAAAACACATCACTTGAGAAAGGCTCTCTGTCGAAATAGCTGTAGAGACATTAATTTGTAATAAATTTTGTGGAAGTATTAAAAACAAAAGTAGATAAAAGAAATTTGCAACAAGTAACGGTCAAATCCATCACTTATTTAGTAACTAATAATTTTCGGAGTAATAATTCAACTTTTGCTTCAAAATTCAACATTGCCATTTTTTGAGAATGATACTCTCGCGTACAAAAAGAGTTTCCTCAGATATCCATTCGTTACAGAAAGAGTCTTCTTCTTCTTGTGCCACTCTTATCGGAGATTGGAAATCATCAAGGCTATCCTGAAATTGTTTAAAGCGGACCTAAATAGTTAATTAGTGGTGCAGCCAAACCACTCTCTCAAATTCCGCAACCATGACATTCTTCTACGGCCTGGATTCCGTTTTCCTTCTATTTTTCCTTGCATTATATTTTGAAGTGATGCGTATTTATGTACTCTCATCAGGTGACCCAAATATTCGAATTTTCTTCGTATAATAACTTATAGAAAGAGTAGGTAGGTATCCTGAGTATATTCATAATTTTATTTGTATTTGTACAGCCTTGCATTATTTATATTTTACATATCTTTAAGTTTGGGACAACATTAAGAAATCCAATGAAAATTATATTTATTATTATTCTTCTTCTTAGCCTTCTATTGTCAATTTTTCTCATTGATCTCTATCCTGAGCAACATACTTCCAATTTTTGCTACTATGTATTTTGTTTTATATGATCTACTCTTCTCATCTGTGGTCTTCCTCTTGGTCGTCTACACGATGTCTAGTCGATGGAATTAGTAATGAACAAGCAAGGAAGAAGAAGAAGATCTATTGCTCGAGTGATAACTAAATTGTTGGAAAGGATGATGGTGGTTGGGAACCAATCTGACAGATTTTAGTTTTGGCACGAAACTGTAATAACTTGTTTTGAATAGTCAATAGATACTTTCATGTCTCTCTTCTTATTAAATTTTTAAGATTTAAAATGATTTTTTCTCAAATAAGTAGGTACTTACTTATACTCCAAACTACAGTTGTAAGTTCTTATTGCACAGGAATTGGTAAAACAAAACAAATAATGATGTTTTAAATAAAAGTAACATGTATTAAATAATTCAATTTCACATCTAAAAGTTATTATTGCTTCAAAGATTAGCAAGGTCAAAGTCACGAGCAGTCCATGTGTTGCGCCATAAATATTAGGTAATACCTTTAAATTCATCAAAATTCTTCAGTGCTTTTGTATGTAGTCGTAAAATAAACCAGGTTGCTAATTATCGCGGAATAGAATTGAAATATAGTCCAGGCTGTATGCCTGCCCCCGTTAGGTAAATTATTCGAGTTGCACAAACTTACTCAAAAAGACGTCTTTATAACAAATCCACAGGGTGCCAGGCGGTACCGCTGTCGGAAAATTCTCTAAAATTGATTGTTGTCGAGTTATAGGCGATTTAAAATTTGAAAAACGCGAAAATGTTGGCCATTTTCACGGCTTAATAACTCGATTAAAAATTATTATCATGAAAGTCAGAAAGTGACCAAATCAAAGTTTAAAGCCCCCCCCCCTACAAGATCCTGAAGAAATTTTTCACAAAGCTGTTATTTTTAATTATTAACAATGAGCGCTAAAAGCGTATTGAGGTGTGAGTGTGAGAGAGATGCACCAGCTCGGCCGTCCAATGGTACATCTGTCTCGTACTAACGCCTCAATACGTTCTTAGCACTTATTGTTGGTAATTAAAGGTAACAGCTAATAAAACAATGACAACGATTTCTTCAGGATCTTTTCTTGCCATTTTAGCGTTTTTCAAATTTTAAATCGCGTATAACTCGACAACAATCAATTTTAAAGAAAAATCAAAAGAGACCTTTTTTGCTCGGAATGGCCCAAAGAATAAAAAAAATTGTCCGAAGTGAAAAAATTGATTTTTTGAATTTGTTTAAAAAAAATTGTTTAAACAATTTTCCGACCGCGGTACCGCCTGACACCCTGTGGATTTGTTATAAGGACGCCTTTTTGAGTAAGTTTGTGAAAAAAAACGAATCGGAATAATTTACCTAACGAGGACGAGCATAAAGCCCGGACTAATAGTACAATCACTGAAGGTTCTCACCTCCGATTTCGTTGAACCTCCATAGATTTTGATGAAAATTGGTGAGTCGTTAGAGGATACCTCAAGAAACAAAACTGACACACGGTGCCAACTTGCGCTTTTACCCTGGGTATGGATGCCACCCCCTGTCGGGGTGAAAATTATCTTATTAAAAATAACCCCTTAAATCGATAGAGGAATAAATTCTAAGTAAAATTTGTTATACATATAAAGTTATTAAAATAAATCAATATTTTTTGAGTTATTAAAGATCACAGATTTTACTTTTTCGTGAATAAAATGCATGATTTAAAACGTTTTTTTATAAATAACTCAAAAACTTTTTTTACAAATAATTTAAAAAAATATTTTTGCATAAAGTTATCATCACCTACTAAATTGAAGCTAATAAAAATTCGAATAAATTCCTTACTCGAAAAACCTTTCAATATTAATTCAAAGTAAGTATATTTTATAAAATATTCCTACTTACCAAACACTTTTCAAAGTACTCAGAAATACCTATAAAACGAGATCCAGAAGAAGTTGATAACATTAAAATTAAGGAAGTTATAATGAAAATAATAGAACTCTTTCGAATTTTTTAGAAAAAAGTGAAAAATAAAATACTAAATGATGGTTTTGCTTGTTTTCGATTCACAGGGATGCACACCCGCTGGACAGGCTGTTTCTAGCATTGCAGGCGCCATCAACAGCGTTCGTTAGAGTGCACTCCTCTGAATCGAAAAACTAGCCCAATAAATGACCGTTTTGGAGTGTAATTTCCAGGGGCAACTCCGAAATGCACGAAAATTTGGATTACTTACCCTCCACTTCAAAGTTGAATTTGTGCCGTTGGTTGCTTTTACTTGGAGTGTTAACATTTAGCCCCTCTCGGAGGGTGAAAAACGCGTGTTTAAAATAAGGCCGGAAATGGATAAATTGACTTATTTTAAGCACCTTTTGTTCTATTAAGTTTTTTACGTAAGCCAATACTTTTCGAGTTATTCGCGATTTAAAATGTTGATTTTTCGACAAAAAAAAACTACGTTTTCAGACCGTTTTTCCCAAATAACTTAAAAAAGTAAATATTTTATCGAAAAAAATATTTTTAGCAAAAGTGTAGCCTATAAAAAAATGAAAAAAATGGTGTGCCAGATAAGTCTACAAATTGAGTAGAAGCAAAGTTGTAGCACATGAAAAATATGTTCTTATTCGTCTAATTCCAAATCGAATAATTCAACTCGAAATCACCGAAGAAAGAAGCGTTTTTCGGGAAAACTTTATTTAACATTTTTAAAGTATAAATTTTAAAGTATAAAGTTTACAGCATCAAAAATAAACGAGTTACACTGAAAAAAAAGTTGGCGTCTTTTTTTTGGTAAAAAAAATCGTGAAAACCTCCCTCTATTTAGCACCCTAAATGAAATTAATCGTTTGGCTTTACCATCTATTTTAACTGTATGTGTATTGTTTATATGATCTGTAAGTTTAATTGGTTTGAAGTGCTTATTTTTGAAAACATTTGGTTTTATAGTAAAAAAAAATTCTAAAAATTTTTGAAAAATTTCATTTTTTCAAAATAATTTAAAAAGTATTAGTGATAATAAAAATCTTAAAGAGTAAAAAAAAAGTAGGTTTTGCTATTATAAATATGCTAGTTTCATTTTGTTTCTTCGTAAGACAAAAATTGGTTAAGATATGGCTGTTCAAAATTTGCATACACTCGTGATTAGTGACCCATTCAAGCTTTCTCAAATATAACCCTTTCATAAATAAACACTTTAAACCGATGAGACTGACAGATCATATAAAAAATAGATAGGTAAGTAAACTGTTTGTAAAGCGGTAGCGATTAATTTCATTTGGGGAGCTAAACACGGCGAGATTTTCATGATTTTTTACAAAAAAAATAGAGGGCCAACTTTATTTTGAGCGTCACTCGCTTATTTTTAATGCTAAAACTTTTGTTAACAATTAAAACAAAGCTTTTTATAAACACTTTAAAAAAGTTTAAAAGGGTTTTTCTCGAAAAGTGCTAATTTTTCGGTGATTTCACCTTGAAATATTCGATTTGGAATTAGACAAATAAGAACGTATTTTTCATGAGCTACAATTTTGTTTTTATTTGATTGATAGACTTTACTGATACAGTGATACACCATGTTTTTTGGGTTGTTTAAGCTACATTTTTGCTAAGGATATTTTTTTCGATAAAATATTTACTTTTTGAGTTATTTGCGAAAAACCGTCTGAAAACATAGTTTTTTTTGTCGAAAAATCAACATTTTCAATGGAAAATAACTTGAAAAGTATTGACTTAAGTAAAAAACTCTATAGAACAAAAGTTGCTTAAAATCAGTCAATTTATCCATTTCCGGTCTTATCTTGAACGTATGTTTTTTTCACCCCTGAGAAGGGGCGACTGTCACCCCCCAAGTAAAAGAAACCAACGGCACAATTTCAACTTTGAAGTGGAGGGTAAGTAGAACCTAAATCCAAATTTTCATGCAATTCGGAGTTGCCCCTGAAAATTACACGGTATCCCCGAATTTCCCGTTCATTTACTGGGCTAAACAGCTGGACCATCAATTTAAAGGGAATCTGAAAGATAATTCAAAATCCCCATTAGGACGCGATACAGCGACATCTCTTAACAAATTCTATATTCATCGTCTGCGGTCTTATTAATTGAAAAAGTCGCAGATTAAGGATGTACCAGAAAAAACTTTCAAAACGAATAGTCTCAGTTTTAAATAACTATTTACCATTTTTGGTGGATTCTGCATCTGAGACTCTTCAATTTGAAAAATAAAACATTTTCTTAAAAACACTTCGTTTAAAAACTTCGCCATTTCCACAAAAATTAAAATTTATAGAAATCCCTTTCTAGAATTTAGTAATGACCTCAAAAATTTTGACCGATTCAGAATGCATATTTTTAAATAAAAAATATGATTTAAACAAATCCGAATTTTTCAAATTTTTGTTAATTTCATTTTGAGTTAAAAATGTATCGCATAATTTTTGAAACAGAAAAAAAGTTTAAAAATAATTGTTAGTAGAATGTTATAATACTCGTCTATCGTCTTCTTTATGTGTATACAAACCCATAACATTTCAAGTTCAAGCGTGTTCAAGGGCAAAAATTTGGATATAGGTTCTACTTACCCTCCACTTCAAAGTTGAAATTGTGCCGTTGGTTGCTTTTACTTGGGGGTGACAGTCACCCCTTCTCAGGGGTGAAAAAAACATACGTTCAAGATAAGACCGGAAATGGATAAATTGACTGATTTTAGATAACTTTTGTTCTATAGAGTTTTCTATGTAAGTCGATACTTTTCGAGTTATTTTCGATTGAAAATGTTTATTTTTCGACAAAAAAACATACGTTTTTGGACGGTTTTTCGCAAATAACTCAAAAAGTAAATAGTTGATCGAAAAAAATATCCTTAGCAAAAGTGTAGCTTATAAAAAACTGAAAAAAAAAAATGTGTATCAGTAAAGTCTATCAATCGAGTAAAAACAAAGTTGTAGCTCATGAAAAATACGTTCTTGTGCGTCTAATTCCAAATCGAATATTTCAAGGTGAAATCACCGAAAAATTAAGCACTTTTCGGGAAAAACCTATTTAAACTTTTTTAAAGTGTTTATAAAAAGCTTTATTAGAATTGTTAATAAAAGTTTCTAGTATTAAAAATAAGCGAGTTACGCTCAAAATAAAGTTGGACCTCTTTTTTTTTTGTAAACAAACCATGCAAATCTCCCCGTGTTTAGCTCCTCAAATGAAATTAATCGCTACCGCTTTACAAACAATGTACTTACCTATCTATTTTTTATATGATCTGTCAGTCTCACTGGTTTAAAGTGCTTATTTCTGAAAGGGTTATAGTTAAAAAAACTTGAACGGGTCACTAATCACGAGTGTATGCAAATTTTGAACAGCCATATCTTAACCAATTTTTGTCTTGCGGAAAAACAAAATGAAACTAACATATTTATAATAACAAAACCTATATTTTTTTACTCTTTAAGATTTTTCTTATCACTAATACTTTTTAAGTTATTTTGAAAAAAGGAAATTTTTCAAAAATTTTTAGAAAATTTTGTTTTACTATAAAACCAATTTTTTTTTAAATAATCACTTCAAGACAATCAAACTTACAGATCATATAAACAATATACATACAGTTAAAATAAATGGTAAAGCGGTAACGATTAATTTTATTTAGGGTGCTAAATAGAGGGAGGATTTCACAATTTTTTTTACCAAAAAAAGGGGCCAACTTTTTTTTCAGTGTAACTCGTTTATTTTTGGTGCTAGAAACTTTTGTAAAAAACAAATATAAATCTTTTTTTAGGTGCTTTAAAAATGTTAATAAGCTTTTCCCGAAAAGTGCGTAATTTTTCGGTGATGTCGCGTTGACTTATTCGATTTGGAATTAGACGAATAAGGTATTTTTCATGAGCTACTTTCTTTTTCTCAATTTATACATTTTACTGATACACCATTTTTTTTTTTATAAGCTACACTTGTGCTTAGAATATTTTTTTCGATAAAATATTTACTTTTGGAGTTATTTGCGAAAAACGGTCTGAAAACGTAGTTTTTTTGTCGAAAAATCAACATTTTCAATTGCGAATAACGCGAAAAGTATTGACTTACGTAAAAAACTTTATAGAACTAAAGTTGCTGATAATCGGTCAATTTATCCATTTCCGGGCTTATTTTAAACACGCGTTTTTCACCCCCTAAGAAGGGGTGACTGTCACCCCCCAAGTAAAAGCAACCAATGGGACAAATTCAACTTTGAAATGGAGGGTAAATAGAACCTAAATCCAAATTTTCATGCAATTCGGAGTTGCCCCTGAAAATTACACTCCAAAACGGTCATTTATTGGGCTATAAGTGCCAATTCGGTTAGAAACAGATTAAGAGAATTTGAAATCAGAGCCAGAATGCTTGCTACTGCTTCACTGTTAACGAGGGTACATCGTATGGCACGTTAAGTTTTACACCAGGACATGTCGATTGAGATATTAACGACTGGGCTAATATTATTTTTATTGATAAGTCAAGATTTGCACTTTGTGGATCCGACAATGCAAAGTATCTGACGGATCCACAAAGTGCAAATCTTGACTCATCAGTAAAAAGAATATTAGTAAAGTCGTTAATATCCCAATCGACATGTTCTGTTGCAGAATTTAAACGTGCTATACGGTGTACCCTCGTTAACAGTGGAGCAGTAGCAAGCATTCTGGCTCTGATTCCAAATTCTCTTAATCTGTTTCTAAACCAACTGGCACTTATTCGAACATTACGGGCTGTGGAAAGATCATTTTGCAGTTGTCTAGCTGTAACATGATGTGTACGCAAAGTCTGCAGATGTAAATAACGTTCATCTGCAGGGTTCGTGCACTTGGGAAGTCCTAGAACTGGTCTTCTTGTGTATTCTTCACTTCCTCTATACCTTCTTAAAGCACTTGAAAAGCTGGATTAGTGGATTCCCATAAATCCAGCAACATATTGCTGCAATCGTCCATCTCCAATAAAAGCTACAATTTGGGCTGCTTATTCTGACGTTAAATTACTCATTTTATTCAAGGAATGCACCTCCTCATTGAAAACTCAAGCAGACATAGTGCACAGCTCAACTTCTCAAACACAAATGTACAAAATAAATATGTAGTCTGCTTTAACAACGTTTTGTTTACTGTTTTTTTTTCTGCAAAAACACGCTTCAACTTGAAATGTTATGAGTTTGTAGACACCTAAAGAAGACGATAGACGAGTATTATAACATTGTGAAAAAAATTAAAAAATTATTTTTAAACTTGTTTCCTCTTTCAAAAATTATGCGATACTTTTTGTGATTAGTGTATATTGGTGTTTTTAGTAAATATATTTATTATAATTTTTGTGTCTTTGGATTTGTCTTCATTGGGAATAGGATAGTTAGTACTTGTAAGAAAATTAAAAATTTGTGTAGAAAATCTGACGTTTTTTAGATTTTCTACGATTCATCAAGGGAAAAGTAATTGTATGGAGACTACAGTTCATAAAAAATGACGTATTAACGTTATTTTTAATTTTTGGTATTATTTTAAGTATTAAAATTAGTTTAATATTTAAATAAAAATACAATTAAACTGTTTAAAATATATTTATTTCGTTGAAGTCATAATAATAGACGTATAATGTCTACGTGCGTACAAAATACACACACTCTTTTTATTTTTTTTTATTAAATGGTATTTTTATAGAAACTGTTAAAAAAATACAAAAACTCACCTCTAGCGCACTTATTGTTAAAGCAAACACTCGATTACATCGACTAAAATAGACTATGACCTACCTAGAAACTACAATTTTAATCTTACAACCACAAATGCATAGAATACTTCAGATTTTTTGTTTTATAGTATTTTTTCAAATTCTTTTGTTAACAATAATTATCAGTAAACATCCTTATCTACGTGCACTACTTATACAAAGTTGTAAACAAATTTTTATGGTATGGTAATATAATAAATAGGCTAGACGATATAGTCATAATTTGATTTGAGTCCATATTTATATTCATAATAGACCAGGGCGCATCTGTAAAAATATGTTGAATACCCAGTAAAAATAAGCAACGGCAAATCTAGGGGATTTTTGTTATTGTATGATGTAGTTGGAAACAATGTTATATAAGTGTCAGATGTCAACTGTAAGCAAAAACAAGATGTCAAAGAAAAATAAATGTTGATTTTGATGTTTAAGTTATTTGTAGAATTATTGAGTTTTCTTTTAAAATAAAACTGACTAGAAGTACTTCGGTGTTTAATTAACATCCACGCAATTCTGCAAAACATCAGGTTATGGGCCCAGATCACTTGTTTCGTGAGTATTTCGCCAGTAAAAAAAGTCAGTGTTGAAGAGCCTGTGTCGGTAGTTTGCCGCGGCCAACGAAAATAAAAAAAAGAAAAGCTGAAAAAAAGGTGAAAAAGAAGCTCGAGTATATATACATAAAAAAAAAGAAAAACATAAATCCGAAAAATGGAAAATTCATCGGCTGCGTTGAAACTTAGTGGTGGTGACAACTGGGTAGCCTGGAAATTTCAAACAAGGGTAGTGCTAAAAAGCCGTGGTTATTATGACATAGTAATAGGAAAGTCTGTGAGACCGAGCACTACTGGAGATGACCAAAAGAAATGGGATGCTGGTGATTCAAAAGCACAAGAATTTATAGTAACCAGAATAGAGCAAGGCCCTATGACACACATTTTATCCTGTGAGACCTCGAAAGATATGTGGACAAAGTTGAAGTCTGTCTACGACAAAGAGTCAGAGGTGAGCATTCATTTAATGCAACAAAAGTTTTTTCTCTTGGAGTTTTCATCAGGTAAAAATGTTGCCTCATTCATATCACAGCTTGAAGAGATAAAAAATAAGCTAAAGCAAGCTGGTGAAGAGCTGTCCGATAAAATGATCATGACAAAAATACTTATGGCATTGCCAGAGGAATATAAGCATTTTCGATCCGCATGGGAATCCGTACCATCTGATAAACAAACCCTAGATGAACTTACATCAAGACTACTTATCGAAGAAGAAAGAAGTAAGTCAGCACAGGGCAGCACAGCATTGGCGATGAAAAGTGATACAAGCAGAGAATTTAAAGGGCAAAAGAAAACCAGATTAAAGTGCCATTTTTGTGGCAGAGGTGGCCATATTGCGAAAAATTGCTTTTTCAAGAAGAAAGAGAGAGATAATAATAGCCAGAAAGACATAAAAGTATGCAGTCAATGTAAAAGACGAGGACACAACTTACAAGAGTGTTGGTTTAATAAAAATAAAAATGAAAAACAACAGACAAGCAGAGAAGAAAATAAAATTGACAGTAATGCATTCATGGTATATACTGGGAGTAAGAAAAATAAAAATGAATGGTGCTTGGACACAGGAGCTAGCGAACATATGTGCTGGAATCAAGATCTGTTTGAAGAATTGATAGAGATAAGCTATAAAAAACAAGTAAAAGTCGGAAATGGAGAAAAATTACCAGTTAAAGGTATTGGAAAAATAACTCTATGGGCATTTAATGGTAAGAAATTTATAAAGTCAACCCTGTCAGATGTATTATTTGTGCCAGATTTACAATTTAATTTATTCTCAGCTGGATGTGCCTTAGATAAAGGTTATAAGATGTTTTCAAACAATGAAAAATGTGAATTTTATAATGACAAAGGAGAAATAAGAGCATTGGCAACACGGGATAACAAATTATACAAAATGTTATTCTCACAAGAACAAAACACTGAAACCTTTGCAAATATTTTAATTTCGGAACGCACCCCTAACGAAAACTTGTCTGACGGTCAAGTTCAAGAAAACAGCTGTTTAGTAGATGTATTTTTATCAGAGTGTAATTCTGCAAAAACAACAGAAAGTTTGAGAGTTTGGCACTGCAGACTAGCACATCAAAATACTACATATGTGAGAAACTTTTTAAGGCAAAATAACATTGATTTTATAGACGAAAAATTCGTGTGTGAACAGTGTTTAACAGGTAAACAACACAGAATACCATTCAAGTTAAGTGAATCAAGAGCAAGTGAGCCATTACAATTAGTGCATACAGACGTATGTGGCCCTATGGAAGAAGAGTCTTTAGGGGGAAATAGGTATTTCCTGTTGTTAAAGGATGACTATACAAATTATAGGTACGCGTATTTCATGAAAAATAAATCAGAAGTTAAGAAACACCTTAAAAATTTTATATCATTAGCCGAGAGAGAGACAGGCTGCAAGATGAAAACTTTACGATCAGATAACGGTTTAGAGTTTATGAACCAAGAAATAAAGGAGATGCTTGACTATCAAGGCATAAAACATCAGAGATCAGTAGTGTATACGCCTCAGCAGAATGGTAGGGCTGAGAGGGAAAATAGAACCCTAGTTGAATCAGCCCGAACTATGATACAAGGGCAAAAGTTGAATAAAAACTTGTGGGCAGAGGCCATACATACAGCAGTGTATGTTTTAAACCGAACAGGCCCTAGTAGCATAAAAAATGTGACACCTTATGAATTATGGTACAAAAAGAAAGTCAATAATATTTCTACACTCAAGAGTTTTGGTTCTAGAGTATCAGTGCATGTCCCAAAAGAGAAGAGATTAAAATGGGATGCAAAAAATATGTTTGGTTTCTTTATTGGCTACAGTGAGGATGTAAAAGGTTACAAAATATTTGTCCCAGACAAAAATGAAGTTGAAATTCATCGAGATGTCATATTTTTGCCCGAGAAAACCATAGAAATAAAAAATGGGGAGACAGACATGAATAAAAACATACAGATGATATGTGAGGAGATAAAGTCAGAAGAAGATGACAGTGAAGCAGAAGAACCTCAAAATAATAGAGAAGAAAGCAGTGAGAGTGACCTCGAAACTGATAGCAGTGTTGAAGATGTGAATGAAATAGAGCAGGAGCATGGATATGACCTGAGAAGACATATAAAAAGACCCTCAAGATATGATGATTATGTTCTGGATGATGACGAAATGAGTTTGTTGACTTTTAGTGATGATGAAGAACCCCAGACGTATGATGATGCAGTGGCCAGTAGTGAGTGTAAAAATTGGAAGAAAGCTATGCAATCAGAAATAAATGCGTTGCTAGAAAATGAAACATGGGAGTTTGTGCAAAGTAGTGATGGTCAAAAAGTCATTGAGTGCAAGTGGGTGTTCAAGAAAAAGAAAAATGAAAATGGTAAAGTAGTGAAATATAAAGCTCGTTTGGTAGCTAGAGGTTTTCAACAAATTGGTATGTTTTTTAATGATATTTATAGTCCAGTAGCAAAATTACCATCAATAAGGATTTTCTTAGCCATGTGTAATACTTTTGATATGAAAATTCATCAAGTAGATGTTTGTAGTGCATTTCTAAATGGGGATATTAAAGAAAATGTTTTTATTTCACTCCCAAAGGGATTTAAAGAAAAAGAGGGCACTATTTGCAAATTAAGAAAATCCTTATATGGTTTGAAAAGTTCACCTAAAAATTGGAATGACAAATTTCATAATTTGATGCAAAATTTGAGTTTTTCAAGATCTGAATATGAATATTGTCTTTATATTAAAGTAAATGAAAAAGGTAGGATATACATATTTACTGTATGTTGATGATTTGCTGTTGGCAGGTACAAATGATCAAGAAGTTGAGAAAATAAAATACATTTTAAACAAAAACTTCAAAATGAACGACTTAGGTCAAATAAAACATTTTTTGGGTATGTGCATAACTCAAAGTTTGTCTGAAGGCAAAATAAAAATTAATCAAACTGTTTACTTAAAAAATGTTTTGAAGAAATTTGACATGTCAAGCTGCAAACCATCAACAACACCAATGGATAATAATTTTCACCACGATTTTCTCAAACGAAAAAAATCTGAGAGCATAGAGATAGAAAAGAAATGTAGAGTTGCTATAGGATGTTTGATGTATGCAATGTTATGCTCAAGACCAGATTTGTGTATAGCTATAGGTATATTAAGCAGGTATCAAACATGTGCAAGTAACGATTTGTGGGTAGCAATAAAAAGAGTATTGAGATATATTCAAAGCACAGTTACTATGAGTTTGATATACTATAAACATAAATATAAACAGGAAAATTTGATAGTAGGGTACTCAGATTCAGATTGGGCAGGTGACCGTACTGATAGAAAATCTACATCAGGATATGTATTCAAAGTTTTTAATTGCACGGTGTCATGGGCATCACGGAAACAGTCTACAGTCAGTTTGTCCTCTACTGAAGCTGAATATGTTGCACTAAGTGTATGTGTGAGTGAAGCATGTTGGCTAAGATACTTAATGTATGATTTAAAAATAAAACCTGATTATGTAGCGGTTCTAATTCATGCAGACAATCAAAGCGCCATAAGGGTTAGTAGAAATCCGGAATTCCATAAGAGACTAAAACATGTTGATATTAGATTTCATTTTGTACGAGATAAAATTAAGGAAAATATTGTTGTATTAAAATATCTTAATACAAGTGACCAACAGGCTGACATATGTACAAAACCATTAGGTTTAACTCTGTTTAAAAAATTTAGAGAGTTGCTAGGTTTAGAATAAAAAATTAATTTAGATCTAGGAGATTTACCGTTGAGGGGGGGGTGTTGAATACCCAGTAAAAATAAGCAACGGCAAATCTAGGGGATTTTTGTTATTGTATGATGTAGTTGGAAACAATGTTATATAAGTGTCAGATGTCAACTGTAAGCAAAAACAAGATGTCAAAGAAAAATAAATGTTGATTTTGATGTTTAAGTTATTTGTAGAATTATTGAGTTTTCTTTTAAAATAAAACTGACTAGAAGTACTTCGGTGTTTAATTAACATCCACGCAATTCTGCAAAACATCAAAATATTAGTGCATTTGGACGTTGAGAGGTGACTCAAATTTTTTTGTATAAATTGCTTGAAAATAACTCAAATAATAATATTTGAGTTATCCTCCCTCTCAAAAAGGTCCGGAACATTGTTTAAATAATCAAAATGTCAAAAAATGAAGGAAAAATTCGATTTTTTTCTTCGTTTTTTGATTATAACTTTAAAAGTATTCATTTCCGAGAAAAGTTGTACTGACATAAAAGTTGCATAATTAAATTTCCTACAATATAGAAGTGGTTAAAAATTTAAAAAATAGTCACTTTTGTTGTAAAATAGCAATAATTGCGAAAAAACCATACAAAAACAAGTATTCGCATTTTACGTTTTTCAACCATTTATGCTACACTTAGGACCTTCATATTTCACCCAGAAAAACTTTATGGTACAGTAAAACAATACTCTAAATTTAATTAAGATGGGTTCAATAGATTTTGCAAAATAAATTTTGCAATCCAGCTTTCGCAAAAAAAATTCATTTTTTCAAAATGTTACAGGACTTAAAATAAAGCAGATAGCAAGCTGAATTTTTTTTTGCTTATAGGAGTGTACTGTACCTCTTTCACTTGCAATTCGCAAAACTAAAATCGATTAACTACTACGGCGTCAAGAATTTTTTAAATAAACATTAATTATTGGTGCTACGCGCAGGACAGCGGATAGTTTGCTCTGATTGGGCATTCCAATGACCTTTGATAATGATTGATACATTTTATTACATTTCGATATAAATAAATAAATTTGTTTATTGCAAAATAAAAACACATACTCTATCTATCCTTTTAAATAACACTTTTTTTAGCAAAAACTTTCTTTGTTCATATATTTTAACTTAGAGAATAAAAGTTTATTATTTTTAAACATATGCAATTGTTTAAACAATATTTCATAAACAATAATAAAATTAGTTTGATTTTTGTGAAATTAAAATATTAAAATACAACAAAATATAGAGTAAGAAAATAATATATTAGATAAAGATTGGAAGAAATTTTGGTGGAAATCAACTTGTGTGAATCGAACACCGCTGTCTTGCGCGTAGCACCAACAATTAATGTTTATTTAAAAAAATTCCTGACGCCGTGGTAATTAATCGATTTTAATTTTGAAAATTGTAGATGAAAGTTAAAGTACACTTCTATAAGCAAAAAACAATTCAACTTGCTATCTGCTTTATTTTAAATCCTGCAACATTAAGAAAAAATGAATTTTTGTTGCGAAAGCTGGATTGCAAAATTTATTTTGCAAAATCTATTAAACCGATCTTAATGAAATTTACAGTGTTGTTTTACTAGATCATAAAGTTTTTCGGGGTAAAATATGAAGGTCCTAAGTGTAGCATAAATGGTTGAAAAACGTAAAAGGCGAATACTTGTATTTGTATGGTTTTTTTTCGCAATTATTGCTATTTTTCAACAAGGCTGACTATTTTTTAAATCTTTAACCAATTCTAGACAGTAGCAAATTTAATTACGCAACTTTTATGTCAGTACAACTTTTCTCAGAAATGAATACTTTTAAAGTTATAATCTAAAAAACCAATAAAAAAATCGAATTTTTCCTTCATATTTTGACATTTTGATTATTTAAACAATGTTCCGGACCATTTTGAGTGGGAGGATAACTCACAATATTATTATTTGAGTTATTTTCAAGCAATTTCTGCAAAAAAATTTGAGTCACCCCTCAACGTCCATCTCAAAACAGATGCGCCCTAGACTATAAGGAAAATAAAACAAATTAACAATATTTCTTTGTTTTACTCTAATTTATTTATGTTATTAAAATAATTTACTATTTTCGTTTAAAAAAACACAATTTTACTTTGAAATTAAGTTTATTTGACATTTCGATTTCCATTTCGGAAATCGTTATAAAATAAACACAACATTAATAAATTAAACAAATTTTGTTTTTGTTGTTTGGTAAAAAAAGTCTTGTAATAATTTAATTTTATCTGAGTCATTCATATTGATAATTCAGATTTATATTATATACTTATTTTAAAGTAGGTGACTTTAAAATGCTATTGCCGATATTTATCGGAGTTGCGTTCCTGGGACGACTTTATTGGAAGATAGTTTATTCGATTATATGAAATCAACTTTAACTTAAGAATATCCATCAGGAAAAAGCATAGTATGTGATTTGTATTATGGATCCCATACTAAATCACGAGGAAAAAACCAGGAAAAAAACTGCATGATACTATCCCGACATGGTACACAATGGTCGTACATTTAGTCGACGGTTAAGAGCGCAGATATAGTATGTCCAAATACCTTAATTGTTTAGGAGAACGTTTTGAAGTTTTCGCGTTACTTTTTGTTTGATACTGGCGATATATCATAATGTTTGGGTAATAAGTTCGGGTATCATTATTAGCTTAATGTAGATATTTTTTAAAATATTATGTATTATTGGGTTAAAAAATATTTTTTTGAAAATGTGTATGGACGTACAACATAAGGGTTCTTACTGTTTGGACATACAACGTGCAACCTAGATTAGTAAAATAATGAGTTTGTTAAAGTTCTCTTTATTTTATGCTTTATTTGTTAAAACAAGAAGTGGGAACAAAACAGTAAAACACAAAAGCAATATATTTTATTCAGAATCATCTTCTTCATCTTCAGGGGTCCGCCAAGGTACAAGATCTTTTGTTTTTCTTGATGTCGGAAGACTTTCAAAATACGTTTTATAAACTGTTGGTATGATCTCCTTATTTAGTAAATACAATTTAGTAAATACAAGTCTTTCTTTTTTGCCTCAGATATGAAAAGTCTATTTTAATATTTGGGTTTTAGCTGGACATATCTGTCCATGCAACTTGTGTAATTTGTTTAGTACTTACGTCTTTTATTTTGTACAACATCAAACTCTTAAAAATGTTCATTAGTCAATGAATATTTATATTGAATAACAAATGGCCTTGTTTTTTCGAATCGGAACCACTTAACCTGGAGCCATTTTATTGCATCACCTAACGTATTTGTTTTCTTATTTTGCATTATAAGGGAAGGAAGATTCTGCAGGTCATAAAAATCTGAATAGTTCAGTCTATGTACTTCGTAGGGTTTTGGTTTGTGTCTTGCCATGCTAATCAAAAGTGCCCATTCTTCGGTCGTGAATATCTTTTTGTGCTTACGAGCATGCTCAATTGTTGCATGAACTGAGTCAGCTTCCAAATAAGAATGGCCAGATTCCATAAATTTTAGGTCGATCGTTTTAAGATTGTCAATTTTTGCAACAGCGTATAGCATCGAAACACAAACAAACTGGTTGCGATTTTGCCCACCACATGTGTCTGAGAAAGTGGCTACATGTTCAACGGTTTCTGGCAAACTATACAGGTATTTTAAAAGGCATTTATCTCTGAGGCACCTTTGGAACCCTGGGTTTCATCCCACACATAGCAGTGACCACTTTGATCAAATGAGTCATAAATAGTAAAATTAAAAACTGAAAGTTTTCGTTTGTAATAAATCTGAGAATCTGCAGAAAATGGCACTGTCAAAATTGCTTCTAAAGGGATGCCGGAGGCGCCCTTGCATTCGCGGCTCCTCAGCTTTGTCGACCACCAACAGCGGGCGATCCACTAAGTTGGTGATCCACAGCTCTGAACAAACAACGTGTGGTGCATTTTCCTTTTACTTATCTTGGACACTTTTACTTTGGAAATAATGGGGTTAATCAAATTACATTTTTAATAATAACAACGATGGCTATACACCAAATACTAGATAGTTTTAATGGCAAACCAATCGGTAGGTAACTTAAGTAAGCCGAAAAATTATAAATATCGCAAAGGACCTTCGGAACCTCTCGTTCTTCTTTTCAGTCTTGGAAGGAATGTTCCTTGAGGTTGGAAATGGGAAAAACCATCGATGCAGAACATCAAAAAATGATTCAGGCTGAAGTGGGACCATGGCAAGAGGTACTAAAACGTATAATCATTTTTATACAATTTCTTGGCTCCGCAGAACTTAGCTTTTCGGGGATCGTCAGACCAACTGTACGTTAGAGAAAATGGAAACTTCTTAAAACTTGTTGAGTTTGTTGGACAATTTGATCCTATGATCGCAGAACACATGAGGAAAATTACATGCAAGGAATCCTATGTTCACTATTTAGGGAAAAATATCCAAAATGAGATTATAGAACTGTTAGGCTCGTTGATTCGTGACCAGATTCTGAGCGAGGTGCAAAAGTCTAAGTACTATTCGGTAATTTTAGATTGCACACCAGACGTAAGCCGAACGGAGCAGATGACTTTGGTATTGCATTATGTGCTATGTGACGAAGGAAAATACCCAGAGGTAAAAGAACGTTTTTTGTGCTTTATACCGATTGAGTCTTCAACAGGTGAAGCACTTACTGACGTTCTCTTGTCCAAACTGAACGAAATAAACCTGCCAATAGGGAACATGCGAGGGCAAGGGTACGGTAATGGATCAAATATGATAGGGGAAAACGCTGGGGTTCAAAAAAGAATTTTGGACATCAATCCTCGCGCGTTTTTTGTCCCTAGTAGCGCACACACTCTTAACCTGGTCGTCAATGACTCAGCGTTGTCTTGTTCCGATGCTGTAAACTTTTTCATGGGTTTACAAGAAATGTATAACTATTTGTCTGCGACAAATGGACAGTTCTAAAAAAACATTATCTGCTCTGACTGTGAAACCACTCAGCGACACAAGATGGGAAAGTCGCATTGACGCGATCGGACCTGTATGTTACCAAGCTGGTGAAATCTATGATGCACTTCTTGAATTATCCACTGATCCATCAGGTGATGCTTATGCTAAAAGTACAGCCTTAGGTCTGGCTAAGAAGCTGAAAAACTTCCAATTTATTTGCTGTCTGGTGGTTTGGAATACAATTCTCTCGAGGATAAATGTGATCAGTAAACTGCTATAACAAGAAGATTTTGATACTGCAGCCGCTATGGAACTGATAGCTTCTGTAAAGTCCTACTTTAAAGAAATAAGAAGTGACAAGGGGTTTGAAGAAATGCTTGTTGATGCCCGAGAAGTAGCAGAAAGCCTTGAAGTTGAACCATCCTTCCCTTCTGATTCTGAACAACAAGTTCGACCAAAGAGAGTCGAGCGCCAATTTGATTATGAGGTACGAGATGAAGCAGTTGTGGATCCAAAAAAAAACTTCAGAAGTAAATTTTACCTCTACATTTTGGACACAACAATCGCATCACTTGAATAGAGATTTTCTCAGTTATCCACCCACAATGACACGTTTGGATTGCTTTACAAACTGAAAAGAGAAGACATCAATACTCTAATGACTAAATGTGCAGACCTGCAGATATCTCTAACTGATGGAGAGCACCGTGATGTTGAAGGACACCAGATGTATCAGGAACTCTTAGTGCTGAAAACAGTTCTACCCGACGATTGTAGAGATAAACCAAAGGACATTTTGAAATTTATTTCATCACATTCTTTAAGTGAGAACTTTCCAAACGTTTGTGTAGCTCTAAGAATTCTTAGAGTAGAACGGGAAACAACCGAGGAACTCGAGATCAAAAAAGGCGTAAGGCAGGGATGCATACTTTCACCAACCTTGTTTAACTTATATTCAGAAGATATTATAAACAGAGCCCTTGCTGACCAAGATATAGGAGTTAAAATAAATGGCACTTTAATAAACAATTTGAGATACGCTGATGACACAGTATTAATAGCAGAAACCCCGGAAGATCTCCAAACACTGATAAACAGAATAGTAGAGTGCAGCGAAAAGTTCGGTTTATCACTTAACATCAAAAAAACAAAAATAATGATGGTGTCGAAATCTCCACAAAATTTTTCTGACATAACCGTACATGATCAAAGAATTGAGCGTGTTAGAAAATATAATTACCTGGGAACTGTGATTAATGAAAACAACGACAACTCTGAAGAAATCAAGATCAGAATAGAAAAAGCTAGAGCTACTTTTACCAAAATGAAAACAGTTTTATGCGGAAGAGAGCTAAGTTTAAATCTTAAAATTCGCCTGATGAGATGTTACGTGATGTCAGTTCTTTTCTATGGAATGGAAGCTTGGACACTGAAAAAGATCGATACAAGGAAAATAGAAGCATTCGAGATGTGGATGTACCGCAGGATACTGAGAATATCGTGGACAGAGAGAGTGACAAACATGGAAGTGTTGCGAAGGATGCAGAAAAAAAAAAGAACTTGCGCTTACTATTAAAAAGCGCAAACTGCAATACTTGGGACATATAATGAGGGGACCAAAGTACCAGCTACTACAATTAATTATTCAGGGAAAAATAATAGGTAAAAGATCCATTGGCAGAAGAAAACATTCATGGTTGAAGAATTTAAGAGATTGGTACAAGTGCAGCAGCTGCCAATTATTTAGATCTACGGTATCAAAAATACGCATAGCCTTGATGATAGCCAAACTTCGGAACGAGGACGGCACCTGAAGAAGAAGAAGAATTCTTCTTTCTCTTCCAGTAAGTGTTGCATCTGGAGAAAGAAGCTTTTCTAGACTTAAGTTAATTAAAAACCACTTAAGATCCACTATGTCCCAAGAACGGCTAGTAGAACTGGCACTTATGTCTATAGAATATGATGTATTACAACGACTTGATTTAAGTAACATCATTAAGGACTTTGCTGAAAAAAAGACTCGTAAAGTTGCCTTTGTAAACTAGACTTGCAATACTTAGAGAAGCCTAACAGACTAATTTACATCATTGACACCAGGCTATTGTTCATTGTTCTTTATATAATATTTTTAATTACAATGTAAATATACTTTACGTTCAAACTGTGTCCAAAGTCTTATGTTTCTTTAACTGACACTGTGCAAAATATACAACGGTTATGTAAAATGTAAAACAAAATGGCGTTGATTTACTATCCAATTACATTTATATGGTATCACACTTTTTGTGAGTGTCAAATTGACACCGTCTGTGTGTCATATGCACATACGGTGTCAATATAACACACAGTTGGTGTCCAAATTACACACAGACGGTGTCAATATGACACACACAAAAGGTGTTAACATCCTGTGATATCATGCTGTGTTGATTTAACACGAACATTTTTACAGTGGGGCTGTCAAAGGTCTTAAAATGAGCAGTTACTCGAAAAGTGTTGCAAACTTAAAAACCAGCTGATTGTTGTTGTTTTTATAGGGGTTTTTACTAGGAGGGGGGGGGGCAACTCAAAGGATCCTTGCCCGGGTGAAAATTTCGTCTTGAGCCGGGCCTGCTAATATTGTATGTCCAAAACATACTATGTTTGTGCACTTCCAACGGACATAATATATCTGTGTAAGTCGGTTTTTAGTACAAATGGGAAATACTATATTCTGGCAAGGTGGTTTAACCCATTTACAATCATTCTGGACTTACAATAATAGGGAACTTGCATAAATTTTTAAATATTAAAATTATATTAAAAAACATAAGGTAACATGATCTTAAAACGCTTGCATGCGAAAAAACAAATATTTTTAACCGGTACGCTAATTACGATGCTTTGAAAATGCTATAAAATTCAAATATCTCAGGAGGCTCTTGAACGTCCTTCTATTGGTTCGACGTCACGGGCCACGGTCAACCGGGCCTAGCAGTCGAAAACAACGCGATTAGGGTAGGTATCACGGGTATATTACATTTTAATCGTCTTTAATGGAAAATTCCTAGGTATTATTTATGTTCATCTTATATATTGTAATAAGTAGTCATCCAATGAGCTTAGTTTTAAACTGAAATTGATAAAGTTGGGTGCTACTTTGTAAAGAGTTTAAAACGCATAATATGACGGAAGAGGGTTTTTCAAAGAGGGTTTTCAATCTGACTAACTTACCTACCGTTGATGTCTTCATGGTGGCAACTTTTATAAAAAGTAGTGAAAGCTATTCTATTGAAGAAATGCGAGGTGTCAAGGCAAATAAGTAAGAGTTATTAATAAGCATGTTTAAACCGTTTATAACAATAGTTTGGTACCATTATATTATAGTATACGGTTTACCCCGTGGGTTTGATCTACCTACCTCTAATAGAAGGATTTCGTATATCCTGGAAAAGATTACGGTGTAATTTGCATTATAATAAAGATTATATTTTATTGTAATGTTTATTAGTACCTACTGGAGCCTTTCATTATTGTGTTCAAAGCCTTCTGAGAAAAGATTATGGTGATTAGCAGATGTACCGATAGAACGTGTACATAGCCAACAAAATCCTTCTTTACAAAGTTAATAATACGCATAAATAAGAAGAATCAATATTGTAATTTTACAAGTTAATATCTTTATCATCTCAGCTTGTACTTACACCGCATCCCTCGGTAGACCGCAAGCTGTAGTAGAAACCCGACTGTAGACCGCACACTATAGTAGCACCAATACTTTTTAGTTACTCTTACTTTTATTACTAAAATTTTTGTTTATTTTTAAGTTACTTGTTTCTTCTTTGTTCTTCAACACAAGAAACGACAAAAGTAATTTCATAAAAAAGAACTTTTTGATATATGGCAACAGAGATAAAATGTTAATATTTTGCCTGTCACAGAAAAAATCATTTTTGCCACAGAGCAAAACAAGATATTTCAACTATATTATTTATCTATGGGCAAACTGCATTAAATGCAATAGCCCACCGAATGGGCAAACGATACGAGTAGCCTGTGACGTCAGACCCCAGCTCTCGCTTTTGAAGTTGTTTGAAACGGAAATTTTAGGCGCGGAACTTTGACCATATGTTGTACGTACACTATTCATTGTTAAGACGTAATATTTTGAATATAACATTTTAAAACATAAATTAACAATTTTATGCAAAAAAATTTTTTAGTGCAAGTTCCCTATTAAGCAGAACATGCATAAGTTCCTACTGAATACTCTTATGATGTTATCTTAAAATCAGCAAAAAGTGGACATACTATATCTGCGCTCTTAACCATCGTAGTTTACTCTCAAAATTAGTACCAAACCCCGATTTTATATGTATGTTATTTTAAAATATAAATAGTGTATCCCCGATAAGTTATTGGTAAACTAATCGAGGTATTTTCTTTCTATTGATTTCCTCTTAACTACATCCCACTGAATTCTACCGAGAAATTTGCGACAGGATTGATTTCATTTAACCCTTAACTACTGATATGGATATTTCAGGACGTAGACTCTGACATGCGGTATGTCATACCGTTGCCTATTCTACTTTGTTTTCAATATGAATGTGTCTTATATCACTGTATTTGGTTTTTACATCAACTACGGAATTATTCTTCACACTGCTGTAGAATAAAATACTGCTCCAAATAAAATAAACTTTATTTTTTCAAAAAAATTATGAACGCATGCATAATATTAAAAAAATGGTGGATGTTCTTACAAAATCCTTTATAACCTGAATTACCTACAAAAAAAACTTAAGTATTGGCAACTCAATGATAGTAAAATAGTGAAGATAGCACAACTGGATGAACTTGCTGCCATACTAATAACGAAAGAATATACTGGACTGCTTTTAACTACTATAGAAACGTAAACTCTGACATGCGGTACTTGATACCGCAAGAAAACGTTACGTCAGCGTAGCTCAAAAACTAAACAATCAGCCCTGTGATGGATGACCGAAGTTATCGTTAACGTAAAGTTATCCTGTAGTTATGTTATAACCATCGAATTGGTGTGATGTATCATACTTAACTTAACTATTTGCATTATTTCTTGACAGTTCTTGAGTTATCTGGTCACTTTATAACGCGACGTTAAACCTTAAGTTATGAGATAACTTGTAGTTATGCAAGGTTAGGTTCATCTTTTGACTTGTTTTTAGACAGAAATCAAGTGAATTTAAAAGCTAGTAATTTAATAATTAAGAATAGAAGGGTAATACAATTTTAAAAATTATACAAAAATCAAATCGAGCGATATAAGTTGAAATTTTATTTTAAGTACCTACTGAGCTTTCTATCCAGAGTTGCCAGATGATATTTTATAAATCCCCCACTTAGAAACTGAAATTCCCTGAAATTGAAGCTCAACTACCCTAAAGTCCCCAAATTTAAATTGTTGCCGCATTTTAATAAATTATTAGTCAAATGAAGAGAACAGTAAACCAAAATTCATACTACAATATCAACGAGGGCCATGGAAATAATTCATAGTTCCTATCGTCTTCGATTATATGGGAGTATAATATACAGTTCTATGTACATTCGCAAATTTAATTTACCATGACCCCTTAAAATCATCCATAATTTTCCGCCCCCAAAAAATCCCATTACAATTTCTGCTTAGAAAAATTTCAATAGACGCTTTCAAATTAACCCAAAATTTTGGGAAAATACACCAATCTGGCAACCCTGTTTCTATCTACCGTTTGAAAGCAACTTAGAAACAGCAACGAACCCAAACAGCTGTTTGCTGTTCGGTCATCGGCGGTAGCCGACGACGGGTATGTTCGAAACAATCTCTCGCGCTCACTCCAACTTGTACTATTTGTACATAAGGTTATCTTGGTTACTTCAAAATTTGTTCCTCAAAACTTCTTTCTAATATAACGTTGCTGATATAACTATCTCATAACTGCGAGCGATACATCACACCAAATTTTACCTATATAGTTATGGGCACGTTATTCCTGAGAGTTATCTTAACTTTAACTCAAACGTTAAACTTAACTTCGGTCATCCATCACACGACTGAATATTAAAACTGCAACAGTTTGGGAGCAGATACAATTTACACGTACAACAAAATATATTTTCGGCAAGGTATGACATGCCACACCACATCATGTAATTTGTATTTTCGAAAATAAGTGCTATACGCTCTGAGCTTCGCTGGTGTCGCTCCTAGCGGTCACTAATTCAACTTTTACCGGTAATTTTTAAATTTATTATTTAATTGTTATCGCTTAATATTTACAACGCAAAAAAGTAATTAAATTGTAATCGATTTTTTTAAGATTTTTCTAATCATTTTGACGTTCTATTGATAAAATATCAATTTCTTACTTCGGATACTTTGACAATAATCGTGTAGATGGCGCTAAGATTATAATAGATTATTTATAATTAGATATTACGGAACATTAAAAAAACTTAAATTCTGTATTTAAAACGTAAGTATATTTAAGGTAAAAATATATACCACAGCTTTGACCAACTAATATTGTTTATAATTAATGTTTTTAATTTTAATTTTAAATTAATCACTTTGACATTTATGTCAAATTTCCAGTAAACGTTTACAAACTTGTCACTACTGGCGTTTGCGAATTTGTAAATATCCCCTCTACGTACGAGCTCACAGCGTATACGCTGACAAGTCTGTAAACAATTACTGGAAATTTGACATAAATGTCAAAGTGATTAATTTAGAATTAAAATTAAAAACATTAATTATAAAAAGTATTAGTTTGTCAAAGCTGTGTTATATATTTTTACCTTAAATGTACAATACGTTTTAAATAGTGAATTTAAGTTTTTTTAATGTTCCGTAATATCTAATTATAAATTAATATATTAATCTTACCGCCATCTACACGATAATTGTGAAAGTATCCGAAGTAAGAAATTCATATTTTATCAATAGAACGTCAAAATGATTAGCAAAATCTTAAAAAAATCGATTATAATTTAATTACTTTTTTGCGTTGTAAATATTAAGCGATAACAATTAAATATTAAATTTAAAAATTACCAGTGAAAGTTGATTAGTAATCCGCCAGGAGCGACACCAGCGAAGCTCACAGCGTATACGCTCTGAGCTTCGCTGGTGTCGCTCCTAGCGGTTACTAATTCAACTTTCACTGATAATTTTTAAATTTATTATTTAATTGTTATCGCTTAATATTTACAACGCTAAAAAGAAATTAAATTGTAATAGATTTTTTTAAGATTTTGCTAATCATTTTGACGTTCGGCTATTGATGAAATATTAATTTCTTACTTCGGATACTTTCACAATTATCATTTAGATGGCGCCAAGATTAATTTATAGTTACATATTATAGAACATTAAAAATCGCAAATTCAGTATTTAAAACGTAAGTATATTTATAAGGTAAAAATATAAACCACAGCTTTGATCAACTAATATTTTTTATAATTAATGTTTTTAATTTTAATTTAAAATTAATCACTTTGACATTTATGTCAAATTTCCGGTAAACGTTTACAGACTTGTCACTACTGGCGCTCACGAATTTATAAATATCCCCTCTACGTACGAGCTCACAGCGTATAGGCTCTGAGCTTCGCTGGTGGCGCTCCTGGCGGATTACTAATTCAACTTTCACCGGTAATTTTTAAATTTATTATTTAATTGTTATCGCTTTATATTTACAACGCAAAAAATTAATTAAATTGTACTCGATTTTTTTAAGATTTTGCTAATCATTTTGACGTTCTATCGATAAGATATGAATTTCTTACTTCGGACACTTTCACAATTATCGTGTAGATGGCGCTAAGATTACCGTTTATTTCAATCAACGATATTACGGAACATTAAAAAAACTTAAATTCAGTATTTAAAACGTAAGTATATTTAAGGTAAAAATATATACCACAGCTCTGACCAACTAATATTTTTTATAATTAATGTTTTTACTTTTAATTTTAAATTAATCACTTTGACATTTATGTCAAATTTCCGGTAAACGTTTACAGACTTGCCACTACTGGCGCTCGCGAATTTGTAAATATCCCCTCTACGTACGAGCTCACAGCGTATACGCTCTGAGCTTCGCTGGTGTCGCTCCTAGCGGTTACTAATTCAACTTTCACCAGTAATTTTTAAATTTATTATTTAATTGTTATCGCTTAATATTTATAACGCTAAAAAGTAATTAAATTGTAATAGATTTTTTAAAGATTTTGCTAATCATTTTGACGTTCTATTGATGAAATATTAATTTCTTACTTCGGATAATTTCACAATTATCATGTAGATGGCGCCAAGATTAATTTATAATTACATATTACAGAACATTAAAAAGGCAAATTCAGTATTTAAAACGTAAGTATATTTAAGGTAAAAATATAAACCACAGCTTTGATCAACTAATATTTTTTATAATTAATGTTTTTAATTTTAATTTAAAATTAATCACTTTGACATTTATGTCAAATTTCCGGTAAACGTTTACAGACTTGTCACTACATGCGCTCACGAATTTATAAATATCCCCTCTACGTACGAGCTCACAGCGTATATGTTTTACGCATCTTTTTGATTAGTTTACCTTTCATTGTATTTAGTGTAGTCGTTGAGGGTATTTGGCTCTGGCTCTTAATTCCATCCTACTGCATGGATTTTAATGGAATTTTGGGAGTAGCCTCTACTTATCTCCTAATTCAAAGTCTATCATATGCCGATGTGCGCTTTTGTCTTGGGGGTGGTTCCCACCCCTTCTCAGGGGCGGAAAATTTTTTGGTCATGATAACCACGGAAGTGACTAGAGAACCTAATTCTAAGCAAAAATGTTCTATATTTTTTTTTGAAAACTTAATACTTTTTAAGTTATTCGTGATTGAAAATTTGCATTTTTATTGAAAAATGTCACCTTTCTGAATGGTTTTTTGCGAATACCTTTAAAATTATGCATATAACGAAAAAAAGTATATAAAACATTTTTATAGCTTATGAAAAATCAAACAGATTCGTTTCTTCATAAATCTTCTAGTTATAACACAAAAAGAGATATTTATGGTAGGTGAAAAAAAGATTTTTTTTTGGTGCATGGTCAAATCAGTGTGTCCAACTTAAAATAACAGAGAAATTGTCGATTTTAGGGGTATAATGCTGAAAATACCTTCTGTGGAGGTTGAAAAAACCTTTAAAATGAGCACTGTTAAATGTCGATTACGTTCAAACTAA
Organism: Diabrotica virgifera virgifera; assembly: GCF_917563875.1. Lineage (NCBI taxonomy): Eukaryota > Metazoa > Arthropoda > Insecta > Coleoptera > Chrysomelidae > Diabrotica > Diabrotica virgifera. The sequence goes on along the minus strand of NC_065450.1, from coordinate 199,835,604 downwards.
GCGAGATATGGTGTAACAAAAATTGATGACTAATGTATTTTAAGGAAAAATGAGAATTATATTTAACCCCTCATCTACTAGAATTGAAATGCATCGGTTTCCTTCCACAATACCTGTTATTATAGTGTTCTTTCTATGTTCAAAAAGTTTGGACGGGTTTAAAATGAATAGTTTTTGAAAAAAATAAGATGAAATTATAGAGCGCACTTTAAATTTTTTTTAAATCTTCCTTTTTCTACATTTAACTCGAAAATGATAAGAGATACGAATAAAAGATCAAAAACAAAAATATAGGGTTTTTTAGATTATAATTTTGTTTTGTCTTTCATTACTGTATCTCTTTATCATTTTCGAATTACATGGAGAAAAAGAAATATTATTAAGAAAATCTCAAAATGCGCTCTATATTTTATTCTTATTTTTTTCAAAAACCATACATTTTAAACCCAACATTCAGTCCATACATTCAGTCCAACTTTTTGAACATATAGATAACACTATACTAAAAGATATTATAGAAGAAAAATTATGCATTTAAATTCTGGCGGATGAGGGGTTAAATATACTTTTCATTTTTCCTTAAAATACATTAGTCATCAATTTTTTTTAACCATAATAATATCTCGCTTATTTTAAATGTAATTGACATTTAACACTGTTCATTTTAAAGGTCTTTTCAACCACCATAAAAGGTATTTGTGGCATGATACCCCTAAAATCGGCAATTTTCTGTTATTTTAAGTTGAACACACTGATTTGACCATGCACCAAAAAAAAATCTTTTTTCACCTACCATTATATGTATATGTATTATAACCAGAAGAAGGTTTATGATTATGAAGAAACGAGTCTGTTTGATTTTTCATAAGCTATCAAAATGTTTTATATAGTTTTTTTCGTTGGATGCATAATTTTAAAGGTATTCGCAAAAAACCGTCCTGAGAGGTGACATGTTTTCAATGAAAATGGGAAATTTTCAACCACGAATAACTCAAAAAGTATTAAGTTTTGAAAAAAATTATCGAACAGTTTTTGTTTAGAATTAGGTTCTCTAGCAACTTCCGTGGTTATTTTGACCAAAAAATTTTCCGCCATCGAGAAGGGGTGGGAACCACCCCCAAGATAAAAGCGCACAACGGCATATGCAGTCACACTATCATCCTAATACGGTGATAAGCTTAAGTCACTAACTTCCTAATATCCTAATCAGCTTAAAACGGAATACTGGTAGTTCTGTTATGTATGACATTGTGCAGTCACACTCAATTCTGAATACGGTGATCGGCTTCTTCTTCTTCTTCTTCTTCGAGCGACTAGGATTACTTCTGTTTGTCTGCCTCTTATTCCGTTTCAGTTGTTGTTGACTGTACATTGTCTTTCCACCTTTTCGGCGGCATTCCAACGGGTCTTCTGCTATACGGCTTGTTGTTTTTACAGATGTTCGCTAATCTATCTGGTTCCATTCGATTTACATGTTCGTTCCAGTTTTTCTTTCTTGTTTTTATCCACCTGTTAATATTTTGAATTTTGCAACGTTCTCGTATACTTCTGTTGCTTTGTCTGTCTCTTAATGATATGCCCGCTGTTGATCTTAATACTTTCATTTCGATATTGTTGATTTGTTGTTTCGTCTTTCTTGTATCGGTCCTTGTCTCCGCTGCATATGTTAGGATAGGTCTTACTGTTGTCTTGTATACTTTTATTTTGCTTTCCGTGGTCAGATATTTGTTTCTCCATATGGTTTCCCGGAGGCAACCACTTACTCTTGCCGCTTTTGTTGCTTGTGTTGTAGTCTCTGTTCTTATATTCCTGTCACTAGTGATCTCTACTCCTAGGGAATTGAATTTCATTACTCGTTCTACAATTTTGCCGTCTATGTCTAACTTGCATCTACGCGGCTCTTTACTTATCACTATACATTTAGTTTTTTCTACCGATATTCTCATATTAAATTTATTTGCTGTGAGATTGAAAGTGTGGAGCTGCCTTTGTAGGTCATCCTCGTTATCAGCAATTAGTACTGCATCATCGGCATAGCATAGTATCGTGATTTTATGCGCTCCCATGTGGTATCCATGTCGTTTTCTGACTTCGTGAATTATTTGATTCATCATCATATTGAATAACAATGGGCTGAGCGAGTCTCCTTGGCGGATTCCTCCTTTTAGTTCTATGCGTTCTGTTTCTCCTGTTGACATTATAACTCTGGTCTTGTGGTTCTTGTTAATTTCCTTAATTAGTCTTATTATCTGGTGGTCTATTTGTTCAGCTTGTAATAAATTTAAGATATCATTTCGCCTCACCCTGTCAAAAGCACTTTTTAAATCTACAAAGCACATGTATGCTGGTTTTCCATATTCAATAGACTTTTCTACTATTTGCCTGATAATAAAAATTGCATCTATTGTGCTGCGGTTCTTCCGGAAGCCTTGCTGTTCATCTGCCATATTCGCTTTTTCCTCGATTTTATCTTTTATGACTGCCGTCAACAATTTTAATGTGCTGTTCATCAGACTAATGCCTCTATAATTTTCAGGATTTTTCGAGTCTCCTTTTTGAGTATCGGTAGCAGGAGACTTTCCTTCCATTCCGCTGGTACTAGGTACGCTTTACGCTGGTACACACTCAATTCTTAATACGGTGATCGGCTTGAGTCACTAATTTCCTTATAATATGGTCATGTCATCAGCTTGGAACAGAGTCGATACGGGTAGTTCGGTGCGGTGATGACATATAAACACAGCGGAAGGCGATAGGATAGATGATGAATTGGTATCCTAAGTTCGTGGCGAAAAGTAATATAATTTGGTGTGCGATTGATTTTGACCATTGTAAACGAGTTTGAGTATTAAAATAAATATATTTTCGTAAATACGTGTTTAACTATTTTAATAGACGATACATACGGTAGACTTTGAATTAGCAGATAAGTATTAAAATTTCATTAAAATTCATGCAGTAGGATAGAATTCGGAGGTAATATCCTGTTTTTTCTCTCATTGACTGGCATAATTGTTTAAACAGAGAGATTTTGATGAAAAACGTAAATACCAACTATTAAAATTCCGGTCTAAAATACGTAGGCCGGAGATTATTTAGCTAAAAGGATTCCTATGAGTAATTTGAGTGAACTTTGTACCATGTCCGACCGCCGGTAGAGAAAACTGCAGAATTGAATAATGTTCTATTATATAATAAGAATCAATTAGTATCAAAGAAATAGCAAATTGTTAATAAAATATAATTTATTCAAAGAAATCAAAGTCCCAAGTTATCAAGTAAGATTAAACTGCTCGTGAATGATACATGGCACAGAGGTAAAGTTCGATTTTTATGAGGATGCAATTAGTTTATGTTCAGATAAAAATTTTGTAGTAGATTAGATTGTGGTATTTTTTATTAAGGTATATTGCAGCGTTTTTTATACCATTTTGATTCAAACAAACTTGATCGTACGATATGTACCCCAAAAATTATGTTGAAATATTAGCAAGAGACTTTAATCCTTAACCACTGACATGTGATATGCCATACCCCTCCGAAAATATATTTTCTTGTAAAATTTGTTTTATAAAAGATTTCTAGAAAACCATGTAGTCGAGGAAATGAAGCTGGAAAAATGGCAAAACCTCGCAATTTTTTCGTCCAGCATCGATTTGTACAAAAATTTGGGATTAGGCTCATTTCACCCTCTAGTTCATTTTCTATATTGAGCCGTTGTACGCTTTTGGTTTTTTAAGGGTGAAAACCACCCCTAATTGTAAAAAATTATAAAATAACATTTTAAATTTTAATAATGTCAACATTTGCTTCTTATTAGTTACATAATGATTGTTTTGTGCTTTAAGATATAATATCACAATATTTCAACCCTTAAAACCACCCTTATTGGAGCTATATATGAAAAGTTTACTTATCATAAAAGAATAATTTCGGCTTGCATCAATTTACATAAAAATTTGGGGTTACGATCATCTTACCCTGTACTTCATATTCTATAGCATGCTCAAGGGCATTGATTATTTTTAGGGGTGTAAACTACCCTTATTTTCAAAAATTTTATAAAAACATTGTAAACTTTAATATAGGTAAAATTTGGTTTTGACTGGTTAAATAATGATTGTTTTATGCTTTAGGATATAATATCATAATATTTCAACCCTTAAAAACCACCCTTAATAACATTGCAATTTTTATAAGTAGACAATTTAATAGATCTATACAGAAAAAAAAGTAGAATTAAAGAATTACAAAAACATTTATTTACACAAAAATACGAATTTACAAATATATAAAAATACACATACAAATAGTTTTTTAGTCATCCAGTATACGAACCGGCTCTGTGGTATTATATAGGTACATTGAAAATGCTCTATAAGAGACTATTCGAATTTTTCGAAAAAAAAAATTAGTTTTATAAACATAGCTCCTTCATTTTTGGCGATAAAAATTTTTTCAATAATAGTTTTGTAGGATTTTTAAATAGTAATAAGACTGTGTAAATTAAATTCCGTAAGATCCCTTAATTTTTAATTGAGGTGGGTTTAAAGGGCTAGAATAATAGTCCTCTCGCCAGGGGGGGTACAACGGCCTCCTTAATTCAGATGGACTTACCCAAGTTTTTTTTATATATTTTGACCCGTAGAATACGAATTTTTTGGGTAACAGTTGATCCGGATGTCGATAAGATTGTTATAGACCAAGAACTTGAGGAATTACACAACAGTGATTTCTCGCAAAACAAAACATCTTTTTGTATTTTTTGGGTCATTGTAGGTAAAAAATGCTCTGACAAGTTTTTTCGTAGGATGCATAGTTTTCGAGATAACCGCGGTTGAACTTTCAAAAAATCGAAAAATTGCAATTTTTGAACCCGAATAACTTTTGATTAAAAAATAAAGTAGCAATTCTGCTTACCGCATTTGAAAGTTTAAGTCAAATTATATCGGTTTTGATTATTTGCATTGCTAAAAATTTATTATTTTATTGGTAAACCAAGCTATAAACACCTAGTGCGTGAGTGATGTTTTCAATGATTTCTCATTTAAAATCGAACGAGTAGGTAGAGTAGCTACAAGCGCAAGCGAGGCAATTTCTACGTAGCATGCGTTAAAACGCATGTATTAGGCACGGGAAACACTATGTGTTTATAGCTTTGTTCAGCAGTAAAAAAATTAATTTTTAGCAATGCAAATAATCAAAACCGATATAATTTGACTTAAACTTTCAAATGCGTTAAGCAGAATTGCTACTTTATTTTTTAATCAAAAGTTATTCGGGTTCAAAAATTGCCATTTTTCGATTTTTTGAAAGTTCAACCGCGGTTATCTCGAAAACTATGCATTCTACGAAAAAACTTGTAGGAAGATTTTTTGCTTAAAATGACCCAAAAAATACAAAAATATGTTTTGTTTTGCGAGAAATCGCTGTTATGTAATTCCTGAAGTTCTTTGTTTATATGTATCGAAATCCGGATCAACTGTTACCCAAAAAATTCGTATTCTACGGGTCAAAATATATAAAAAAAAACTTGGGTAAGTCCATCTGAATTAAGGAGGCCGTTGTACCCCCCCTGGCGACAGGACTATAATGGGATGTTTGCTCGTAAATAGATGTTTTAAACAGCTATATCCCGCTAACTGTTCACTGTAATGATAATCTATGTATAAGGAAATTTTAGCTATTAAAAAGCTACAATTTAGTAGTCTATCATTTTTTTTTGTATCTCCAGTGTTTTCGGAGATATTTTGAAGAAAATGATAAAAAATGCAAAATTGCAAAAAATCAATTTTTCTTTAAAGTCCAATTTTTCTAAAATTAGGCCTTTTAAATAGGTCAAACTTCTTGGGTGTATTGATAATATAAATATAAAAGGAATTACAGAAAGACAAAGACCAATTTTTAGTTTCAAGGGTAGTTAGGGGGTTGTTTTCACTGTTTTTTTCGTAGAGAAAAATAGGTACCGACTTTTTTTTGATCATGAGTTGCTCAATTTTTATGTTAGAAACTTTTTATTTGTTTTTTTTTTGAAAGATCTTATTGTATGCTTGAAAAAACATGATGTAAGTTTTCCTGGAAAAATGCAAAGTTTTCCCGTTATTTGGCTTTGATTATTTCAAATTATGCATTTGACGAAAAAAGCTAACCTTTAACATGCCGTATCTCGGTTTGTATTGGTCGTAAAAATATTATAGAAAAACAGTTTTGTTTGTGTTACTAAAAGATACAATTTTGATATCTTCAGTTTTTTTGATTAAATGCTTATTTTTCGAGTTATTATCAAAAAACTCTCTAAAAAAGTTGATTTTTCCGTCGAAAAACTGTTACTTTCAACCACGAATAACTCGAAAAATATTAGTTTTACGAAGAAAATGTAAAAAACATTTTTTTCTTAAAATTACGTTTTACATCAATTTACATGGTTAAAATGTAATAAAAAATTCTCACCCCCGAGATGGGGTAGCAACTACCCCCAAGGTTCTAGCGTACAGCAGCATGATATAGAAAATGATCCTTGGACTATTCCCTACCTTCTGTGAAAATTTCAAGTAAATCCATGCTGGACGAAAAAATTGCGAGCCAAAATGCTTCATTTCCTCGACTAATGTATGCATACCTTCAAGCAACGGCGGATCCAGCAACCTTGCAAAGGGGGGGGGGGGGGCAATGAAATAAAATTTTTCTCGTCACTACGCAGGATTCTTTTTCGTAATCTACAAAAATGTTTTAAGTATGCAGGGTGGGCCAAAGAAAAGATACCAACCTCAATATTTGGCGGTAGTTATTAGATTTTAAGGAAATGTCGAAGCAGGTCGATTTTTGTTCTAAGGGGGACACATTTTTACGATACATACATCTGTCATTTGTCAACCCCCTCCCTTCCACGTCCCCAACACCTTATTTTTAAAAAGGAAATAGGGGTCGTGTGGTAGCTCATTTGAAAGGGTATTCAAGTGGACTCTTTTCCTGTAGATCATTTTTGTTAGGTGAATAACTTTTAAGGTATTCGCAAGAAACTATCCAAAAGGGTGCCATTTTTCAATGAAAATGGCTAATTTTCAACCACGATTAACTCAAAAAGGATCGAGTTATCAAAAACAAAAATGTTATTGTTACTTAGAATTAGATTCTCTAGCTTCCACTTCCGTGGTTATATTGACCAAAAATTTTCCTCTACCGAGAGGGGGTCGGAACTACCCCCGAGATAAAAGCGGCATAGGATATAGGTTAGACTTTGTTTGTTGAGCTATTACCTACTTATTGTGAAAATATCAAGTAAATTGATGCAGTAGGATGAAATTCGGATCCCGGAGCCAAATACCCTCATTGACTAAATTAGGTAGGTATACTAATTTAAAAGAAAAAATTTAAAAACTAGCGAGGGTACTAGATAAGGATAAGAATGATGCAAAAATTGCAGGAATTCAAGATATTAGATGGAATTAATTTAAGATATTAGATGGAATGGACAAGCAAAAATAAAAAAAAGATGTTTATACGTTATGGTAGGTATGCAAGACATGTAGGCACAGCTTTTAGGGTTTGTCCCGAAGAAAAGCCAAAATTTATGGATTTCAAACAAATAAACAATAGAATTTCGTATATCAGTTAAAACAGACTTTTTAAGGATAAGCTTTTAAAATCTATAGCAATATATAATAAGAAAAAAATCCTGTAATTTTTATAACACAAAGGACAAAAAAAATGCAAAATCTGTAAATATCCTCTTTTAAATATACATATAGATTTACATACATTTTGCTTAATCTCGAAAAAAAGGAATATGTACTTATACCAGAACGATTTTTTATTAAACATCTTCTTAAACAGACATAATACGAATATTTCAGTTGAATCTAGTGAACTAATATTTTTTAATCACTTAGGTACTTTTTAAAACGAATCCTTCACTGATCACTTGAACAATATAAATTTTAAGATTTCTACCTACTAACCCGGTCTATATAGACATTTCAAATAACAAAAATTGCCGGAGAGCCAAATTTTGGTGGAGAGCTAGGGTATACCATACCAAATAAAGTTTAAAAAGTCCCCATCGATCCCATGTGTGCGTCAAAAGTTATTTGGGGTCAAAGGTCAAAATTTGAGATTTTTTGGATTTTTTTCGAAAACGGTAAGTTTTATCAAAAAAAAACCTTAAACCAAAGTTGTAGATCTTAAAATTCTCTACAAAATAGTCCTTACTATTTTTTTCCTAAGAGTTGCCATTCCTGAGATATCGCGATTCAAAGAGTCACATTATACATGATATGCACACTCGGCGCGTTTTTTTACCGTGTTTTCCCCTGTAGGCCTTCTCCACTAACTGTTTTGACAATTTTAGGATAATTTAAGGAAACAATACCGGTCAAGTTCTAGATATTACCTTATTATTGATATTGATTATTGATATTGCTATTGATTATTAGGTTAACTATTGTTTTGATTTCTTTAGATATTTTAATCAGATTCATATTTTTGAAAGACTACTTCAACAGTCAAGTCTTCTTCGATTTCATCTTCTTCCTCTTCCTCTTGCTGGATGTTCAAAAATTGTTCAAATGTGACTGAGTCATTGGTCTCTTCATTAAAATCACATGAGTCTTCCTCTGTTGTACTAAACTGGACATTTGAGCAAGACTGACCTTGGCAGTTGGTACACACTAGAGAACACAGCAACCCGACTTTTTTACATCCACATTTGGCACTACAACCTTTTTTGCAATTGCAAAAAATAGTGTTAAGGAGTTTTTCTGGAGCAGGTGGGAGTAAGGTTTTAATCGGTTCCAGAGTATTATCTATTAATTTCCAACCCCAGTCTTCTGGATTCAGTTCATTGCCTAGCCATGTTTGAACTTGATAATATACTGTTGGAAGACATGATAGTTGGAGGAAGACATGATAGTTGTACTTGTTTCTTGTTTCGCGTATTTTTTACAAAAGTTAAGTATCGGTATTTATCAAGACAAATAATTTTTTTTGGAGCTCCATAAACCGCAAGAAGAAAGCGAATTCCTTCCGTAAATATCAACAGCGAACAGAGATATATTCTTCGAATAGTTTATCGGCTTATCCCAAATACCAAAATTACATTTTATTTTTACATGCGATAACCGGCTGCGACACTACGTCCGCAATGTACAGAAGGGGCAAAACGTCAGTACATACTTAAATTATTCGAAAAAAAAGATTTGACTGACTGCTGTAAAGTTTTTACAGACCTTGATTCTACACCGCAAACAATAATTACGGAAGGAATTCGCTTTCTTCTTGCGGTTTATGGAGCTCCAAAAAAATTATTTGTCTTGATAAATACCGATACTTAACTTTTGTAAAAAATACGCGAAACAAGAAACAAGTACAACTATCATGTCTTCCTCCAACATCAGCATCTGCTTTTCAACATTTGTATCAAGTATATTATCAAGTTCAAACATGGCTAGGCAATGAACTGAATTCAGAAGACTGGGGTTTAAAATTAATAGATAATACTCTGGAACCGATTAAAATCTTACTCCCACCTGCTCCAGAAAAACTCCTTAACACTATTTTTTGCAATTGCAAAAAAGGTTGTAGTGCCAAATGTGGATGTAAAAAAGTCGGGTTGCTGTGTTCTCTAGTGTGTACCAACTGCCAAGGTCAGTCTTCCTCAAATGTCCAGTTTAGTACAACAGAGGAAGACTCCTGTGATTTTAATGAAGAGACCAATGACTCAGTCACATTTGAACAATTTTTGAACATCCAGCAAGAGGAAGAGGAAGAAGATGAAATCGAAGAAGACTTGACTGTTGAAGTAGACTTTCAAGAATAGAATCTGATTAAAATATCTAAAGAAATCAAAACAATAGTTAACCTAATAATCAATAGCAATATCAATAATCAATATCAATAATAAGGTAATATCTAGAACTTGACCGGTATTGTTTCCTTAAATTATCCTAAAATTGTAAAAACAGTTAGTGGAGTAGGCCTACAGGGGAAACGTGTGCATATCATGTATAATGTGACTCTTAGAATCGCGATATCTCAGGAATGGCAACTCTTAGGAAAAAAATAGTAAGAACTATTTTTGTAGAGAATTTTAAGATCTACAACTTTCGTTTAAGGTTTTTTTTTATAAAACTTAACGTTTTCGAAAAAAATCCAAAAAATCTCAAATTTTGACCTTTGACCCCGAATAACTTTTGACGCACACATGGGATCGATGGGGACTTTTTAAACTTTATTTGTTATGGTATACCCTAGCTTTCCACCAAAATTTGGCTCTCCGGCAATTTTTGTTATTTGCCAAGCATTTTGATGTCTAAGTTGACCGGATTACTACAACGTGTTAGTAGTATGCAAGAACTCAATGAACTGGCAATACGATCACTCAATACAACAAAATATTTATTCCATACCGTCTATTCTTCAAGACAATGAGTTACTTGTATAAGGGTGAAGAATAAACAATCTTACTGTGTATGTACAATGTATACGTGCCATTTAGCTACAACAGCGGGTAGTTAAAGTTAACTTATTTATTAGTTGGGTATTTTCCATTTTTAGGTCTATACTCTATACATAGGATTCTGTCGACCGACCAATTTTTAAATCGGTTACTTTATTGTAGTCAACAATGAACAATACAAACCTTTCTAGAAACGTAGCAGCGGCAATTACTATTGTTATCTGGTCTCTGACATTAGCTGGTATAGTAAGAAAGACATTTATTGTGGGAATTTTTCATTTAATGTTCCAAAGATATTTACATTTTAATAATTTTCGATTCCAAGGAATTCTGCCTTATTTATGTTTCAGTTGTTCAGTTATTTTCAATCGTAAATATCTCTTTCTTAAAAAAAGTGTCAGTAGTGACCAGGCGAGGTCTCAAGGGGGGGGGGGCAATTGACCCCATTGCCACCCCTTGGATCCGCGCCTGCCTTCAAGTGGTGTGTAATTGTACTTGCTCCCAACTTCTGCAGTTTTAGTATGGTTAGTATGGTTTGTAATGTATGGTCTTTGAGCTACATTGACGTAAAGTTTTCTTGCAGTATCACATACTGCATGTCAGTGTTTACGTTTCTATACTTAAAAGCAGTCCATCCAGTATTCTTTCGCTATTATTATGGCAGCAAATTCATCCAGTTGTTTTGCTTTCAAATGCTTTTAACATTATTTTACTATTTTTAGTTACCAATGTTAGTTTTTTTGTAATTCAGTTCTAAAGGATTTTGTAAGAATTAACCTCCAACATTTTTTAATATGCACGCGTTCATAATTTTTTTGAAAAAATAAAGTTTATTTTATTTGGAGCAGTATTTTATTCCACAGAAGTGTGAAGAATCATTCCGTAGTTGATGCAAAAAACAAATACAGTGATATAAGACAAATTCATATTGAAAACAAAGGAGAATGGGCAACGGTATGACATACCGCATGTTCTACGTTATGAAATATCCACGTCAGTAGTTAAATGGGTTAATGCCAAACTCGGAAGAAATAATATCTTTTCTCTTACCATCGATAAAGAGAGTCTACAAGCAGACTCAGATGACAACGGACTAAGACTCAAACTTTGCTATGATCAAGAATGTGGTAATAGGTGGGGCACGATTTCCCCACAAAATAGTCATATAATCATTTATGCAAAATACTGTTCAAACCTTTTAGATCGACAACATACAAAATCAACTAAGCATAGATCAGCAACTACATGTTGAAGCGTCAAGAGAAGAAGTATCAACAAATGCCATCCAAAATCGAATGTGGTGACCATCTTTTGCCAGTAATCCATTAACTGATAGTACCTACATACTTATATGGCAGAACATTACCAATGCGGTTATTGGACAAGTTATTGGACATTACAAATGCGGATTCACTGCCAGGAAGTCAACAATACACAAAATACCCGCAATAGACTAGACAAATTTCAGGTATACCTACACACCATCTGTTCGTCGAATTGAAAGCAGTCTATGACAGTGTTAAAGGGTGTAACAAAAATGTAGGTCATAAATTAAATCACATATTCTGGGACCAAAAATAGTTCGATTGAACCTAACTTACCTTAGTACAAATGTGCACATAAAAAAAGTTATAGCCCTTTGAAGTTACAAAAAGAAAATCAATGTTTTCCAATATATCGACAACTATTAAGATTTTTTATTGAAAATGGACATATGGTATCAGTGCCGGATTAAGGGGGGGTATGGGACTATTAGCCCCCGGCGGTAAATTTTGAGAGGCGGTAAATTTTGAGAGGCGGTACGTCGCTCCCATCACGTTTTAATTCTCTATGTGTATACTTCAAATTTATGGGGTTGATTTTCTGAAATAGCATGGTAATAAAACTTCGTCTCGTCACCGATAAGATCCGTGCCTGCGGTAGCAGGTCGCACAAAAATACGTTTCATGTTTCCGGGAAATCGGCCAGCGCCACTGCGCCTGGCGGCAGCGTGTCCGGCTCCAACACTCAACACGCCATGTCGTCAGTCGTTTAGCGCAGTTTTCGAGACTAGTCTCAAATTTTACTTACTTATTAGTGAAGTGTTTTCGTGACGTTTCTAAAAAATGAGCGGAAAGGAAGGAGGTGCATTTTGGAAACGACAAAAGTTAGAAAAACAACAAAAATTAAATGCAGTATTAAAAAACCCAAGATTACGTTTTTTATTTTACCAAATCCAGGCAAGATAGTATACCAACGAGCACTTCTTTTCAAGACGATGCCTTTTATGTTGCCTTTTGGTTCGAAGTACTGGAAAGAACTGACCTAGCAAGTAAATCTTTACAAAGCGCAAATATGAACTTACATACATGTTCGTATTTGTATAGTTCATTAAAACATTTTTACGAGTCTCTTCGTGATAAATGTAATTTATTTGAACAAAAGGGGCAGCCCTTATCACAACAAATGGAATACAGCAAAGAAATTAGAAGTCGCAAAAGAAAATTACAGTTTGACGAAGCAGATACAGAAGAGATCCTTACACCGCAAAATAAGATTAGAGCCCAAGTGCTGTATAAAACAATTGAATATTTGGCAAATAATCTGAAATCTAGAGGAAAAGCTTATGAAGATCTTGCCATCACTTTCTCACTTTTCTTTTCTCTACCTCTTTCAGAGGATAACGTGATTTCAGACAAAGCGTCGGTATTAGTGAATATTTATTCGAATGACTTGGATACATCTCTAGCAAGTGAGTATATTCAATTAAAACATTTTTTAATGTCACTACTAGGCCAAGTTAAGTATAAAAATCCAACAACTTACAGTGCTACTTTTGTGATGGAGCTTTTGCTTAAAAATAATATAAATGCAACCTTCCCAAACGTAGAAATAGCACTAAGAATCTTCTTATCGTGGATGGTTACTAACGCAACTGGTGAAAGATCATTTTCCACTTTAAAACGGGTCAAAAATTATTTGAGAAATACGATGACGGAAGAAACATTAAATTCGTTCGCTGTTTTAAATATTAATAATGATCTACTTACAAAATTAGATTTTAATAAAATCATCGACCTGTTTCCAAGTAAGAAGTCCAGGAAAATTTGTTTGTAAATAATTATGTTAATTTACTTTATAAGTTGTGACTTTGTGTCTTTGTGGCTTTTTTGTATATTTGTAATAAATTACCTAATAATATTAAAATAGTTTTAATGAATTGTTAACCTGTGACGCATCTATACCTACTGGAGAGTGGCGGTATAGTATGACAGCCCCCGGCGGTCCATGAACTAAATCCGGCACTGTATGGTATTCTTATTGTAGGGATATCCCAAAAAAATAATAACAGTGAAATTTGTACACTCCATAAAAATTTTATGGGGGTTTTGTTCCCTTAAACCACCCCAAATTTTCGTGTACGTTCCAATTAAATTATTTCAGCGGTACGATCAGTTAAACACAATGTTTTTAAAACTTCTTTGCCTCTTGGTATTTTTTCGATAAGCTAGTTTTTATCGAGATGCGGCTTCTTTTTGAATATGTTTACATAAACATTTTATGGGGGTTTTGTTCCCTTAAACGCCCCAAATGTTTGTGTACGTTCCAATTAATTATTATTGTGGTACCATTCGTTAAACACAATATTTTTAAAACTTTTTTGCCTCTTATTATTTTTTCGATAAACGATTTTTTATCGAGATATTAATATGTTTCAAAACATGCCTAAAAAATGTAAATTCACAATAAATTTTCATATTATTACCAGGTCTCTTATAATCTTACTTACCATGTAAAATTTTGTGTTGGATTATACAAATGTTCAAAATATCTCAATAAAAACTGACTTATCTAAAAATTACAAAGAGACCAAAAAGTTTTAAAAACACTTTGTCTAACTAATGGTACCACAATAATAATTTAATTGGAACGTACACAAATATTTTGGGGGGTTTAAGGGAAAAAACCCCCATAAATTTTTTATGGGGTGCACAAATTTCACTTTTATTTCTTTTTAAAGATATCCCTGCCATAGCAATGCCACATGTCCATTTTCAATGAAAAATCTCTAATAATTTTCAATATATTGAAAAAAATCGATTTTTATTTTGTAACTTCAAGGGGCTATAACTTTTTTTATGTGCACATTTGTACTAAGGTAAGTTAGGTTCAATCGAACTATTTTTGGTCCCAGAACATGTGATTTAATTTATGACCTTTTTTTTGTTACACCCTGTATAATGCAATGGTAGATGTAGTGTAAGTAAGAAATATAGTGGAACGGTACTGGAATTTTTTCAGTTTTGAAAAAACATGTTTTTTTGGGGTTTAAACAAATTATTTACTTATAATATTTTGGAGTCTATAAAATGGAGAAAATCCCCCAAAACCCCTAAAAACCAGTTTTTCGGGGTTTTGAAGGTGACCCACCTTATGGAAAAATCTGAATAAACCAGAAATATATTTTTTGATAAAATACACTGAAGTTTTATAAAAGCCTCAACTAAGCGTGTGAATTTTTGGAAATTTTTAAATTGATTGCCACCCACTGCAAAAAAATAAATAAAAACGAAAAAATTACGTTTTTGTTGATATAGTAGGGGAGGCAAGTATGCTAAATTTGTAGTTACTCGAGCGTTATGGGAACCTATTGGGTTGTAAAGGAAGAGTAGGTCCCAAAACCAAAAAAAAAAATTAAGTAAGGTTTTCCATTTTTGTGGGTAGGTCCTACTTTCCATTTTTTAATTTAATTTTCCATTTCCAACTAGTTTTTCCGGTTATAGCGCCATCTATCCATAATTCGAAAAAATGTCTCGAATAAAAGTGGCTTATTTTTACGTAAAGAATCCAAATCTGTAATAAAAATTGGGGGCTTCTAGTTAAGATTTTAAAGTAACCCCCCACCCCGCCTCCGTGGGGGGTCGTGCTTCGTGCCATTCGATAGATTTTTCAAAAATATTGAATACGTGTATTTTGCAGTTTTTCGATCTGGAGTTCATTTCGCGAAATATCGCGGGATTCGTATTTAAAATTTACCCCCCACCCCTCTCCGTGGGGGTCGTTTTTGGTATCGTTCGATAGATTTTTGAAAAATATTGAACACGTATTTTTTAGTTTTTCGATCTGACGTTCATGCTTTTTTTGTGAAACTTTGTGACTCGCTCATTTCCTTACGCGCGCTCAAATCTTCAGATTTTTTTAAATATATCCTATTTTGTATGTACTTAACTTATCTGATCTTAATCTGACGATTTCGAGTTTTTCTAATGATAGATTTTTTTTAGACCCGCTTAACGAACTCCCCTGTTTTAAGAGTCAATATATGGTAGAGGTACATTTACAGGGTACAAGGTTTCTCCCCATGTGATAATCTGACGAGCTCTAGTAACTGCAAAAATCCCCGCTTGGGTTCCTCTACCAATAGAGCCTCTAACCTCTATTAATAGAGGGATGAATGAAGGAGTGGTGGGCTGTGCTGTGAGCTCTGTCTTATTTTTAATTTTAATCACATATAACGCAAAAAAATAACAAAAATAGAATTGTACAACTTTCTAGCATAACAGCCAGGAACAAAAAAATCTTAAGTTGCATGGGTAGGTACTATTGGTACATTACTTATGGAAAGAAAAGTCTGCGCAATATATATTATATGACATGCAAAGAAAATATTGATGGGTAGGGTAAAGAAGACGGCAAATGAAGAAGTACCTAATACAACATAGAAGAAGAACTGTTGCTTCCGTACATAAAACTAAGTAATACTTGATATATAAATGTCAAAATTGGGTTAAAAATATAATGTAAGTAATTTCTTTCACCACATTTGATTCAGAACATCAGAACTACATATTTACAAATGTTTCAAAAACTTAATTATTGTGAATTGATGCCTTACCTATACTTAATTTTTATTTGAAGCAAAACTTGCACTTTTTTAACACAAATAAATAAACAAATATTGTTCTTGGACGAAAATTAAAAAGAGATATCAAAACATTATGTTCTTCAGCTGATTGAATTCAATGCGTACCGGCACAGCATAATCGACCTGCGTAGTTACTGAGGATCGCCGTACTCGTACTCTACTGCTGATTACTCGATCGATTACTGAATACTGAATACGCTTTGACTGAGGAGTCAATGTCAGCGTTCAACGATTGGATTAGATGAGGCAACCGCAATTCTTTTATCGCTAGCACAATCTATTCAAGAATCATAATATAAAAAAACGTAATTTTTCTTTACTTCGTATTTTTTTACTTCACAATAAAATACCGGAAGAATGGAGAACGAGCGAACTAATTCTACTATTCAAAAAAGGAGATAAAAGCAACCAGAAAACTACAGAGGTATCAACTTGTTAAATACTACCCTAAAACTTACAACTAAAATTTTATAAGACCTAATGAATCAGAGGATAAGTTTAGCAGATGAACAACAGGGTTTTCGTATTGGAAGATCGTGTACAGATGCAGGGCCCCCGCTACCATATGTGCAAAATGTGCACTGCACCCGGGCGCCATCCTTTAGGGCGCCAAAACCCGGGGTCAAAAATTGCAAAAAAAAACAAACAAACAAAAATTAAGTATTTTCTATGGGAAATAAGCCACAATTTTACTAAAAAATGAATTTATTAACGTTTCGAAGCCCAAATCGGGTTTCGTTGTCAAAATACAAAATACTATTGAAAATATGGCTTATTTCCCATAGAAAATACTTAATTATAAAAATGCCACAAGGAAATAGCTTCAGAACAACATTAAAAAAAAATTAATTTAAAAAAAATTGAGAAATTAAATAGGGTATATGTAAATAGGAGAAAAGGATGAGAAACACATAATACTTCGGTCATATAATTAGAGGACCTAAATACCATCTACTTCGCATTATTACAATACAAGGAAAAGTGGTGGGAAAGAGATGGAATGGCCGAAAGAAACTTTCATGGTTGCGTAATATTAGACAATGGTGGGGAAACACAATAGAAGAATTATTTCCCGCAGCAGCCGATAGAGAAGGGTTTCAGAAACTGGTAAACATGATGACGGCCAACGTCTGAATACGCACAGGCATCTAAAGAAGAAGAAGGTATAAATATACACGAAATTTTATTAGTATACTTATCATTCAGTTACTATTGCGCGAACATGTCAGAAGTCGAGCATTTTAATTTATTTTGTTTTGATTGTATTCTTCTTCTTTTTCTTCGTCTAGCCATTCACGTCCACATCTCAACATAAGCCTCTTCAAGTCTTCCTTTCCATTGTTTTTTGTTGTACGCTACTTGTAGCCAATTTTTCCCGGCAGTTTTGCCGGGCATTTGCCAAGCATTGCTCTTTCCATCGCGTGTTGAGTGACTCTGAGTATGTTCATATTCTTTTTTGATTGTATTATATTGATTTTATTCTGTTAGTTTCATTTAGATATTTTAGTCTACAAATTAATAATAGTCAATTTACTCACGGCTTTTGCTGTGGATTTTAAAGAACTGCTTGTGTTGATATGAAATTTGGCATACACAAAGGTAACAGGTAAAAAAAAACAACTGATATTGTGCCGATATGTGCTATGCACTGGGGCGAGTTTCACCCCTTCTAGGGGGTGAAAAAATATCGGTTGTTATTTGTCAAATTCCAAGTCGAATATTTCCAACGTAAAATAACCAAAAAAATAAGCACTTTTCGGGGAAAACTCATTACAACTTTTTTAAAGGGCTTTATTTCTGTTTTTTTAAGTTTCTAGCATCGAAAGTAAGTAAGTTACGTTCCAAATAAAGTTGGTCTCTTTGCTTGGTAAAAAAAAATCGTAAAAATCACCCTCTCATTAGCATCCTAAATGAAATTAATCCTAATGAAATTATTTTACCTACTTTTGATGTTAGAAACTAAAAAAAAACAAAAATAAAGCTTTTTTTAACACTTAAAAAAATTATAATGAGTTTTCCCCGATAAGTGGTTTTGGTTTATTCACTTTTTATTCATCGATCATTTATATTATCATCATTATTTATATTATTCACCGATTTTTTGGTTATTTCATGTGGAAATATTCGATTTTTGTAAGTTATATTTTTGCTTAGAATATTTTTTTCGATAAAATATTTTCTGTTTGAGTTATTACCTACCTACCTTAAAAAAAATAAAAATACATGATCCAAAATGCCTCAAGGGGCGCCAAAATCATTTTTTGCACACAGGCGCCAGTAACCCTTACGGAGGCCCTGTACAGATGCAATAAATTCGTCATAAATAGTGTGACCAACTAGCCCGAAAAATCCGGGACATGGTCCGAATTACGAAGTCGTGTCCCGGCGTCCCGGGCAAGGCTTCCGGGCCATCCGAATTTTCAACGTTTTGGTAAAATTCTATTGTGAAATGTTGAATAGGGGAGAGGCTTGTACCTTGAACCGGATTTTTTCAAAGCTTAATTATTTTTAAGTTTTTAAATTTTAAGGAAAAATTTTTGGACTAACTTGCAGTTTACACACCATAGTGTACTACATATATCATATATTAAAAGGTTATTTTAATAAAACAAAACCAAACACATTTTTTAGAATTTTATTTATTAGAGCTAATTTGGTCCAAGGTACAAACCGGTACTGTACCTTGAACCACGTAGTCTTGTACGTTGAACCACCCGTAAACCTTTAAAAATATATACAAAAAAGAATGTGTGTGTACTTTATACGCACGTAAGAAGTTATACTTCTAATATGATTTCTTAAAAATAAATATACTTTAAAGTTTGTTTTAATTTTTTTAAACACCAAACTAATTTTGTTTCAAAAAAAATCGCACATGTTCCAACCGATGTCGGTAAGTGAGCGAATCATCAAAGGAAATCGTTGTTCAATGTGGACAGTGGATAGACGGTAGCGAACGAATTCGTTTAGAAGTACTGATTTAATTTATTTACAAACATTAGTTTGAGAGGGTTGTTTATTGTGTAGTTGTGAAAACATAATTTTGCAATATGGAATATGCCTATGAAACCCAAAATCGAAGCTAAATAAAATAATAAACAGAAAAACTGATGCTTGTTTTAACATTTCTATAGGAATGGGTTGTGATGTCTCTGAACTAAAAAAATGAATTAGCTTCTGGCATCATTTAGACGAGAAAGACAAAAAGAGGGTTCGAAGTGGTTTGCTTTTAAAAGCCTAAGGTTTTTATTGGATAAATTTCAACCCAGAAACTAATGAGGTAACTAAATCAAATTAATTGCTAAAATTAATTAAAAGCAAATTTATTTTGATACACCAATTTTACAATTTATTATTTGAACATAATATAGTCATAATATCAAGAGCAAGTAACTTTTTCGAGGAAGAATTTTAAGAAAGCTGATTCTTTATTATGTTATTTTCTAAGCTCCCTCAAACAGCGTGTAATACCTGCTATTACCTGCTATTTTTGTAAGCTATTATTGTATTAAAATTTACCCAGCAAGAAACACGAAAATAAACTTAAACACAATGTGTGACTGGCACTGGCCCATCAGCCCATCTTAAAAACATCTGCGGGCAATATGCACTCCGGATCATCAACGAATGCGAACGTTCGCTTCAATGTAAATGGTCCTACTTTGTAGCGAACGAATGACCAAGCGAACACCTACGAATTCGTTCCTTCGTTCGTGTTCGCTTTGATTTAAATGCGCCTTAAGACGAAAGCTATTCTTGTGATTTTTTCGTAAATGCCTACTTTAAGAGTAAAATACAAATAAACAATGAGGTAAAATGCCGAAAAAGTCAATTTTCGCGTTTTTATGATGAAAGCTATACTAAATTTACAATCAAGATGCAGTAGAAATAAACAAAGCAAAGCAAGGCACGTTAAATGCTAGGAGTAGGTACACGTACTAGGAGCACTATCGAATTATAATTTACAATGTACCTATATACATTGTAAATCCCAAATCATGATTTCCAAAGTTTATACATTATAAATTATGATTCGGGAGTGCTCCTAGTAGCATTTAACGTGTCTTGGTTTGTTTATTTCTACTGCATCTTAATTGTAAATTTAGTATAGGTAGGTAGTAAAAGTCAAGTAATAGAAGTTGAAAACAAATTGAGATACCGTTGCGTTTCGGGATATATAGACTTGACGAACATCTGAACTTTAACGTTCGAAATACATTGTTTATTTCTTACCCGCAAGCTGAATCATGTTTTAATCTAAAGAATATGATGCTAAAGTCGCCTCCATATTTATATTGCCATCCAAACAAGTAGCGGTATAAATGTTTAAGATATTCGAGTAACCGCTTTAAAAATAAGCACTTGTCGGTATTTTAACAAGTTTTAAATCAGTCATTTTAGAACTGAATGTAAACACTTGCATATTAGTACAGTTAAAATTATTAGACGATAATGATCAAATGATAATGATCTAATGATATGAATCAAGAGAAATTTTAAACGTTTTTTCTACTTTTAAGGCCAAAAAAGCAACTTCAAAAGCAAGATCATATATGAAGCATTATTTAAAAAATATATTAATTTGTTTGGACTAAAGGTGGTATTTGTTTGAATTTGCAGACATACGGTAGATAGATTACATAATAAGTTTACCCAAAGTTTACCACGGGAACCTGCTTTAGCGACGTTGTGTACTTTTTGGATAGGGAAAAAGCATTGAACAGATTATAATATTTATACCTTATGGTAGGGGAGCCCAAGCGGGGATTTTTGCAGTAACTCGAGCGCGTCAGATTATCACATGGGGAGAAACCTGGTACCCTTGTAGATGTATCTCTACCATATATTGACTCTAAACACAAGGGAGTTCGTTAAGGGGGGGCCAAAAAAAATATATCCTTAGAAAAACTCGAAATGTCAGATTAAGATAAGATAAGTAAGTACATGCAAAACAGTGTATATTTCAAAAATCTGACGATTTGTTCGGGGCGTAAGGAAATGAGTGAGTCACAAAGTTTTACAAGAAAAAAGCGAATATTTCGCGAAATGAACGATAGATCTAAAAACTAAAAAATACGTGCTCAATATTTGTCAAAAATTTATCGAATGATACCAAACACGACTCCCCACGGAAAGGGGTAAATTTCGCGAAATGAACATCAGATCGAAAAACTGAAAAATACACTTATTCAATATGTTTGAAAGGGCAGTACGAAATCGGGCCCAACAACTATTAATGCAAAAGGTGTATAAACACTTGTAGATAAGGCTAATACGAAATTGGGCCCAGAGATCTTAGCAGGTAGAAGGAAATATGTTGAAATTATTATTTAGTTTCTCTGTTTCATTCAAGTAGTGTACTTGTTGTTTTGTACTGTTAAATATGTCGCAGTTGAGTGTAATGATAAGTGAAAGGGGTAAAATATTAGTTATTCATGAAAATTATAAATTTTGTTTTCATCGCCTAGTACCATCCAGAGAAAGCAGGTGGAGATGTGTTAAAAAATCATGTAAAGCCTTTATTTTAACCAACGGAGAAGGCCAGGAGCGACTTTTATGTTCTGGGAGTTTAAATCATATCAGAAACTTACATCAAGAGTAATAGTGTTAACATTCCATTTAAATTTCAGAACAGTGTATCTAAAAAAGGCATATCTATTTAAAAGACCACATTTGTAAATACCAACAAAAATCCATAAGTACCCTTGAGTTTGTAAAGTTAGTGTCATTCTACTATTCCTGATTATGTTAATAATAAATTCTATACATACATTTTTGTTTATAAATTACTATCTGTAATATTAGTTGTAGATTTTTTTTAAACAATAAATAACTTCTTTATTAACAAAATACAATGTTTTTTATGTATTTATCATCTGGGCCGAATTTCGTATATACCTTTGCATAGAAATTTTGGTCCTGGGCCCAATTTCGTACACATTAACGGTTTGTTACCTGACTCTGGGCCCAATTTCGAATCGCTAGTTTGAAAAATCTATCGAATGGCACCAAACACGACCCTCCACGGAGGAGGGGTGGGGGGCTACTTTAAAATTTTAAATAGGAGCCTCCATTTTTATTGCAGATTCGGATTCCTTACGCAGGGCCGCCCAGAGCCAGGCCGGGCCCCGGGGATGAGACCCGGTCGGGCCCCCCCCCCCCAAACCCAGTTGAACGAAAATTCCCAAAAATCTGATAACTCATAAACTGGGATATGTTGTAGTGAACACTCATGCTATTGACACAGGAAGGAAGAAAATTAAAACAGTTTTAACAATTAAACTTTGTTTTTAATTATTTACAATAGAACTGTTAGTTACAACATAACTTTTCTTGCTTTCATATCCGCAAAGTTTTGGATCACGTGGTCGAAATCAAGAGTTTTTGCAAGTTTTGACTCTATGCTTAACAGTCGCAAATCAGATAATCGTTGTTGACCCATAGTAGATCTTAAACAATTCTTAATTCGGCTCAAAACACTAAATGATCTCTCGGCCTGAGCAACGGATACTGGTAGGCAACAGAATATGCGAAGAGAAATGCACACATTGGGGAAAAGATTTGTCACATTAAGGGAGACGAGCTTGTTCAAAAGTTTTGCTGGTTTCAGCGACGTATCTGAGATGTTTGATTTACTAACAGTTTTCAAGTACAGTGGAACCCCGATAAGTCGGCCCCCGATAACCCGGAAGTCCGGCTAACCCGGACCGATTTTCATCAGACAAAAATTTAACAAATAAACAATTTAACAATTTTATCAAATAAAAATGTATGTAGGCCAAATAATATTTCAGAGATAATGTGTATTTGTGTAATTTGAACACATAAGTACAATAGTAAAAATGATTCATGCACACGGCGGCAGCCAGAGCGACCGTCTCAGCTTATCGGAAAGAACAGACACCTGTCTGTATTCCTTTTTCTTTATTTATGTCAAACTGTCTTAGCATTGTTTAAAAAAGACGTGACTATTTAAAAATTCTTGTATTGTGTGTAGTACAGCCTATTAATCACTTCCGTTCTGTAATGTAATCGTGCTTCAGATTGTGTTTGCTTTGTCTACGTAATGGTAACAAAACGTAAAAATGTTGCAGTGACAATGGAAAAGAAACTAGAAACATTAGGTAGGATTGATAAAGACGAATCTTTAAAATAAATGTATTGCAGCATCATAATATGATATTATGCTACCATAGGTCTGGATCCCGCGTATGAAAAAAAAGTTGATTAATAGCAAGCTAAAAATTTATTAATAGCTTAAGGGTGTCTAGTCGGATAAACTTTGATATATGAGAACACTGGAACAGGGGCAGTTTTAATTGTGGAACAGGTCAAAAATTTGGAACGGTCAGAACACGAAAATGGCACATTTGTTTTGTCCGACAGAACAGACTTAAACTCTCCGAACAGAGATTAAACTCTCATGCAAAAATCAGACTGCTATTTATCACCTGTCATAATTCCTGTCATTTGACATATTCTACATGTTCCACTCATTAAAACGCCAATTTGGTGATAAATAGCAGTCTGATTTTTGCATGAGAGTTTAATCTCTGTTCGGAGAGTTTAAGTCTGTTCTGTCGGAAAAAATACATGTGCCGTTTTCGTGGTCTGACCGTTCCAAATTTTTAACCTGTTCCACAGTTAAAACTTCCCCTGTTCCAGTGTTCCCATATATTAATGTTTGTCCGACTAGACACCCTTAAGCTAATAACAAATTTTCAGCTTGCTATTTATCAATTTTTTTTTGTAAGCAGGATCCAGACCTACCATATTATGGTGTCGGTACATCTCTACAGTATGACTGAGTTTTTTACCAAGAAATGAACAAAACTCTACACTCTATACAACTATACGTAATTTAGATGTGTACTGTGCATATGTGTTTCATGTTTTTGTAATTGTAATGGAGGTTATTTATTAATTTTTACTATATTCTCCGGCTAACCCGGATTTTCGATAACCCGGATCGGCCGCGGTCCCGATTAATCCGAGTTATCGAGGTTCCACTGTAAATCATTTCATCAACTAGATCCCTGCTTACATCTGAATTGTACTCTTCGGCGAATCTTACACAACTTTCTGAGATCGTATTCTCGTCCATTTCGTTATACTTCCATAAAAATGAAAATTTCATTTCGATTTCTCTCAGTGCTGTGAACCTCGTTTTCAGGTTGGCCACCAAAACATCAATTATTGTGTAAAAAACTTCTGTTTTGAAGCGTTCTTCCGGGGATAAATTTAACATTACATCTTCTGTAGCTGTTTCATCGTGAAAAGTCTTCCTCTTTCTCGCACGGGAAGTGGAGAGTTCCGGTTCGATACCATAAGCATTTGCAACATGTTTGCATTCAGACAATATCTTGCTCAGTTATTTCTTAAGGCACTTAAATTATCAATTAGGCTCTCTATATTACTACTCTCAACATCCAAAGTAGCGTCCATAGTTTGAAGTAGTTGACTTCTGTAGTTGATGGGTACCAATACTTTCACCCAAATTGACGCCATGAGGATGCACTTGAAGGTGTTAAGATATTCTAAAACCCCATTGATTGTGGCTCTCGTTTTAACAGTTACGTTAAGATTCAACAATGATGAAACTGCCTCAATGATTTTGCCTATGTGTGCCGCTATTGGTTTCACACATTCTATTCTAGCACTCCACCTCGTATCAG
This sequence comes from Diabrotica virgifera virgifera, assembly GCF_917563875.1. Classification (NCBI taxonomy): domain Eukaryota; kingdom Metazoa; phylum Arthropoda; class Insecta; order Coleoptera; family Chrysomelidae; genus Diabrotica; species Diabrotica virgifera. The sequence continues at coordinate 199,810,571 of NC_065450.1, read as the reverse complement.
ACAATGAGTGCAGTGAAGATCCTACTATCTCTTTCAGAAGCTCCCATCTTTTCGGGCTGCAACTGAATAAATTGTACAGATTCTGAACAACACCAAAGAAAGTCTGTGCTTCAGTACAACTCTCAGCAGCGCATACTCCACATAAGTTCAGACTGTGGCATCCACATGGTGAGTACACAGCCAGAGTGTTTGAGCCTGAACACCCTTATACTTGCCACTCATATTACTGCCGTTATCGAATCCCTGTCCTCTACAGTCATCTAAGGATATGTCATATTTTTTAAGAACTTCTTTGATTAGATTTGCGATGTCTTCTCCAGTTTTTTCATTGCAGTCGGAAAACTCCAAAAATCGTTCATGGATTTCATATTCTTTTACGTCTTCTTTGAAAATAATGTATCTAAATACAAAAGAGGTCTGTTCTACATGGCTTGAGTCTGGTGTAGCGTCAACCATAATAGAATAGTATTTAGATCGCTTGAGTTCGTCCACAATAACTTTCCTTACATAATCAGCACAACTTGCTATGAACTCGTTTTGAGTTCTCCAAGACAAATAATGCACTTGCATTCTCTTATTCGATTCTTGAGATTGCTTAACCTGATCTAGATGCTTCGATGCAAAGAAATAATTTCTTGCATATTGCCTTTTCCAAATGCATAATATTCCTTATAATAATTTCATAATTAAAACCGCAAGCAAATTCAATCTGTTGTAAAATATTTTAATAAAAGGAATTTTTTTAAATTTGCTAACGGCCGGGCCCGGGCCCCCTTGGCCCCGGGCCCCGGGGATTTTGCCCCCCCTGCCCCCCCCCCCTCTGGTCGGGCCTGTCCTTACGTAAGAATAAGTCACGGTTCTTAGACATTACTACGGTTGCCTAAATCGACTAACCAATGAACATTAAGGGTGAGATTACGTCACGAGAGTTTACTGTCATTTGAATCGTAATATGATTTTTTTCGAATCCTGAGAAAACCAAGTATTTTAGAAAAATTTAAACGCAGGATGCAAGATTACATTATTACCGAGGGCGGAAAGCCCCTTAGAATAAACAAGCAGATTCTATTGAATGAAATATTTGAAATTAAATATCACACTTCTCTTTTATTTTCAGCCCTGTAACTTATTAAAATAAACATTATAGAAGTTGTCAGGGACTTTCAGCCCTTGGTAATAATGTAGTCTTTCATTCTGAGTTTAAATTTTTCAAAAATATTTATTAGTTTTCTCAGGATTCGAAAAAAATTAATACAATTAAAACACATTGAGAATTTTGACATGCGTCAAAATTTTGCATTAACTCAATCATAGCCACCTTTACTTTACAAGCCATGAAGTTGAAACTTGGCAACATCTAAGCGTAGACCGGTTAATTCTGACAGTTCTCATTTATTTTTAAATGTTTTTAAATAATATTCACTGTATTTACAGAAAAACTCAAACATTTTACAATATTTCGTACTCCAAATTATAAAGAATATTAAAAGGTATGTATTAAGATGATTTTAGTTCAATATAATATATTTTTATATAATATATTTTATAGTATAATATATTTTTATATAAACTTACGTGCATATAGAAATGCGTCCACTTAAAATTTTTGTCATTTTTGATGTCTTATATTTACTAAACCTGTTGGCCGATTCAAGTGATTTTTTTAATATGTTATAGCCTGAAATTGGGACTATAACTAGTCCCAATCTTGAAAAATTATTTTTGCAGCACAATTGTCACCTGAAGCTGTTCATGTTTGGTAATGAAAAGTTTACAACATGAAGGCTTTCATTTAAATTTTGAATTTGAGTGTGAATGTGGGGAAAATGCCTTCAAAGTTTATTCTGCTATTATAAAAATTATGTGTAATATTGTTTTAAATAATTATACAAAAAACAAAAATAGCATCCATCAAAGTGATGAATTTTCAAAAAAGTATAAAAAGAAAAGTAATGCTAAGGGGAATAACAAAAAAAGAAAGTTATCGACTCTAAACCCCAACACTTCACATCAAACCATGTGAGAAATTGTTGTTATAGTTTTTTCTAGCGATATTTGTATATAATTTAAAATAAGATATTATTTATTTAAAATAAAGTATTTTACACATATTCTTGTTATTGGTTTTTTTTGTATAATAATAATAATATATTAAAACCCAACTATAGACTCTGGTTTTCTTAATAACATTCTGTTTTGTTTTGATTAATTCGCTTATGTTGGATAATAAAAAAAGTTAGCTACTTTAACAACTAGATTTTTGTTCTTTATCAATTCAGGGTGTTTCTAAATAAGTGCGAAAAACTTTAAAGGGAAAGGAACAAAATGCAAAATTTTGACGCCTGTCAAAATTTTCAGTGTATTTTAAATGCAATATCATTTTGTTCGAATCCTGAGAAAACTAATAAGTCTTTTTGAAAAATTTAAACGCTGAATGAAAGATTACTTTATTACCGAGGGCCGAAAGTCCCTTAGAATGAATAAAAAGTTGTTTTTGAATGACATATTTGAAACTAAAAATCACACTAAATTTTCTTAATTTTTCGCCCCTGTAACTTATTAAAATAAACATAGAAGTTTTCAGGGACTTTCGGCCCTCGGTCCTAACGTAATCTTTCATTCTGCGTTTAAATTTTTGAAAAATACTCATTAGTTTTCTTAGGATTCGAAAAAAATTAATCACATGTATATTCTTGTTATTGGTTTTTTTTTTGTATAATAAACGTTACTTACAAGGAAGTACTTTTAATTTTATTTTGTACAAACTTCTAATTAATAATATTTTCTTGTTCGACTCAAAAAATACTATAAATTTTACCAGAATTTCTACTTTAAAATTGTGTTTTCGAAAGCGGTAGTCCGAAAGTCGGACTACGCACGTCATCAATTGCGATGTTGCCTTTTTCTCTTCATGGCTTGTTAAGTAAAGGTGGCTATGACTCAATGTAAAATTCTGAACTGTTGAATTCCAGCTTCCCTAATAATTATTGTACATCAAAAGACATTAGAAACTATTTGTAGAGGATTGAAATCTGTATTGGAAATAACTGTTAAAATTGGTCTACGTAATTAAATATGTTCCAAAATTTTGTAAAAATGTAATACATGTTTTCAGCCCAAACTTAGGCCACACACAATGCAATAATGTTCACATTTTTGAACTGTCAATATTTTTATTTTATCATCTATTGTTTAAAAACAATACAGTTGATAAGATACTATCAGTTGCGGAGAAAGGATTAATAATAAAGATTTTTTTATTCAGTCAATGGTGTAAGCACTGTCAGTTAAATAGTAACGTGTGGCCTTACTTTTACACGCATACCTATTGTGGCAAATGTATCATATTTTTCAAAATTTTGGAATGCATTTAAATCGTAGAACAATTTTAACTTTTGATTTTAATACAGATTTTAATTCTCTACAAGTATTCTCTCATGACTTTTGATGTAAAATAATTAGGGAAGCAGGAATTCAACAATTCAGAATTTTACATTGAGTTTCATATGGCCCTTTTTACGATTCACCACCCGGTATAAGATAAAATGTGTACTATTTGTCTAATTATTTCATAATACCACAACTAATACACATATATACACAATAACACACATTCAATGATCGAAAATCATTTAAAAATATGGGAATGTAAACTCTTGTGACGTAAAGTCAAAAATATAGGTAAGTCTCCCCACCACCGCCGGACAAGACAACCGTAATAAAGTCTAATAACCGTGAGAATAAGTAACTTTTATTTGAAACATTTTTTCGAATTATGGATAGATGGCGCTATAATCTAAAAAAACGATTGTTGGAAATGGAAAATTAAATTAACAATGGAAAGTCCCCACTAAAATGGAAAACTTTACTTAACTTTTTTTGGTTTTAGGACCTACTCTTCACAACCCAATAGGTCCCCAAAGCGCTCGAGTGACTGCATATTTAGCATACTTTCCTCCCCTACTATAATATAAGGGTAAAGTTTATTTTATTTCGGTAGCTGAAAATATTGTGCCGGGCCATGTAATACCTACATATTCTTGAACTAGTGCAAGATAGTGTACCTACACGTCGCAAAAATATTAAAAAAAAGGTCAGTTTAATGTAAGAGTTTTTTATTCATTTAATTTGATTTAATTTGAGTAGCTACAATGTTGTGCCATACAATTATTAACTTATTAATCTGAATTGTCACTAATTATATATTGTAATTTTTTATTAGAATTATGAAACTAAACAGTTTTTTTTAGACATTTTTAATATTAATTAAATTGTTTAGCTATTTGAATTTTACGCTTAAAGTAAGAATTTTACGAAAAAATCACAAGAATAACTTCTGTCTTAAAAAACCTTAACCATTTTTAAGAAAGTGATTTCGAAGCGAAAAAATGAATTTTTTATAGTTTGTTCAGTTTTTTTTTTGGTTTACCAACTTTAACAAGTTTCCATATTGTTAATTATGCATAGGCTTACCATAATTACGAAGAGCCAAACCGGGATGCAGAAGAGAAAGAGGCTCATTTTCGCTTAATAGCGTATGCGCAAAATTTTGAACCATTGCTTTTTAAATGCATTCATTTTTTTCGAATCCTGAGAAAACTAATAAATATTTTTGAAAAATTTAAACACAGAATGAAAGATGATTACATTATTACCGAGGGCCGAAAGTTCCTTAGAATAATAGTTCTTTTGAATGAGATATTAAAATTAAAAATCACACTAAATTTTCTCTTTTTTTACTCCTGTAATTAATTACAATAAAGATTATATAGAAGTTTTCAGGGACTTTCAGCCTTCGGTAATAATGTAATCTTTCATTCTGCGTTTCAATTTTTCAAAAATACTAATTAGTTTTCTTAGGATTCGAAAAAAAAAAGAATGCATTTAAAAAGCATTGGCTCGAAATTTTGCACCTACGCTCTTAATTTGTGTTTTTCCTATTTGAAATGCAATCAAAATTATTAAGAACTGAAAAATAATAAATGGGAATATATTTTGTATTTAAAAAAAGAGTACAATAGTACAATAATTATGAATACAGACAACACTAAAAATTTGCAGTTTTATTATTCGCTCACGCAGGGCCCCCGTAACCGGGCGTGCAACGTGTGCGGCACACGCGGGCGTAACCCCAAAGGAGCGCCAAACCGAAGGTTTGGTAAATAAGAAATATTTATTTTAAATGAGATAATCATTTTTTATATACAATTTTAGTGATTTCATGAAGAGCTAGAGAAATCTCAAAAATCAAATATTGTGTTTTTACTGAAAAAATAATTATTCCCGTCCTGAAATGTTGAACTTACCCCGTCAAAAATATATTACATTTTGTTGTTCCTTACTATTTTTTTCTTTGAAGTAGATTGAATTAGGCTTGGCATACCATCCAATCGATTTTATGTCTAAAGCGACACTCAAGATAGTCAAATAAATATCAAATCACGCTCCTTGACGAGTAGAAACATAAATTAACACCCATAAAACGCAACTTACCAGTTTTACTCCAACAAAAACACAATTTGCTGGATCAAGCAGTTTTACTCGTATACAGTGAATATTTTACTCGAATTTATGATAATTACCCTTAAGTAAACAAATACTCTATGAATTATGATTATTGAGTATTTGACTTGTGTATCTTTTCCCTTCTCGTCTATGCGTTTATAAGGCACAAACATTATTTACTGTTACTGGTGAACGGGTGGTTTCCTGCAGTGAAAGGTTTAAAATTTTATTTTATATTGGTGTTAATAATTACCTACGACTATTATTGCAATATTCGTTGGGTTTGTTCTGTCCTGATTTTAAACTTTTTTTTCGTGTAAAAAATATTGGACAATCTTTTTTATTTGTTGTTATTTTAAGTGGTGTGGAAATTAAATTAATTGTGAAAATGGTAAGTATCATAATCATTGCATAGAATTAATAATAATTCATTTTAAATAGTTATAATCGGGTTTCCTCTAATAAAATCCACAACTTACAATTTATTTAAAAAAAAAGAAAATAATTAAGACATTGTGTCTGCGAAACTTGGAACCATATGGGAAACTTTTTTATTATTAATTTTACGGAAAAATTTATTCTTCATAAAATGCTTTGCATAGTATAAAAACTAAAATGCAACTAAATATAAAATTGTGCCAATCTTATGAGTATCAAAAATATGAATTTCGATCAAGAGTACCTTACATATTTTACAATATCAAAAATTATTATTATGAAAAGTTGTTTGGAATTAATTAAAAACTATGTTTTAATATGCAATTGCATCCTTTTAATTGAATTTTTTTTTCTCAAATTACAGATACCCAACGCCCTTTTCATTTATTACGAATAATGCGATAACTATTTTATTATTATTGATTAATTAATTAATAATAATGAAAGAGTTATCACATTATTTGTAATCACTGAAAAGGGCTAATTATTAATAATAAAATACGTATCACATTATTTCTAATAAATGAAAAGGGTGCTGTTGAAAAGTACAATTAATGTACGATAAAAAATTCTTTCTAAAAAGCTTTGCATGGTATAAAATCTAAGATGCAACCATCAAATCCTATCAATTTTTTTCAATTTTATATGAGATATAATAATATGTAAAAAAATATGAGTTTCGATCAAAAGTAAAGTGCCTTTCTAGATCACAATATATTTCAATTAGAAGGATGTAATTGCATATAGAAACATACTTTTTAATGCTGAACAACTTTTCATAATAACTTTTCAATATTGTGAAAACTAAACGTACTTTGCTCTTTACCGAGATTCATATTTTTTGACATACCTCGTATAAGATTCATAAAATTTGATATTTGATGGTTGCATTCTGAGTTCTAGATAATGCAGAACTTTTTATGAAGAATAACTTTTTCTCGTAAAATTAATATCAAAACAGTTTTCCTAGTTATGTAGACACTCTGTATAAAATTTGTTTGAAAACTTTGAAATGACAAAATATTATTGTTTATTTACTTAAATGTATATTTTTAATTTAATATGCAGGGTGCTTCATTAATGTTGCAAAAAATTTAAGGGGAAAGGCGCAAAATGTCGTTGTCAAAATTTTCAATGTGTTTTAAATGTATTAATTTTTTTCGAATTCTGAGAAAACTAATAAGTATTTTTAAAAAATTTAAACGCAGAATGAAATATAACGTTATTGTCAAGGGTCGACAGTCCCTTCATATAAATAAAAAGTTTCTTTTGAATTAAATATTTGCAATTATTAAAAATTACACTTCTCTTTTATTTTCACCCCTGTAACTTAATAAATAAACATTATAGAAGTTTTCAGGGACTTTCGGCGTCAGTAATAATGTAGTCTTTCATTCTGGGTTTAAATTTTTCAAAAATACTTATTAGTTTTATAGATTTAAAGGGCGCTAAAATATGTCCCGCACGCGGGCGCCAGTCAGCCTTGCGGGGGCCCTGCGCTCACGCTTGTTTAATATTTTTTACTAGAGTGCACTTTTTTCAATTTTGTTATAAAATTCACTACATGACATGCTCAAGCCCACATAACAATGATGTTCGTATCATGTTCTAAGCATATCCTACCAACATTCGTCGAAGTATATCCTTTTTAGTATATGCGTAGTACAAGCATAGCATGTACCATTAAAAACATTCTAAATTTCATGTTCTTTGCATGTGCTTCAAAGAATATTCTTGCACCGAATATACTGAGCACATTCGTGTACGTAGTATATGTGAATGTTCGTAAAAGTTTATTCTTAGAATATACCTTAATCGAATATTCTTAGTATATGCGTAAGTATATGCAAAAGTATATGCTTAACATATACTTGTATATATGTACTTTTAAAATATCTTAAAAATATACTGTATGTACTGTATAGGAAGAAGAATAATCTATAGGTTATCAACTTCATTAAGAATAATTAATAAAGTTTAGGTATTTTGGTAGGTACTACTGAACTATCTAATTCATTTTTTTAAACCGTTTTAATTGTATGGTAAAAAAGTTTAAAACTTAATTATATTGAAGAAAAATGAGAAATTCTCGTTTCGTTTTCAACTGAAATGAATATAATATACCATGAGTATTTTTAGGTATAATTTTATTTTTAACTACATTATATTCAGGTAAAGGTCCACAACCAAACAACGTGAAACGGGAATCCGGAAACGGCCATTCATTGCCATTCTGACCCTTGCATTTTGCATTGCATATTATACCTGCACAGCGGAAGGGGGTAGGTAACAAATAACAAGGGCAAAATATGAAAATAGTTTCCAGTACAGTTAGTTAGGAATTTGTGTCTACGCTGTTAGGACGAAGCGAAGACGAAGTATTTCTAGCTACAAGGATTCAAACATTTTTAAGAAAATACATAAATAACTTTTTTATTTTGTTTGCCGGCAGCTTGAAGATAATAAATTCATATTGGTACTTCAATATTTCCTAAATACCTAGTAAGTAAAAGTATGTATATAGATACCTATAAATTTTAGTAATTTACATACATATTATATATATTAGGCTATTATATAATATATAAGCAGCATTTTTATTTTGATGTGCACATAATAACTAAATATATTACTTATATTTTATATATACCTAGTTACCCATATAATATTTATTGTACCTATATTTTATACTTACTTTTTACGTAATATTGTAGAATGTAATAACTACATTCTCATATGCAATTAGGTGATGTTGAGAATATGAGATTGGGTGATGTTGAAAACATACTTCTGAGAAATATATAGCACATCCTTGGAATATTCTTCCCATATACTAAAAATATGTGCGATAGTACATTCTAAGTATATAAATAGAAGGTAGGGGAGAGTTGGACAAAACCGGGTACCACTCCAAAAACCGTCTGTATATTTTGCTATGAAAGAATAGAAAGTTTGCTGCAGATTGAAATATTCTCAAATGACTTAAGTTTGATATGCCAATGCCAATTTTTAAGAATATTCTTAGATTTTTAATGTTTTTCTATTTTTATGAAAATATTGCAAAATACCCGGTTTTGTCCAACCGGTATGATAAAACCGGGTAGTAACTTAATTACCATGTAAAAATACTAATGGGCATAAAATAAAATATTTATTAAAAGTATGTGAACAAAAGCCGAAAATATATGAACAGAAGTCACAAATAAAAACTTCATTTACATCATCATAGGCACTGAAGGCGTCATAAGCCCATTTGGTGCAAGACACACATTTTATCCAGCCTTCCTTCGCATTATAATTTGAAAATAGTTAATTGTAATATAGACACGCATCGTCATTATTATCTTCTTCCTCCAAACTCTCCAAAATTTTGTTTTTGGTGCAGCCCTTTTTACCACATTTTTTCTTTTTTTTTTGTCCAGATCATTTTAATTTTTTACGACTGGAGATTTTTTTAAATTTTTCCTACTAACTTCTTCAACAGAAGAAGCCACACGTTGTAGTTAACTAAAAGCAAAAAAACCAATGCAGAAACTGGAAGTAACAAGAGGTCTGATAAAATCGGGTACCCGGTTTTGTCGATTTTCGGACTACCCGGTTTTGTCAAACTCGTAAACAAGACATTAAATGTTATTTAAATTTTTAAATTATGATATAATATTCAAAATTTTTGGCCAAATTAAAGGTAATATACTAGGTTACATGTATTAAATTTTGAAATGGCCATTAGCTATTCATTAGAGGAGAAAAAAGCTATCAACTTACCTTAAAAATCGAGTTTCCTGCATCAAAAACAGGTGAGGTCTTACTGCTCCGGCACAGATTACTCAAATGAGGTAGAAATGAATACACACGACTGTTGGTGATAAAGGGACACTAATTTTAACATTGTCTAATAGATAGCAGCAGACAGTTAGAAGAATTAAGGGGTACCTACCCGGTTTTATCAACCTACCCGGTTTTGTCCAACTCTCCCCTATATAGCACTTCCTTGGAATATTCTTCCCATATACTAAAAATATGTGCGATAGTACATTCTAAGTATATAACTAGAAGGTATATAGCACTTCCTTGGAATATTCTTCCCATATACTAAAAATACGTGCGATAGTACATTCTAAGTATATAACTAGAAGGTATATAGCACTTCCTTGGAATATTCTTCCCATATACTACAAATATGTGCGATAGTACATTCTAAGTATATAAATAAAAGGTTTATAGCACCTCCTTAGAACCTTCTAAAAAGTATGTTCTTGGTATATACTAAAAAGAAGTGCGGTAGTACATTCTAAGTATATACATAGAACGTTTAAGTACTGTAATGTAGTATATACTTAGTATCTTCTCTGCACATTCGCAATGGTAATTACACATATTCTCAGTAAGTATATACTTTTTCTGAAAAGTATGTTCTATGAATCTACTAAGAACATGAAATTGTTATGTGGGAGTTGACTTTGCACGTAAGCAAGGCTGCCACAACGCATTCTTCCATCCTCCCCCGATCGTCAGACCACATTTTTTCATTTGTGAAAAAATTATTTCCACTGACGCTGAAGTACCGGCTAGACACATAGCAAACTCCACATTTTTTTTTTAATTGGGAACCTTAATATGCTGCTTGTGAAAATGGGTGAATAGCTGGACCCATTTCTCGGAGTAACTAGCTTCATTAAAATTTTGGAAGAAGCCTATTCCCAATAACACCTCATCAATTATTATTTGGGTTTTCGATTGAGGTTTTTGCATTGTATTTATATTTTCTGCTGCTTTTTCAATTTCACTCCAGTTAAGCTCATTTTTCAAGCAGATCCGCTCAAAATCTTCGGCTCCGTCGAAGCCCTTTTCCCACAATTCTATATTCGAAATGCAGCGCTCAAAGAAAGCGTGAACGTCATTCATGAAGTTTTCGACATGTATGAAATCTTTCAATTTATTTAAGAGTTGTTTAGCTGTTTGTGGAGGAAATTTGTTTTCCATCCTGTTTTGACGATTAGTTTTTAACTTTGTCAACTCCATACCTACATCTGTCGCACTTGATTTAGTCTTTTCCATAGACTCAATGGTTTTTTAAATACATTTTTAACTGTCCGAGCACAAGCCAAAAGTAATTGTTCCAATTTCTGTTGTGAAGAACTGTCGCAATGTGAGAGGGCCTTCATTTAGCTGCAGGATCCTTTCCACAGCTGGTAATAAAGACTGAAATCTTGTATGTATTTCCATGTTTCACTAATTTTTTGTACTCGATGTCAGCTGTCTCACAAAACTTTTTTAAGTTTGTAACGCATACGGTATATATACAAAAATATTTGTATATTTTTAAAACAATATCCTCTATTTCGGCAGGAAGAGCATCAACTTCATGTTGGATTGTATTGTGAACGATGTGTGCACTGCAACCAATGCCTTTTATGATAACGCCGCGGGCCTGAGTACTTTCTTGAGCCTGGGATAGACGTTGTTGGTGCCTCGCCTGTTTATCCCTCCGAAATTTGTATTAGAGTTATCTCCACAGAAAACAGCCGCCTTATTTTCTGTTTCGTGCTTTTTGATTATCGACTTTTTAGACGTTTCTCCAGCAACAGGTCAAAAATCGAGTAACTTTACAGATATACCTTCCTCAGGTTCAAAGTACCTATCGATGCCAATTAACATCATGTCCGTTTGATGTATCTGTTGAAATGCTCAAAAAATTGCATTCTTTTAGCTCGTGTAATTCTTTCGTTGTTATCTCTTTCCATCGATGCGATCACTCACGTGATGCTCGCTTCTCCCTTGCACGTGCATTGCTGTATGTAATGCAAAAGTAGCTTCTTTAGCAGCAATGGATAGTTCATTTTCTGCGGGTTCGACATTTTTGAAAAACGATGGTATGATAGATGAGCTTGCAATGGCACTTGCGCTGGCCTTGTGTTTCGTGCACTTTAGATCAATGGTTGGGGTGTAAGTGTTGTTCAGCTTTGACCGGGACGCTAATGTAAATCAGCCACGACAGGGATCTCAAACTGGGATCTTCCCGGTCAAACCGGGACGTATGGAAAGCCTAATTATGCACATAATAAACTTCGTTGACACTGCCCAAATTTCAGCTCTTAATGTCTATAAACAATTGCGCAGTGTTAAAATAAAGAAACAAATATCTCAGGATCTATAGTGGCTTGTACAAACTTCTTTTTTTTTAAGATGTGCTTTTTCATAACCTTTCAGATGGTGTATTTTGTTTTTTTTTTGTGAAGGTTAAAACAGCGCTAATAATTTAATTGTTTATAAGGTGAAAAATTTTGAACTTTGAACTGCAGAATATCTACAAGCATACGTTTGGTGGAAAAGATATTATCACTATAATTAAGCGAAATCGCCTGCAGTGGGCAGGACATGTAGCCCGGGCCCCTGAATCGAACATGATAAAAAAGATTCTAACAGCGCAACCCGTGGGAATGAGAAGACGGGGTAGACCAAAGCTGAGGTGGATGGACGGGGTAACACAGGATGCCGAGAAGATCGGAGTCGGCAACTGGAAAATGCAAGCAAGGGACAGAACAGAATGGCGTAGAAAGCTTTAGAAGGTCGAGGCCCTCTAAGGGCTGTAGCACCAAGATGATGATGATAAGGTGAAAAATGGTACATAAATTAATTAATGATTAAAAAGTTTATGTTAAATTTTGTAAAACAGGTCTGCAAAAGTGCTGTCATTTTAAGCTTATAAACAATTAAAATAATTCAGACTCATTAACATGTAGGGGAACATCCATAAACTACGTCGTAAAAATTTCGTACTTTTTAATACCCTCCCCCCCTTCCGTCGTAAAGCGTCGTTTACAGTTGACCCCCCCCCCCTCATACCGACGTCGCAATTGCAACTCATGACCCCCCCTTTTTAGTGATTTTTTTTTAAATTGCATGATATTTCTTGATTTTTTAAAGTTTATTTACGTACTATGTAGCTCATTAATATCCGCGTACTTTTTTCTCTCAATTCACTGTACAACTAATTAGCTTTATTGGGAAAAAAGACAATACTTTTATCGGATTTCCGATATGCTTTCTTAACTGCATCATATAAATCTTGATACTTATTTTGTTTTGATTCCAATACCATTTCTTTTACTAAGCATAAATACAATGTGCTAACTAAATAAAATAGAATATTTTATTTCTATTCATTCTTGTAGAATTGTTTCACACAGAGTATTCAGTAAATAAATGAACAGTTTAATATTTATTGCTTCCAGATGTTGTTCTGTATAGAAGCGTTTGTTTAAATACATAGAACAATGTTTTATCGTTTGTTATTCTGTACAAAACTGCTAGCAATATTATTAAGGCTGTGAGTGATAAAAACGAAATGAAAAGTATGGGATAAAAGTAATATACCTACTAATTCTTTTTAATTCTAAAATAGGGTAATTTTTTATATTCGTGAACATCAAACGACGTCGGATGTGCACTCATGGCCTCCCCCCCCTGTCGTATACCGTCGTAATAGGCAAAGACCCCCTTCCCCTTTTCAACGACGTAGTTTATGGATGTTCCCTAGGAAGTTATTATTTTTTTTTATTCGATATGTTGGCATTTTTACACTAATTAAAAAATATATACTGTCCTACAACCCTTAAAACTCGAGTTAAGCCTTTTTTTCAAAAATCACCGGCAATTTGAATTTAATGCTTACTTATGCCTCAAAAATGTCACAAACAAGCTGTAGGGAAAGAGATTTTTGGCAACTATCATTGTTGTCAAAAAAGCTTCCATTGTCCAATATATGCTACAAATAGCAGTTCAATAGCACTGTTATAAATATTTTATTCATATTTACAATGATCTATTAAAACAAATTAAATATATTAACTATTCTGCTGGCTCGAAGGTATAATGCACCTTTCCATCTTTGGGATATTGCCTGGGTACAGCAGCATGGAACATTTTTACATTTTCAAGAAGATAGTAAATTCCAAAGGTGCCAAACATTACTCCTAAAAATTGAGCCCACAGGAACCACAACGGCCTTCTTAGTTTGGCACTAACATCGTATCTATCTTCTCTCAATAAATCATAATCTGCATGGAACTAAAAATAACAGGAATCAGTATATATAGGCCAAGAAAGCTTTATTTAAGAGCCAAGTATTTTATTATCGGTAAAAGGACTTTTAAAAGGATTTCTTATGGGTAGAAACATGTTCTCCTTGATCTAGATCTAGATAATAGAAAAAAGATGGCACAGAATCAATAAATCCCGAAATAAACGTCAAATAAATTTAATTTCAAGCTTAAATTGTGGCTTATTCCCAAATTAAATTGTAAATTCATCCTACAGAGACTACTATAGCGTTCCACTGAAGAAGCTGTGGTAATCAACAGAAAGCACAAATTAACGGGAAGGGGGCAAAATTCAAAATTTTGAAGCATATCAAAATTTTCAATGTATTTTAAATGAATTCATTTTTTTCGAAACCCTGAGAAATCTAATAAGTATTTTTAAAAAATTTAAACGCAGAATGAAAGACTGCTTTATTACCGAGGGCCGAAAGTCCCTTAGAATAAATAAAAAGTTTCCTTTGAATGAAATATTTGCAATTAAAAATCACACTAAACTTTCTCTTTTATTTTAACCCCTGTAACTTAATAAAATAAACATTATAGAAGTTTTCAGGGACCTGGGTAATAATGTAATCTTTCAGTCTTGAAATTTTTCAAAAATATTTAATAGTGTTCTCAGGGTTCGAAAAAAAAAGCGTCAAAATTTTGCATTTTCCTCCGTTCCCCTTAATATAGAATTAATAGTAGAGTAGAGTAGAGTAGAGTATTTATTGGTAATAATGTACAAATGTACTTTTACAGGTCAGCAATAATTAAAATTGTCTAAAATTACATTAAAAGTTGACAGTACTTCAGTAAAAAAAACCTATTACTAAAATTTAAAAACTAAACACTAATTAAATTACAGGACAAAACAAAATTTAGATCTGAAGTACTCCTCAAATGAGTAGAAAGCACCCATCAGAAGATAATTTTTAATTTGTCTCTTAAATTGGTTAAAATCAAGACTTTTAATAGATATTGGTATACAGTTATAAAATTTCAATGCTAGGTATCTGGTTCCATTTCTGGTCCTCTCAAGTGGTAATAAACGCTAGCAAAGTAATATACAATCAACCCATAACAAAAATAAAAACAGGACCACAAATAACAACAGGATTTGTAACATCAAAAGGATTAAAGCAAGGATGTCGCCTATCACCCACTTTATTTAAAACAGACCTCGAGACTCAAGAGTGCTTTAAAAAGATAGAAACAAAAATGCGGAACAATGGGGATATCACTCACCGACACTATGGTAACCCCATTCCACGAATATACGACTCTCTTGGATCATCGCAACAATGAATATTATACTGTGCAAAATATGAAGAACGAAAGTAAATGGCAAATTATATTGTTGTTTATTGGAGTAATTATTAGAACAAATTACTTTTGTACTTCTTATGTTGTACACTAAAATATTCGTTGTCCTGATAATCCAAAATAGTCTCGTATGTTCGTGGAATACACCACACTATTACTATACAATCAACTTTGCAGATGATCATGTAATAATGGCTGAAGATTATGACAATTTAAACTATATAGCCCGAAAATAAATTAAAGAGTATGATATGGCATTACATGGGGTCTAGAAGTGAATAAAAAGAAAATTGAATATTTATGCATTGGAAGAGAACAAAACGATCTCATATTAGATGACATGACCACAATAAAGCACTGCTACAACTACAAATATCTAGGTATCAACATTTCGCACAATGGAACATTAGACGAAGCCATAAGAGAAAGAAATATGTCATGTAGAAAAGCCATCACAAAGCCCTGGCAAAGCTGAGAGCAACAGAAATGGATTTTTGGAGAAGAGCAGCATGAAGATTTAGAAGAGAAATAATTACCAACAAATACATAAAAACATCGAGGTGATTGAAAGTGATTGAGGCAATCAAACAAGGTGGAAATAAAATTATCCAGGTTTTGGCCAAACTTTTCAGCGAATGCATTTACCAAGGAAAAACCCCTTCTCAATGGAACAATGCAGTCATTGTTTTATTGGACAAGAAAGGTGACATAACAGATCTAAAAAACTACCGTCCTATCAGTCTGCTATCACACATATAATATAAACTTTTCACAAAAATTATCAAAAAAAGACTGGAGGCTAAGTTAGACTTCTATCAGCCTAGAGGACAAGCTCGGTTTAGATCCGGATATAGCACTAACAACCACTTACTGGTAATAAAAACTTGATAGAGAAGTCAGCGGAATACAACAAACCATTGGCACTGATACTCGTGGACTACGAGAAAGCGTTCAATACCATAAACCAGCAGAAAATACTAAAATCATTGACAGAATGCTGAATAGACCATCGCTACACTAACATGATAAAATATATCTACCACAATGCAACAGCTTTTCAATAACAGATTTTCAAGCCATCAATGAAAGAATCTGCAAGCTTAGGATAAAAACGCATTTCTTTAACATAACCCTTATAAATGTACACTGTCCCACAAACGAACAGGAAGAAGACACTAAGGTAGCCTTTTATCAAGATCTAGAACGAATCTATGACTCAATACCAAGAAACGACATTAAAATGGTGATAGGCGACACAAACGCCAAGATCGGAAAAGAAGAAGAGTACATAGGGGTAATAGGGAAACATAGTTTGCATAGAGACACAAATGAGAATGGTCAGTTTCTAATAGATTTCGCAGCTGGAAAGAATATGATTATCAGTTCAACATGCTTCCCACATCGGGACATACATAAGGGCACTTGGATATCACCTGACGGAAAAACAATAAATCAAATAAACCATATACTGACTGAAAAAAGAATGGCGACGAGTATATTAGATGTAAAAAGCAGACGTGGCGCAAGCTGTGACTCAGACCATCTACTAGTGCAGACACGGTTTAGATGCAAAATCAGTCGACAGGTAAAGGAAAAATATCCAAAACAAGAAAAACTAAATTAGATAACCTAAAAGTCCCTGAGGTACAAGAAAGATTTGAGAGAACAGTGGATGAAAAATTACTAGAAGAAAACAGAGCAGACTCCACAATAGAAAATCAATGGAACACCATAAGCAGTATAATACTAAACACAGCGAAAGAAGTCATAGGAACAAAGACACAACGGAGAGAAGAAACATGGTTCGATGAAGAATGCAAACAAGCTATCCAGGAAAGAAATGAAGCACATAAGAATTACATACTCAGACGTACTAGAGAGAGAAAAACAGAATTTGAGACAAAAGACGAAGAGCAGATAAACTGTGCAGGCAGAAAAAGAGAAAGTACGAAAACCAACGGATACTAAACATAGAGAGGGAGTTTAAGGAAAACGAAACACGTAGTGCATACCAACTTATTAAACATTTAAGACAGGGATACAAACCAAAGACTAGCATCTGCAAAAATAAGAAGGGTGAAATCATTAGCGATATGGACGAAATTAAGATAACCTGGATGACATATTTTCAGGAAGTATTAAACAAAGGGGCACAACCACCATTACAACAACAGAGGCAGCAGCAGGCACGGCAGGAGGTACAACAAGAGCTGGGGGAAGATGGAGAAGAAAATGAATTAACTAGACCCCCCAACGCTAGAGGAGGTCCAAACGGCAATCCACATACAAAAAAGCCATAAAGCACTGGGAATAGATAAAATACCGGCAGAACTACTCAAGCAAGGAGGAAGGAATTTGACACAACAGATGTACCAGCTAATACGAGAGATATGGATAGAAGAAGAAATCCCCCAACAATGGAAGAAAAGTATAATCTGCCCTATTCATAAAAAAGGAGACAAACTGTTGTGTCAGAATTATAGAGGCATCTCTTTACTTTGTTCGGGATACAAAATATTCACAAACATCCTTAATCGAAGACTTCAACCTCTCACGGAAAAAATCATCGGGGAATATCAAGCAGGGTTTAGGCAAAATAGATCTACCATTGACCAACTATTTACTGTTAAACAAATACTAGCCAAAGCATGGGAATATGACATGGACGTTTACAATCTCTTTGTAGATTTTAAACAAGCCTATGATTCAATAGATAGAACAATTCTACCTAATATATTGGAAGAATTTGGCATACCATCAAAATTAATACGACTAGTGCAAATGACAATGACAGAAACAGAAGCACAAGTATGTATTCAAGGACAGATCACCGATGCGTTTACGATAACGCAAGGACTGACACAAGGCGACGGACTGGCTCCAACGGTTTTTAATCTTGTTCTTAAATATGCAATTAGACGGTTGACGGCGAGTGGAAATAACATAATTACAAACAAATCTACCCAATTAGCAGCATACGCGGATGATATAAACATAATGAGCAGAACAATGAATGCAGCGGAAGAAACCTACGTTGAGTTGAAACAGAGTGCAGAAGCAGTAGGGCTAGCAATATACACAAATAAAACAAAACTACTCATACAAATCATTAACTCGTAGATAGAAAAGCATTATTTTTCTACGAGAATTCGAGAATCTGGTCAAGTTTGGAGCGCTGTAAAACCTATATAATAAATAAAATTAAACAACTTTATAGTGAAAATTGTTTATTAAAAAATCCTCTACAAAATCGCTATGATGTTATTTTATTGTGAAATGAACGTAAAAAAAGTTATAACCTCCAAGAAGAAATTTCTTACAAAATTTTCTCTTATTTTTGTTAACTTTTTTTTTGGTCACTTTACGATAAAAAGTAATAGATATAAAATTGTAGAAAATTGAATTTGCTTCATTTTATGTGAAATTAAATTTTCTGTAGGGTAGCTAGTTTACGAGATACAGCGCGAAAGCCCTTTGCATCTCTTTGTCCAAGATGGCGGCCGGAGGACAAGGGCCTCAACCCCAAAAACTTGAACTTAAGCTTCTACTGAACCCCCCTACACATTAAAAAAATAAAATTGACTCCTCTAAGAAATGCACACTAAAAATGTAACAGTTCAATGGACTAATACAAAGAATGGATGAACAACGATTACCAAAAAAAATGCTAAAATGCCAACCAGAAGGAAAGAGAAAACGATATAGAACAAGAAAAAGCTGGAGCGAAGGAATAGACAAAGAGCTGAGAGAAAGAAACAAAGAGGACCTATGGAACAACTGGACGAAGCAGTGATTGGAAATCGGAAAACATT
The DNA here is from genome assembly GCF_917563875.1 of Diabrotica virgifera virgifera. Lineage (NCBI taxonomy): Eukaryota > Metazoa > Arthropoda > Insecta > Coleoptera > Chrysomelidae > Diabrotica > Diabrotica virgifera. The sequence goes on along the minus strand of NC_065450.1, from coordinate 199,791,409 downwards.
AATAACCGACATGTAGTAGTAGTAGTAGTAAAAGGACTTACTGTTTCACCGAAATTCCTCTTCAATTCGGGATTATCCCATGGGTAAAATGGATCTCTAGACTCAATAGATTGCATAGGCAATTTAGGATAATCCCCGTTACCTGTACCATCATCTGGATATGGCTCGTATTCTGAAGGGTGTAATCCGTATTTTTCGGCTGCGGCTCTTCTTTGTTCTTCGGTTTGAGGGTATGGACCAGGTTTATAGTCCTTATTCCAGTCTAAAATTACATAACATAACCTTTAAAACGTGAATATCTTAAAGTGACTCTAACTTACGATTTCGGACGGCTGCAAATAAGATTGGATTTGCTTTTAACCATGAATTAGGTGGTTTTAGTGTTTTTATTAAGGTACTCATATTTTTTCTTACAAAATTTGATCTAACGAAAGACAACAACAGCGACTGTCAATGCCAAATAGTCAAATTGTCAATTGTCAGACCTGTCAAAAAATTTAGGTAGGATGACAATATTGCAAATCGAAATTACCTACATATTATCGATTCTGAATAATCGATTATAGCCACATAATATAATATATGTACTATACCGGGTGTCCACTTATATTTCCCCCCATTTTAACTGCCTATAACTTCTAAACGGCTCAAGATAGAAATATGCGGTTTTCGCTGAAATGTTTTATGTTAGTAAAAGTTTTGTCTGAATTGATTGAATTTTTTATATCGCTTTCAAATACGAAAACAAAAATGGCGGATTTTTGAAAAAAACGTTGTTGACTTTTTTTAAATGGGACACCCAGTATATTTTTTTGTAAATTGAAAGAAAGGTCATTAACCTATCCAGCGATATAAAGTTTTTCAAAATCGGTTGTCAAATCACTGAGTAATTAATTTTTAAAATGAGAGTTGCAACGTGGATATCACATACCTAAATAACATAACTAAGCAAATTGATTAAATGTTATGTGATTTCCACATTTCATCTCTAATTTTAAAAATTAATTGCTCACTCATTTAACAACCGATTTTAAAAAATTTTATATCTCTGGATAGGTAAATGACCATTTTTTCAAGTTACAAAAAGAATATACTGGGTGTTTTAATAAAAAAAGTCAACAACGTTTTTTTCAAAAATCCGCCATTTTTTATTTAAAAGCGATATAAAAAATGTTCATTTGTCTGAAAACTTGAAAAAACGGTCATATTACCTATCCAGCAATATAAATTTTTTTAAAATCGGTTGTCAAATGACTGAGCAATTAATTTTTAAAATGAGAGATGCAATGTGGAAATCACATAACATTTAATCAATTTGCTTATAGTATTTTTACTACAAAAACGTTATTACGTAGGTCAAAATTTTTGACGTAAGAGAACTGTCAAAACATTAGAATGTGACTTTTCATTATTTCCGTGTTTATAATAAACATAGCAATAATGAAAAGTCACATTCTAATGTTTTGACAGTTCTCTTACGTCAAAAATTTTGACGTACGTAATAACGTTTTTGTAGTAAAAATACTATAGTTATGTTATTTAGGTATGTGATATCCATGTTGCACCTCTCATTTTAAAAATTAATTACTCAGTGATTTGACAACCGATTTTAAAAAACTTTATATCGCTGGATAGGTGAATGACCTTTCTTTCAATTTACAAAAAAATATACTGGGTGTTCCATTAAAAAAAGTCAACAACGTTTTTTCCAAAATCCGCCATTTTTGTTTTCGTACTTGAAAGCGATATAAAAAATGCAATCCATTCAGACAAAACTTTTACTAAAATAATACATTTACAGCATAATATAAGTGGACACCCGGTATTATATTATGATTGAATTGACACAAAATATAATTTATTTTACTTAGATAATGGACACATACGTTAGCACACAGAATACACTAATTAAAATGTGATATAATAAAAATGTTTTAAAAGTAAAGGTAGGCAATCAAGATTAAACTCATATTATGGTTCGTACAGTATAAATACCGTTGTACGTAATCCGCGTCACAGCAAGTGACGTCACATGCTACTAACACAAAATATTTCAGTCGTAGGTTTGTTCCGTTTTAGAACCGTTAAACCATAAGTACACTGGAATTACAGCCACTAGGCATACTTTGTTATATACGCGTACATGATTACGCGTAGAAATATTATTTAAAGATTTCTATTTATGTAAACTTAAAGAAATATACATCTTGTTTCATTTAATTTCTATAAACGGATTATAAAGCCTTTTTATGATGCACATTTTTTGTTTAACAGACTTTAACTACTGCGATCGAACGAAGGCGACATTTTTACACAAATTGGTAACATTTATTTGACAGTTGCGCTGATGACACTTTTTTTTTTCTCTGATTCTGGCTTTGGTTTAGAACTAGAACCTTTAGCCACGTAATTGTATAACTTATCACTAAGTCAGGGGAGTAATGTGTAGTGTGTGTGTTGAGTAAGTGTCTTGTTACTTTGCAAAGTCGACGTCATTGTCTTTGCAAAGAGACGCTAATTGTTTCCGAACGTCTGCGGTCCCTCCGGTGAGTACCGATCCCACAAGAACAGAAACTATTTTTCATTTATTAATTTATAATAAATGAAAAATTTCTGCCCCTGGTAGGATTCGAACTCCCGACCTTTCGTTTCAAAGGTAGGCGCTCTTACCACTGCGTGATGACACTTCATATTTGTTTTTATTATTTAGGATGTTGTTTAGACACTTCAGATTTGTTTTTGTATTATTTATTATTTACTATTATGGAATATTTTATACATGGTTTTATAGTTTATTGTTTTTATTTATTTACATTATTAAATATTAATTTATTTTGTTGTATGCACACTTCTGTGCATAATAATTATGTGATATATTTTATTTAAAATTAATTCAGGAATTTTTTGTAAGTTGACAACAACGCCAACTTAGATCTGTGACGTAGATAATGACGTGCAACGGTATTTATACTGTACCAACCATATACATAAAAGAACTGGCAAGCACTTTGAAATATATCTGTTTTATCACTTTTATCAGATTTTATTTTATCCTTGATAAAATCCGAGTTGATTTGGTAAAATTATTAATAAAAATATTAGCTAAAATAGGTAACATTAAATCAATAAGAACTTCAGTTTGAGGTTGATTACATGAACAAAAATTTTATTTTTATTCGGATTTAAATATTCTTCAAAGATTTAATTAATATTATCTAAATTATATTTCCATTTCAAAAATTGACAATGAATGTACCGGGTGTCCCAAATAAGAATGGCTCTCGGCCATATCTCAGGAACCGTTTATAGTACAGCTTTGAGAGAAAAAAAAGATGTATAACAAAAGTTGCCCCGGGAAAAGCCTGGAAATTATTTTCATAATTGTAAGTTCACCGCTAGAGGGCGTAATTAAATATCAAAAATTAAAAAATCAACACTTTCACTGGGCACTGCAAATCCGATCGTCGTATTCTTAATAAAATTCTGCGCATATTTGATTTCACAGGTTTAAGTCTACCTTTGAAAATAAGAGGTGGGGGTGAGTGGGAACCTTGTTATGAAAAAATGGCTGTAAGTTCGGTTCTGCTGAATCGATTTTTACAAACTTGGTCTTGTTGAAAACAGCTCTTTTTCCTCAATGTAAGAGTTATAATTTCGAAACAGCCTAATGAGTAATATGTCAGCTAGGAGGTGCTATTTAATTTTTTTCAGAAATCTAGTTTTCTCTGGAAAATATTAAATACAAGTAGGCATTTTTAATCCTGTCTTACAAAATTAGACCAAATTAGCAACAGAATGGGAAAAACAGCATGTCGATACCTTTTTTCTTTCTCGAGATATCTTAAGAAACGTAAATTTTAAACATAACGGTTACCGTCACCTGTAAACGACGGACGTTAAGGAAATCAAAGTGGAAATATATAGAACCAAGTATGAAAAAAACAAAGAAATATTTTCCAGATGTCAACCTACATATATAATGAATTAAAACAACAATTACAACAAAACAACTACTATAGTGACGACCTAAATGTTCAAATTTTTGCTAATCTTTTCGATGCATTTACTCTTTCAAGAGTAAATTGAAGAGCTGTGTCAATTTCTGCTCTCGAAGTGCTTTGAATGGCGTTTCGTATTCTCTAGATCATATATATTTTCGAGTAGTGGGCCTAGTTGCAAAAATAAGGTCTTTAATCCATCCCCATAAATAAAAATCTAAAACAGTTCAATCCGATCATCTGGCTGGCCAAAAAATAGGCTTCCACGTCCTATCCATCTATCAGCAAATGGCTCATCTAAAAAATATCTAACTACTCTGGAGAAATGCGCAGGACAGCAATCGTGCATGCAAGCAAGAAAACCAATAAGGATGTTGATCCAAATATTAAATATGACGGTGATTATGAATTAGTATCCGCCGATTGAAAAACTGATGATTCTGATAAACAGGAGATAAATCTCGATAAGAAACTTAGAACGTATTTTTGATCAGTTTAAAATGAAAGCTGTCAAAAATCTTCATAATTTTATAATTTTATTTGTTGGCAATAACAATTTTTTAATTTTTGTCTTTTTCATTTATGACGTATATCCCTTTTAAGTTTTTTGCGTTATGATTGAAAATTATTCTCTGAAATCTTCTCTTTTCAACGATATATAACACATTATAGTACAAAATATCCATGGTTACGAAACTATTTATTTTCTGAACGTCTGCACTCAACTTATGTACCAGTAGCTTTATAACCTATTAGAGTGTTTTATGTTTGTGCGATTTCCCGAATACTAGGTTTTTAACTTTTGATGTCAGATATCTCTGGATTCTTAGATGATATAAGGTCCAAATTTTTACAGTGGCTGTAGATAGATAATGTCTAGTGCCGCGTAAAGTTTTATTGAAAAATGTATAAAAACAAGTAAAATAAAAAATAAAATCCAAACTTTTTTAGGTTTTTTTTGTAAGAGTATTTAAAAAAAAATTAAAATAAATGTTTCTTTCACTCTAAGTTTACAAAAATCTACGCGGAACTAAACAATGCATGTAGTTTCAAAATAAAACAAAAATTAGGTCTCTAAGTGCTTTGGTTGCAGAGCTATGTGACATAATGTTAACACTGTCGTTAAATGGGACTTTGGGTGCCCTATAAGCGCCATATTGGCTAACGTTACAGCGATGCGATTGACATAAACGCCAGAGGTAAGTTTGGTATATTCACCAGTGTTATATTTTGATTTGACATGAGCTTCACTTTTTTATCTTTTAATTTATTTCAGGCAGTATTTTAAGCCACATTAATGTTCAAATGATATTAAAATTTGAAAAAAAAATTACTAATTTTTTTAGGCCACTGTGCAGATAAACAGAATTGTTAAAAATAATCAGTTTTTGTTTTTCTTGAAAAATCAAGTTAATGTCGTTTTTGCCGTTTTGGCTTGGCAGCGTCGAAATATATTAAATTATAGGCATAATAATATATATTAAATAAAATTCGATCTAATAGAATGGAATCGAACTGAATATAATCTAATCTATAAGAACTATTCACTTTTGTTGGCACTCCGTAAGTGCCGCGCTCTAATTTTTTCCATAGCACACTACTAGTTCCCACTTTGTTTTCCTTAACTTTGTTTATCGGTGACAGTAACAGTTATGCTTAAAATTTACACGTTTCTTAAGTTAGGTATCTCGAGATAGAAAAAAAGGTATCGACATGCAGCTTTCACTATTCTGTTGCTAATTTGGTCTAATTTTGTAAGACATGATTAAAAATGCATACTTTAATAATTTCCAAAGAAAACTAGATTTCTGAAAAAAATTAAATAGCGCCTACTAGCGGGCATATTACTTCCCAGGCAACCAAACGACGTTTTTATAACGTAGATAACACGTCACAAAAATGACCAATTGACGTGTTTTTATGACGTAGTACTGACGTTGAAAATCACGTGTATTTTTCTCATCGATTTGACGTTATAATTGTGACGATTTTAAAACGTTAAAAAGATGACGACCTTTATACGTCGGTAAAATCACGTCTTTAATACTTTTAAAAAGTGACCTCTTTCAGATGTTTCAAAATAGTATAAAAAATAGGTAGCATGAAACCTATAGGCCTACTTCCCATGTGTGTCGAAGATATACTACCACTTGTTTAAGATCGCTTGTGCGCTAGAAGCAACATTGATTCTGCATGATTGTACCAGCCCTCACATTATAGAATTTTCACTAGGTAGTTATATATACCTACTTACTGTGTCAAAACTGAAACAACATATATATCAAACTAATAAATAATTTATTAGCAAATTATCCAGCACACTTAATATCTTAATTTAACGCTGTCTTAATATCTTCATTTAACGTTTAATTAAAAACAAATAAACATAACCTTAAATAGTTGTCAAGAAGAATTAGGTACTGCATTAAACTAACTCACTGAGCAAAAACACATAAAAATCTCTTAATTAACACGTTTCTTCAACTAAATATCTAAATGAAAATTCTTATTTTATTATACAAGACACAAACCGCGTAAACAATAAATGAAGAGTACAGAGGAAAAACAAGGAATGACATATTATTTTACCTATATATATTGAGATAAACACCAATAAATGTTTAATTCTTATGTATGATATCTAAAAACTACTTAGGAGATTCTTAGCATAATTCTAGCAATTATTGGTCTATAATCTAATCTTAATATAATATTAATCTGTATTAACTTGTTACTTGTTAATTTAATAATACACCAAAAAACTTCTAACATTCCTTATTTTTGTCCAGTGGCGTGCGGACAATCCTGGTCCTTCGCCTGGATAGAAATTTATAAAAAAATTATATAGACTGATCTTTCTGGTTATTGTTCTGAATCGATAATCTAGTCGATAGTACTCAGTTTTTGCTACCACATGGCGAGAAAAGTCAAAATTCATGAAAAAGTGACATTCCTTGTTTTTCCCCTGTACTGTTCAAATGAGAAATTTCTTATGAACATTTTAGCGTTATACCTAAACGAAATTGTTTGGAGTCAATACAAACAAGCAAGCTCCTCCCAATTTTGTGACGTCAGACTTAGGCTGTCTGAAATTAAAACGTTTTTTAAACGTAATTTTAACGTCATTATTCTTACGTATTTAAAATCACCTACAAAATACGTCTATATGACGTAATGTTCAAACACGTGTTATATTCAACCAAAAACTAACGTTTCCTCAACGTTATATGACGTCACTTGGTTGCCTGGGTTATTAGGCTGTTTCGAAATTATAGATCCTTTGTAATTTCTGTTTTCCTGATTCAAAATCTTAAAAATTGTCTATTTTTGAAGCATTTTGTTCAAGTAGATCCATCTATGGACTAACTCCTACAACATTTTAAATTGTCTATTTTTAAAGCATTGTTCAAGTAGATCCATCTATTGATTAACCCTTCGTAATTTAAGTTCTCGTAATACAAAATCCTAAAAATTGTCTATTTTTGAAGCATTTTGTTCAAGTAGATCCATCTATTGACTAACCCTTTGTCATTTCTGTTCTTCTCATACAAAATCTTAAAAATTGTCTATTTTTGAAGTATTTAGTTCAAGTAGATCCATCTATTGACTAACCCTTTGCGATTTCTGTTCTCCTAATACAAAATCTTAAAAATTACCCATTGTTAAAGCATTTCGTTAAAGATGATCCATCTATTGACTCACCCTTTGTGATTTCTGTTTTCCTAATACAAAATCTTAAATTGCTTATTTTTAAAGCATTTCATTAAAGTAGATCCATCTATTGACTAACCCTTTGTAATTTTTATTATCCTGATGCAAAATCTTAAAAATTGTTTATGTTTGAAGCAATTCGGTAAAATAGATCCATCTATTGAGTAACCCTTTGCGATTTCTGTTCCTCTAATACAAAATCTTAAAAATTGTCTGTTTTAAAGCGCATTTCCTTAAAGTAGATCCATCTATTGACTAACCATTTGTGATTTCTGTTCTCCTAATACAAAATCCTAAAAATTGTCTATTTTTGAAGCATTTTGTTCAAGTAGATCCATCTATTGACTAACCCTTTGTAATTTCTGTTCTCCTGATACAAAACCTTAAAAATTGTCTATTATTTAAGCATTTTGTTTATGTAGATCCATCTATTGACCAACCTTGTGTCATTTCTGTTCACCTGATACAAAATCTTAAAAATTGTCTATTTTTGAAGTTCTAGTTCAAGTAGATCCATCTATTGACTAACCCTTTGCGATTTTTGTTCTCCTAATACAAATCGTTCCAAATAATCGATGTTTGAATTATTCTGTACAATCAGAGTAATCTATTGACTAATCCCTTTGCGATTTCTGTTCTCCTAATACAAAATCTTAAAAAGTACCCATTTTTAAAGCATTTCGTTAAGTAGATCCTTTGTAATTTCTGTTCTCCTGATTCAAAATCTTAAAAATTGTCTCTTTTTGAAGCATTTTGTTCAAGTAGATCCATCTATGGACTAATTCCTACAAAATTTTAAATTGTCTATTTTTAAAGCATTGTTCAAGTAGATCCATCTATTGATTAACCCATTGTAATTTAAGTTCTCGTAATACAAAATCTTAAAAATTGTCTATTTTTGAAGCATTTTGTTCAAGTAGATCCATCTATTGACTAACCCTTTGTCATTTCTGTTCTCCTCATACAAAATCTTAAAAATTATCTATTTTTGAAGTATTTAGTTCAAGTAGATCCATCTATTGACTAACCCTTTGCGATTTCTGTTCTCCTAATACAAAATCTTAAAAATTACCCATTGTTAAAGCATTTCGTTAAAATTGATCCATCTATTGACTCTGTGATTTCTGTTCTCCTAATACAAAATCTTAAATTACTTATTTTTAAAGCATTTCATTAAAGTAGATCCATCTATTGACTAACCCTTTGTAATTTCTGTTCTCCTAATATAAAATCCTAAAATTGTCTATTTTTGAAGCATTTTGTTCAAGTAGATCCATCTATTGACTAACCTTGTGTCATTTCTGTTCTCCTGATACAAAATCTTAAAAATTGTCTATTTTTGAAGTATTTAGTTCAAGTAGATCCATCTATTGACTAACCCTTTGCGGTTTTTGTTCTCCTAATACAAAATCTTCAAAATTACCCATTGTTAAAGCATTTCGTTAAAGTAGATCCATCTATTGAGTAACCCTTTGCGATTTCTGTTCCCTAATACAAAATCTTAAAAATTGTCTGTTTTAAAGCATTTCCTTTAAGTAGATCCATCTATTGACTAACCCTTTGTCATTTCTGTTCTCCTGATACAAAATCTTAAAAATTGTCTATTTTTGAAGTATTTAGTTCAAGTAGATCCATCTATTGACTTAACCCTTTGCGATTTCTGTTCTCCTAATACAAAATCTTAAAAATTGCCCATTGTTAAAGCACTTCGTTAAAGTAGATCCATCTATTGAATAACCCTTTGTGATTTCTGTTCTCCTAATACAAATATTTTTAAATAATTGATTTTTGAATGATTCTGTACAGAGTAATCTATTAGGTCTATTCGCGATGTATGCCCTGAACTTACCCAGAGGGAGATCGCCTGCGCATTAGGTTTTCGGAGTGAAATATTCGAGCTTATTGAATGTCCAATCTTGTAATGCGCAGGCGTTCTCCCTCTGGGTACGTTTGGGGTATACAGCGCGAATAGGCCTTGACTAACCCCTTTGCGATTTATGCTCTTCTAACACAAAATTTTTTGAATCATCGATCTTTGAATGATCATCGATTTTTGATTGATTATGTAATTTGTCCATTCGTCCTTACTCACATCTTAAAAGTGTCTATTTTGATTAATCGATGTGTCTTTGTCATTTTTGCTCTTCTAGATAATAGATCTTAAAAATTGTCGATAAAGTGATTTCTGAAAGGTATTAAAGATTTTTGGGTGCGTTGAATAAAAGACAAAAATTTATTAAAAATAAATTTATTAAAAATAGACATATATACATAAATACAAATCAGCGACAATAATAATCAACAGCTGCAGTGGACAGATTGACCTAAATGTTAATAATACTATAGTATAAGACTAGTTGAATCTGTTCCTGTCAAAAACCAAAAATTATAAACACTAAATGTCTCTATACCGATCGGTAATGCTAGCGTATGATTCTAAATCTATCATTTTTATTAAACAAAATATTTAACTCACCCTAACAACTTTAAGAGTGACTTAAGGGTCACTATTGGGTATAATAAGAAAAAAAAATCCACAATCACTGAATTAACACGGCTCTATTGCTGATCATTGACAACCATAGAAGGTATCGATGTGTATGTGTATTGACATACCCCCATAGACAAATTTTAAGACAAGAGTACAATACATAAGCTAGGAAAAGAACATGTTAAATGCATTTTCTAGATTTTAATATCATATAAAAGAGAAAATACAATATAAAAGGCAAATTTTTGAACTAAAAATTAATTACTCTCGCTTAAAAATAATGAAAAGGTGCCATTTCTTTGATAGGAATAAATAATACGTGTGAAATATAATTCATAATAAGTGTGCAAGCGAAAAACTTTTTAAATTTGGTTCCAAGATTTAAGAAGAAAGCCATTAAACAATGAGATAAACAATTATTCGCAAATATCGTTCGAAAAACTAAAAAAAAAATAATACAAAATCCACTTTGTGTATAATAAAACTGCAAAATAGAAAAAGTGCAACCGAAAAAGAACTGTGGATAAACGAGATAACTTATGGACCAAGAGCTAGCAACGTCGGAAAAAAAATTATTTTAAGACAACTGGTTCTTTTAATATATTATTCCCTATGCTTCCTTGAACACCGTACCGGCCATCTGGCTGCTGATACAGGTTGCGTTCATTACTGCGCAGCACATTTGTACAGGTACATAAATATATCGAATTTAAAATTATTGTAAGACGAAAAATTATTTTGTCATTACTTTTTAAACATTGTTAGAAATATAAACTATAATTGCCAGACATTTTTGTGGTTTGAAAAGTAATGACAAAAAATTGTTTCCTCCTAAAATAATTTTTATTCAATATACAGGGTGATTGATGAGTGTGATAAAGCTCAGTAGATCCGCTATAGTAATAGATAGCAATAAAAGTTGATAACAAAAATTGTAGCCAACTTTCAGCTTTACATTACGAAATTAGTTAGAATGTTACAGGGTGTTCGATAACATAGTGGCAAACCAAACTTATGTTTTTTTAAATGGAACACCCTATATTTTACTTTATATTCGAAATTCTCTTAACTTTCCCATCACAAAAAATATAAAGATTTGTTATGTTATATAGGGCTTTTACAAAGGTATGACCAATTTTTTATGAAAAACGTAACAAGTTCAGCTCCCTGTATAAATAAAAATAAGCACAACGCAATGGTTTATTGGTGCTATATTTTTTTGTTGATTGTCAAAATTTATAAAAATGGTTTATATTGCTAAATTTCCTTATATCGAATACAGGGTGAGTCAAAACGCAAATACATTCTTTTCTCGGATGGAACACCCTGTATTTTATATCACCATCGAAAAGTATCATTAACGTACTTTAATTTTTGTATAAGATTCCCTATGCCTAAATTTGTTAGTTTTCTAGATATTTTCATTTTTCACAGCAAGTTATTAATTAAGGTGTTCTATTTAAAATTACTGAGAAAATAATGTACTTGCGTTTTGACTCATCCTGTATTCGATATAAAGAAAATTAGCAATATCAACCATTTTTATAAATTTTGACAATCAACAAACAATTATGACACCAATAAACCATTGCTGTTGTGCTTATTTTTATTTATACAGGGAGCTGAACTTATTACGATTTTCGTAGAACATCGGTTATAACTTTGTAAATAGCCAGTATAACATAACAAACCTTTATATTTTTGTAATGGAGAAGTTAACAGGATTTAGAATATAAAATAAAATATAGGGTGTTCCATTAAAAAAAACATAAGTTTGGTCTGTCACTGTGTTACCGAACACCCTGTAACATTCTAACTAATTTTGTAATGTGAAGCTCAAAGTTGGCTACAAGTTTTGTTATTAACTTTTATTGCTATCTATTACTATAGCGGATCTACTAAGCTTTATCACACTAATCAATCACCCTGATTTTGTATTTAACTGTACAGGTGTGCTGCGCAGTAATGAACGCAACCTGTATCAGCAGCCAGATGGCCGGTACGCTGTTCGAGGAAGCATAGGGAACAATATATGAAAGAATCAGCTGTCTTAAAATAGTTTCTCGAAAACGTTGCTAGCTCTTAGACCATTGACCTTTAGAAAAACAAATACATCTCTCTTACTTATACACATTATTTACAAAACCCAGCAGTACATAGATTCAAATATATACAAAACATACATAGATAAGTTTGATTTAGAATTATACGCATGTCCCAGTATAATTAACGAACAGTAGTGCAACCTGAGACTTTAATCAAGTTACTGTATTGTAAGCAAAAACATAATTTTATACTGAAATCGGTAGAGTTGTTGCAGAAACGAATACGAATGCTGAAATGATTCAGTCCGAATAGGAAGTTAATATAAAAAAATCGGATCATTGAAAGAAACGGTTTAGTTACAACTCACCTCTAACTTTTTTTCACCGCTGTGCGCTATTCGCTCCGTGCATGACTGACGCGACACCTAGCGTAGTCGCCTGACATTTTTGGCGAGCACAATTTGACGTTAAAATCATAGAGGTACATATTAACATAGAGTGAGCCTACCTTCCGCGCTTCCTGACGACAAGATCTCATGGACTGGTTTGCGGCATCTCTTTCTAACACATTGTATCGAGAAACTAAGATGACATTAAGCATGAGTATAGGTACGGAAGGGAAGGACAACTGTCGCAGCTTTACTATGCGTAAGAGTGAAACAGCACTAATCCAAATAAAAAAGATGGTGTTGTCACTTCGCTCTTAACGACACTCTCTCTATGCTAATATATAACTCTATGGTTAAAATCATACACATATGACATATTTGACGTTAATATGTAATATTTATTTACCATTTTTGATAAAATTTGTTATACAAACAATAAGTTCGAGTGTCAAATAAACGTCAAATTAAAAAGCGGATATTTGGAAGTTCTCTGAAGAAAATATCAATTTTAAGGGTTTTTCTTCACTTTATCGTTATAGTTTAGTTGTGGGTGTTAACATTAATTAAGTGTACCTACATCGATAGCAATTAGGCAATGTGAATTATTAGCACCAGATTTTAACATTAGCTGGGTCTATTTTGTGTGTGTGTTTGTGTGTAACACAAAATGGAAATAGATGACGGTAAGAATATACCACCAGATCTGGGAAGGAAAGAAAGTCAGTATGAAAATATAAATATAAATAATAAAAATCAAAACGGCAATAATAAGGTAAGCGAAAAATTATTATTCAATCATTATCCGCCAAAATTGTAACATTTCGCCGCTACAGACACTGCCGGAGTTTTGTGTGTCCCCACCATGGTCACGCACGGAGCGAATAACTGCAGTTGGCTCAGTTACCGTGTTAAATGTTAAAAAATAACTAAATCATATAGAGTAGTGAAATAAGGAGTCATTAATAAGCAATCGAATCATCGAAACGAGCGATTAAGTTGTTTTCTTTCCTGTAACAAAAGTAACTGAAAAGTAAAACTGAAAGTAACACTACTGTTTGTCATTAACGTTCACCGCATACCTCAGTACGAGTGAATAAAATACGTAGATCACAGTAGGTTGATTCTCACTGGAGAACAACATAATGATACGTACGGTCCCACGGACCTCTTCTCGTATCTTCGCCCTCGTTTCTGGTCCCCTAGCTAGCGAGTGTTGTTATGTTTTGTGTATGTGCGTGAGTGGCTTAAGGATTATTGACTAGAGCTCCATTTTCTAACTAATTGGGTCTCCCGGGATGAGGTCGGTCCGGAATTCTGGGCGGAACGTTAGGTACTGGTCGACTGAAAAGCATACCAAAGCCATAGTAGTGTCTGTTTTTCTTTTATATTGTTACAGTTTCAAGCACAACTTTGTTTGCAACGTCTCTAATAATTATTAGTGTTATAATATAGTCTAGAGCCTGGGCTGTTTCTTGCCCAATCAAAGTCGACAGAATTTCAAAGTGTATTTATTATGTATTTTGACCAGGTTAAGCTGGAGGTCAAACTTGCAAACAAATATAAATCGTTTTTACACACAAAAATTGCATGTTGTAAAAATGATTTATATTTGTTAGTTTAGGAATGCTAACCCTTTAAAAAATTAAACGGTTTATAATAAATTCCCGTCACTTCCGACGCAAAAGCAAGTTTTAAATTCAAATTCAGCAGGACAAAATACATAAAAATACAGTCTGAAACTCTGTGGACTTTGATCGACCACGAAACAGTCCTGGTTCCTAAGCTTTGTTTTTAAACCAAGAGGAGTAAACTAAAAAGACAGATTCACACCCAAGAAAGTCATTAGAAATATCACCAATTAGGTACATCTTTTTATTTGGTTGATCACTTCGGGCTTTGACGGTAATCCATAAATATTATATTATCTTAATACGTCGCTAACGAGTTCTAAAATCAACTGTTTTTTTATATATAAAACAGACTAAAAATCTAAAAATTAAAGGAATAACGCAGAGAATAGAAAAAATCGCTGATATAACTTAATTAACCTATGAAATGCTAATAGTGTCAAAATTTTATAAATGTAATTAGTGTCAAAATGAGATAACAGTGGAGTAAACCAAGGTTCATAGCTAGGGGGTAGATTGTCTCGTAACTATGTGGGCGGAAGCGAGGGGGAGGGGAATGTCTACGTCACTCGTACGACAAAGTCAAATTTGACAGTTGTTTGTGTTGTATTTCCGTATATTTTTGTGGAATTTTCTTAAAATATCGTTTATTTGTTTAATGGTTGTTGTTTTTAAGTATATAAGGACAATATTACTACAAATATTTATCTGGGTCCTATACAAAGACAGTAATGACTTGTGAAGTGTGTTTTCGTAGCCGTGATATAAATGTTAGTTTAACAATTATAATATGTAGTTGTGTATGTCATAATAATGAAATATTTTTTAGATGAGTGGCGGTAACATTTGTAGCGTAGCTATATATAAAAGCAACTCCAAAATTCCTGAACCAGATGGAAACAAAATAATGTTTTTTTATATTTCCCAAATACCTTAACATTATCAAACAATGGATAATAAAATGTTGCCATAAAGATAAATGGGCCTCTAAACATAAGAAAATATGTAGCAAACACTTCCTCGTGTCTGAATATGTTAATAGTATGTTATGTGTTTTTTGTATTTTAACCTAATAATAAATTATTTATATTATTCGTTCTTTTGTTGTTACATACCACTAGAAATGATAAAAATGCTGCTCATTCCACGAAAAACATAATAAGTAAAAGTAAGTGCCTATACTAAATTTACAATTAAGATGCAGTAGAAATAAACAAACCAAGACACGTTAAATGCTACTAGGAGCACTCCCGAATCATAATTTACAATGTATATACATTGTAAATCCCAAATCATGCTTTCCAAAGTTTATACATTGTAAATTATGATTCGGGAGTGCTCCTAGTAGCATTTAACGTGTCTTGGTTTGTTTATTTCTACTGAATCTTGATTGTAAATTTAGTATAAGTACATATTAGTATTTTTGCTTTTAAACTTTTTCTTCTATTTTTTTGGGTTTTTGTGCGAATTAAACTGTTTTCTCCATTTAAAACACGCATAATAAGTATTAAATCAATTCTAGTTTTTTTGTCAGCAGACTATTGACTTTTAAGGGAAACATTGATATAAATAATTACCAATATAAGAACCACTTAATGTACCTATACCCAAAAAAATCCCAAAATATATTGCAAAACCTAAGTTTTTGAACCTTTTATTAGCATTGAAACTTGAAACAATTTTAAAATTGTAGTACGGATGACGTATTCCCGCCTTTAAAAAGCGAGCATTTGATTGGTCTACAGTTACGAGACAACCTATGCCCTAATCTATTAACCTTGGCAGTAAACTTGCCTGAGGTTCGACCAATTACAAACCAAACAAGCTTTACGGCCCGGGAAATTTGAATTACTCCTCTTGGTTTAAAAACAGACTAGAGACTAATATGATTATTTTATCCTTCTCATCGGTTAAAATCTCAAAAATTATATTTTTCTATAACTTGGTGCTGGCTTGAAACTTTAACAAATTAATTTATACATTGTTTTTATAAACCATAATATTATCAACTATACAATTCAAATATTACAATTTAAAAATTGTGGCAAGCATTTGTAAAACCAACAAAAACAAACGATAGAGAGGACAGATGTATCCCAAATGTTAAAAAACGGAGAGAAAGAAGGATTGAAAAAACAACAATCGAAATTCAGTCAGTTTTACTCCAAATTTAGCAAGAGGAATAAAGAACACGAGAAAAACGATATAAAAGACAATTTTATTTCAAACGATAAACAAAAAAGGCAGAAAAAGCCAAAAAGAGAAGGAAGATAGAGAAGGTAATTTTAACCAAAATGGTAAAAATAGGGAAAGAAGTAAAATATAACAAAAACAGTTTTCTTTACAAAGAGAAAGAGGAATGAAGATGACGGAACACTTGAGAAAACCGACAGAAAAAGACAAGATTCTTCTTCTTCCTTTATATGAGCAATTTTGCTTGTTTACTTTCAGGTTGTTGTTTCTATGGAAGATTGGCACTCCATATCTTGCTAATAGGAGGCCAATACTTCTTCTACCACTTGTGCACGCGTTTCATTTCTTATTATTTTGTAGTATAGTACGCTTATTGTGCCTTGTTTGACATATACTTCAGGTTTTTTCTTCTCCTTACATTTTTGATTCACCTCTGTACAGAACCAGTGAGTTTCTAGATTTGGGAGAGACTTACATTAATTTATCTTTCTTTCGCCCAGGGCTTCTTTGGCTGAGCTAAGATGATTGCCGAGCACTACATGACTCCATCGCTTTGGATGATATGTTTAAGCATTTTTCTGCTATTCTTTTTTTGGTATAAATACCATGTTTTCATTCTGATTTTGTACAGTATTAGCTTAAAAGACATGTTTATTTAGAAGAAGGGGGAAAGAAAAAGTAGGAAAACAAAGCAAGTGAGTATTGTACAGAAAACATAAATTAAATGGGTGTTTTAACAACTGGAATCGCGTGAAGGAGTAAACAATGTGTACAGCTGGTTCCTAAAAAAACTGATACGACTCTTTAAGATTTGATCATTTTGAGCAGTGTATGATTGGCCTGACAGTATACCGGGTGTCCACTTATATTTTCCCCCATTTTAACTGCCTATAACTTTTAAACGGCTCAAGATAGAAATATGCGGTTTTCACTGAAATGTTTTATTTTAGTAAAAGTTTTGTCTGAATGGACTGATTTTTTTATATCGCTTTCAAATACGAAATAAAAAATGGCGGATTTTTGAAAAGAACTTTGTTGACTTTTTTTAATGGAACACCCGGTATATTTTTTTGTAAATTGAAAGAAAGGTCATTCACCTATCTAGCGGTATAAAGTTTTTCAAAATCGGTTGTCAAATCACTGAGTAATTAATTTTTAAAATGAGAGGTGCAACGTGGATATCACATACCTAAATAACATAACTAAGCAAGTTATGTGATTTCCACATTGCATCTCTCATTTTAAAAATTAATTGCTCAATCATTTGACAACCGATTTTAAAAAATTTTATATCGCTGGATAGACAAATGACTGTTTTTTAAGTTTTTAGGTAAATGACCATTTTTTATATCGCTTTTAAATAAAAAATGGCGGATTTTTGAAAAAAAAACGTTGTTGACTTTTTTTATTAAAACACCCAGTATATTTTTTTATGTCTTGAAAAACGGTCATTTACCTATCCAGCGATATAAAAATTTTTAAAATCGGTTGCCAAATGACTGAGCAATTAATTTTTAAAATGAGAGATGCAATGTGGAAATCACATAACATAATATCATTTTGCTCAGTTATGTTATTTAGGTATGTGATATCCACGTTGCACCCCTCATTTTAAAAATTAATTACTCAGTGATTTTACAACCGATTTTGAAAAACTTTATATCGCTGGATAGGTCAATGACCTTTCTTTCAATTTACAAAAAAATATACTGGGTGTCCCATTTAAAAAAAAGTCAACAAAGTTTTTTTCGAAAATCCGCCATTTTTTATTTCGTATTTGAAAGCGATATAAAAAAGTCAATCCATTCAGACAAAACTTTTATTAAAATAAAACATTTCAGCAAAAACCGCATATTTCTATCTTGAACCGTTTAGAAGTTACAGGCAGTTAAAATGGGGGAAAATATAAGTGGACACCCGGTATTATATTTATTATGACAGACAAATAATAAAATAAACAAGCAAATAGCCATTTTTTGAGGTTAAACAAAATAAGTTATGTGACAAATTTTAAGATTTGGCAATGACAGTGACAGCATGTAAATAATAAGTATTTATTCTTAAAAAATACACTGCTCACTTTTCTACAAAATACGCTTTAAGAGTCGTATCAGTTTTTTTGGAACCAGCTGTACATAAATTTTTCGATGAAAATCAAGAAATCAAGTTCTTGTTACTTAAGAATTAATGATTTTTTCTAATGATTCAGTATTTAAAAAAATCCCACATTTTAGCAGATAAAGTGTTTATTGTTTCCAAAAGCCCGTTTACAAAATAGCTAATTGATACTTACTTTTCTCGCAAAACCAAGCATTTACAAACCCCAAACCATGTTAGCTGCATTTGCCGAGCAATTCCATCACCACTATACTTCATACACAAATCAAAGAAACCTTGTTAAAGCACCTATGCAATTTTTATACACCTGCAAGACCAATTTGGCCCATAAATTCATCTTTTGGTACTGTTTTGTAATGTAAAGCAGTATTTTTGAACAGTTCGAAGATCTGGACTGTGTCAAACGTTTTATTAGCGTATATAAAGAACTGCAGTACTCATAAATTTAATTGACTCTTAACTGAAATACATTCAACTGCATTTTATAATTTTGTTCTTTGTATTAAGTACTTTAACAAGGATTCCGTAAGATGCTGTTAGTTCAAAAATATTCAACCCTTCACCAAAATGTCGTTTTATAAAAGTCGTCAAATAGCAGGGTGCAAATGCAAAGCGTTTTGCAGCATTAAAGAAAGATAAAAGGATTTATCCTAAAGCAAACTAAACAGTAATTTGGATCTATTGTTCAAATTGTTTGAAACTACATCTCTGATAAATCCTTTTAAGCAATAGCGATTCTAAGTACGGATCATCATCAAATGAGGCAGTTTGACATTTTTTATTGCATTGTTTTCTGTTTTATTTTTATTATATTATCAAAAAATGTACGTTATTAGCTGAATAAAACATTTTGAACTGAATATATTCACTAAATATATACTTATAAAAAAGTCGTGGAAAAGAAAGAAGAAACCCGTGTAGTAGTACGTTACGCTGCATTTTCCACCACGAAAGAAGATAAAGAAAGTCGATAGAACTCACAGTATAAGAATTGGAAGAAATGTCAAAGAGAAGAATACAAACTTTGTATTTTTCTCTTTGACATAGAGATCACTTCCCCTTGTATATTTGTGAACAGATTTGACAGTTTTCGTCCTTGCTTGTCTTCTTCGATCTCTAATTACACGATTTCGTGGGTCATCTGATTTTACACAAATCCCGACTTTTTCTGAAAATATCACATTTTGTCAATTTCCAATGTTCCAGTTTTGGTGGTGAAGACACCAATTTAGACGATCAAAATTGTGCTGCCTGGATAACTCGGGAACCCATAATTGTCTCCTGCTGTATACTTCTTGGCACGAACTCTTCTTCTTATCGTTTCAACTGAAACAGTTACACCTGTAGCTTCCAAAAGCTGCCTTTGGAGCTGTAGGTGAGAAATGGTTTGATGTCTTCCAGCTGATTGGACAATTAAACGATCGTGGGGCGAGCCGTTATTTACTTTTTGGGACTTTTCCTTGCTTTATTTTTGAGCTTTCCTAGTTCCTATTACCTAGCATAGGTTTTGGACAGAACGCCCTGTGCTACGCCTAGCTCTGCAGCTATATCCCTCTGAGAACATTACTTGCTCCACAAGGCCAATAATCTTTCTCCGTTGTAAGTTCTATAACCCCACATGAGGCATATTTTCGTTTTTGGGCGCAAAAGTTAGTTTATTTATTTTCGTTCAATTTGTTTAACTCAAGCAAATAACCTATACCATACCGAGCTGTACTATCTGATTGTCTTATGGACTTGTTTATTTTCAATAAAAACCTTTATTCTTCGCAACAATAACAATTTTTTATAAAAGAAATAAATATTTCTTTGAAATACATGGTGATTCCATATACGTTTGGTTGTGTGTACCCAATTTGGCGCATCTGACTCTAAATAACTTTGGTTTCACTTCAATACGTAATTAAACAATTACAAAACTAGATAAAAAATGTCAAACTAAAATGATCTGAGATGTTTTAGTATATTAGAACCACCACCGCTTCATGTCAAAATGTTAGTAGGAAAATAAAACACCTTAGTAATGTTAACCCTATATTTACACATTCAAAGAGAACTACAGTTAACGGCATGTGCTCTAAGTGCACACTGACCCATCGTTTCGGTTTATTTATTTATCCTTTTGTTATTATATATCAGCTGGCAAAAAAATATATAACTTCTTATTTACAACAATCACATTCAACGGAAAAGAAACCAAAAGCTTCTTTTTTGTATCGTCAGCATATACAGGGTCGAGCAAAAAGCTGAGAACAGGTAGTGGAGTGTCTTTAAATGTTAGTCAAATTAACCGCTCAAAAAGCGGTTCCAGGACAAAAAGAGCAAAAAGAAAAATTGCACTTGCATACCGTAAAATTAGAGTAGCTGCCAAGGATTCTTCAAATTCTTTACGAATTTTCTCAAAAAAGGGGATCTAAATAAAACATTTTTAGCATGACCGATATTTTCCAAAATGCCTTTTCTATCTTATCTAACTGACGTAAAAGTTAAAACAGTAAAAGCTCACAGAAAAAAAGTACTTTTCCAACTGATGACCCTTTAAAAACACTCCACAGATGAAACAGTTCCCAGACTTTTTCTAGACCCCGGATACATAGGTAACAGTTAACATTTAATAAAACTTTCTGTTAAGTCCAGTCAAAAATAACACATCAACTGATCGTGTTTAACAAAGATGTTCGGAAACACCGTTTATTAAATACATTTGGGCATCTTTGTCGCTTACAGTGGATCAAAAACGATTAAACGGCGTTTTGTACAAGAAAAAACAATCAAAGTACGTATCTTTATAATATAACAGTGGTATTATTTTTATCCGTAATGATTTTTATTTTGATAGTTATTTTATTTTGGCAGTTGTCGTGTTAAGCATTAATTACTTAAAAATTAAACAACTTGGCAACACCGGTACCACAACGCGCCACTTAAAGTGGATCGGTCGTTGATTGATAATCAGTTTTGTTTTTCCTGCTCCAACATAATTCACAGCGTTACAGGTGAACCAGAATAGGAATAGACCTGAACATACTGTGCGCGCTGGCAAATTTCAAATTACGGCACAAAGCGCTCAGTTACCTATATAAGTACCTATGACAATATGCTTTGTTGACCATAAGAAGGCATTTGATTGTGTCAGCTGAATAAATCTTTGGTCCATTTCAGCAGGGTGCACCGATACACCTACAGACATTAAAAATCTGCAGAGCAGAGCAGAGAGAGAGAGAGGTTAGACAAGGATGCATTTTTTCACATGACTTTTTCAATATTTATGGTAAATATGTCATGAGATGGCTTTAGCAATAATGGTGGTACGGAACGAAGGTGGTGGAAAAATCTTCAATTTAAAATTTGCCGATGACACTCCACTTAGCAAATGAACAATAAATACTAGATCTTCTGCCAAGAGTAGAGTTGGAAAACATTATAGTTGGTCTTAAAATTAATAAAGACAAGATGAAAATAATGGTGATAAGACAGATTCAACACTAATCGCTGAGCAACCACTTGCAGGAATACCAGATAGTAAACAGATTAAACTATCTCGAATCTAGTATAACTAACGATGGTAACTGCGAAGCAGAAGTTCGAAGACGCATTGGTTTTACAAATAATGCGATCAATCGCCTAAGATTTGAAAAGACAGAGTTATCTCTAAAAGATCAAGATGAGATTGGCGAATGCACTTGTATTTTCAATATTTCTATAACTTTTGTTTCTGCCCGTATAGAAACTTTTGTTTGCACTGTTCGCGCACAAGAGCGCCAAAAAATGTATGCTCTTGAGTTGTGGCGTTAGAGAAAAATGCTGCGCTTACCTCGGACAAACGTTTCCATTCTTAACCACATGACATTAAAAAAGGCTGTCCACAACATGTCTGCGACGAATTCTACAGTTTTTTGGTCACGTGGTTCGCAAAGGTGGCGATAATTTAATTGTTTCTAGAAATGTTCCGGGTAGAAGACCAAAAGGGGCGATAACCAACCAAATGGTCCCATCAAATTCAGAATTCAATGGGCTACTCATTCTGCGAAACCCTTAAAGTATCTGAAAATAGAGACCAATGGAGAAAATTTGTTGTACTAGAAATAAATTTTGACAAGAGCTATAAGTCAAGGCAAAGCAGTACACGAGTTAACGTGATATTTACAGGGTCATAGCTCTTGTCAAAATCCATTACCTCTACATCCTGGTCGCTGGTTCATATCCGACTCGAAGGACCAAAGCACAGGGAAGCCATGGTTGCCTTTTACAAAATAGTAAAGTCTGAACAGGGAGTATCGGAGGAAATCACGATCCTCGATAATGGGGAAACGACAAGAGACAGAGAGAGATAGTTATCTGATTTACTACACTATACTATAAACCATTTTGTACAGTTTTCCTCACACAATTTGAATGTGTACGACGTATGTTTTTCCTTTGATTTTTTTCCGCCTATAATTAGTTCTATACCGTCAAGTATTTCTTAAATTTGAGATTTGGGCCATTCTGTCCTATGTACTTCAGGAATTCGTAATAGTTTGTTATTTCTTTGAATATTTGGGGTTTGGATTGAACATTACTTTTCTCTAATGGTAATTGTGTTGCAAAATTGATCGATACGTGCAATGATGGTTTTTTCTTGATCTAAATATCCAGCTAATACAAAAATACTTTGAGAAAACTTACTAAAAATCTTTATCGCATGCTTATTTTCACATTTTGTCAAAACCAACAGTAGCAAACGTTTTGAAATCTGTACACATACATTTCGGAAACTTTTTTATAATAATTTTATCGTTAATTTGTACTAAAAAATTGCCAAATGCTTATTACTCTTAACCAGATATCGATTCCAGTGCGAAAATCTTGTCAGTTATTTGACTGTACAGTGACACGTTTTGTGAAAAATGACCTTAACAAAATTTGTTTACGTAAAAAACGGTGTTTTGGAATATCCTTGTCTAGTTTTTTACAGTAAAAGAGTTTCATAAAAATAAATCGCGTATTGAGGCACTCCACATCAAATTTAACTTTTATTCCAGTCAGATCCCACAGTTCGAACATATTTTCAATAGATCCACCATCGAAGGAATTGTAGCTGTTTAATTTTCGGTAAAAACGCAAAAAACGACCGTAAGGATGAATAATTAATAAAATGGAAACGTCTGCGAATAGAAAATTTGTTTCTAGTTCTTTCACCAGAGTGCTGGTCATTGCACGGTCATCTCGATCACCACATCTGAATATTTTTAAATTATAAATTTAAGAGATATGAATCCATTTGTATATCTATCTGAAGTAGATAAAAATAAGTGTTGCCGAAAAGCCGTTTAGACGAATCACAAAAACCCTGAATGGGCCAAGACAGGAAAAAACTAAAAATAGCTGAGAATTCATCAAGAAAGTAACCAATAAAGAAAATTCAAAAATTCTTATAGAGATCATAGCGTGATGCATCTTTCTTGCCCATATTTATGCACAAATTTTACGAAACATTTTATAAATCAAAAGAATGCAACATAATTATATATTTTGAATTATTTATTTACGGCCGTCGAAGACTGAATATTATAATAGATCTATTCAAAATACGTACAAAATAAGAACGAGTATGGCAAAAATTGGAATAGTTTTGATAGGAAACGCCCCATTAACGAATATTCAACTTGTTTCACTGAATGTATACACTTTATATTACATTACATCTAGCACTTCATCTAAAATTATTTAACAATAATGGTACAACTCGTTTATATATCATATTGAAAGCGCCAATACATCTCATATCGAAATGAAAAACGAAAAAGATAATCTTTTACGAACTATGTTTGTTACTTATCTCATCTCGTACATCGTTGATAGCATTTTGGCGTTTCTTTCGACTTCTATACAAAGAAATGAGCCACAAATATTATCGAGTACGTACGCGAGAAGTAAACTAGATTTTCTAATGTCAAAAACGTCAATAATTGACTCTAAGCGAGGCCTTTAGACGTACTCGAGATTTGCTGACAAACCGAGAGATCTGGCAACGTCGGTTTTCCGTTATAATCGATTTTAAACGGTGGAAACTTTTCGTTGGAAAGTGGTGAATAAATAAATAGAAAAGAGGAAATAAATATCTTCCAACATTGCTTAGTAGACTGTAAAGTTCAGAAAGGTATATTTACTATCAATATTCCAAAATATTATTTTTTTTTAAAAGGCGCAAAGAACCACGAAAAGAAAGACTGCATATCGAGAGAGCTCTCGGATATGTGGTACATAAACTGTTGCGTTTGGCGTTCCATAGAAACCTACATCGGTGTGGAAAGACTCCTGCAGATATGGCGAGAAGATATCCAAAGTATCGCTAAAAAAATTGATTTAGACAGACTTTAAACAGAAATATAGGCACCTTTATCCAAGAGTAAATCTATGATAGTTGCGAAGAAAGATTTGTAAAAATAACAGTAGAACCGCTAGATATTCTGAATTTTTTTTCAGTTATTAATAAATTATAGGGATTTGCTGGCTTAAGCTTCTAAATTAAATAAAAACGTAACAAATATTGACACTCAGCAGACTCGACTGCGCCTAAAGGTATTTATTACTATTTTCTATAGCTTACACGTAGCAAATATGTCAAAAAACCTTCTCAACGCGGTTTTTTAAAAATTATTTTCGGTTAAATTCTCCTCTGATCGCTAATATCGTTTCACAAATTTGATATGATGATTAGAACTGTTAGTGCAAAATATATTCTACGAAATGCGACTTACAGCATCGAATAACATCAAGATTTTAAGATATAGATAGTAAGTAGTGAGTTTGTTCTACGAAGTGTTTTTTTGCTAACGTTATTTGTTCGGTTTTTGTAGATATAGGGATTTTTAGACGGCACGGCAACGTCGCGTTCTATTCGACAAGCCTCACTGTCACAGTAAACGCCCGCCAGCGCTTGGAATCCTCGCGCCAAATTTGCTAGTTCACACGCCGCTGACACGACTAGGGGCTGATATGGTCAGTATCGTGGTACTTTCACAATGGAGTGGTCGAACGAAATGGTGTTGGAATTTTTATCCTTCTATGAAGCCGAATCGAATCAATCAACGAATTCCAAAAAGACTGAGAAGAAGAAAGCCTTCCTATAAATAAAGTTGATAGTGATTCTGAACACACTTAGATCTATCTCAAAGACAAAATAGTCCAGACTGCAAAAGACCATACGACATCAGTTTTCGCAAACCGTAAGCCATGGATAACTGAACATACTAGATTTGGGAGAAACGTTGAATACAGAGCGCTGTCGAAAGAAATAAAAAGGCAATGTCGCAAAGACAAAGCGGATTACATCTCCCATATATGCAGAGAAATAGAAGAACACGATTATAGGAATGAATCGAGAGATTTATTTCAAAAGGTCAAAATCTTTACCCAGATAGTTTAACCCTCAAACGTGGTCTGTGGCGGATAAAGAAGGCAATGGCCCTCCGACTACCCTAGATAATCTACTGCTGTCTCGCTCCCTGAAGTAAAAGATGCAATTAACTCGCAAGAGGGAAATAAATCCCCAGGAATTGACTCAATACTAGGAAAAATGCTGCAGTCACTAGTTGACAAACGATTACATATCGAACAGCTCCACCACATTTCGACGCGCCAACAAGCAAGTTTGGCGCAAGGACTGGCATTCCACGGGCCGTTGGATCGCGGCTTAACACAGATTTGACAACTTTCGGAATGCAGCGTTGCCGCTATGCACAAATTTCTCCTAAATGTATAAAAATCCAACGGTATGCCTTACGATAAGGTCGTGGCTAGTTCGGCTAATAGGAAAACTATTGCTACAAGAAATTGAGGCAGGATATTTCGTAAATAAAAACAAAAATTAGGATTCTTAAGTTAGTAAGAGCTGCGAAATCGATAATAACGTCGGTTTTTAAAAGAGGCAAAGCAGAAAACTACTTGTGGAACACAAACTGGTACATCAAAACCTGTTGGAGATGATTTTGGGTCGTCTACTCCTAGCCACGACATTCTTATATAAATATATAGATAATAGACATCGAGGTTAGGCAACTTTTGCACGGAAGAACATCATTATATAATATGTATATACGGTATGTGCGTTATGTGATGCACAGTTTTTCTTTTGTGTAATGCAATGACTTCTGTATATCGGTGATCTCATAACCCGTACTCTTATCTAATGGTTCCATGATATCTCGTAACGCAACAGTTCGTAACCCGACAAATGGTAACGAATAATTCGTAATGCCGTCAGTTCGTAACGGCGAGAATTCGTAACTATACATATGCGTAACGCCAACATGTAATTTTTTTAGCAAATTTAGTATTACTAAATTTATACGAAAACGCATTTTGCATAATTTCCTATACTAAAAGTAATGGTACTTTTCTAAGACCACATTTTAAAGATATTTCACACATATTTTTGTGTATATATTCTTGTTTATGTCAACTAAAGAATTTTTTTAAATGTTTTTCTTGAATTATCACTTTAAAGTGGTAAAACTAAGTCTGAAAAATAATAAAACAAATAAAAACGGTTTAATAATAATGTATTTATTATAATAATTAATACAATTTACATTATTAGAATACATATAGTTATTTTAAGACATAATTTTAAAAATATATTTTTCCACGAAATATGAAATGTGTTGGAAATGTTTATCTTGATGCTAGCTCGTTAAATTGATAAACGTAATTTCAATTGTAACTACTGTAATATAAGTTAGTTTTCACGTTAACAAAAATAAACAGAATAATTAAACTTTGACGTTACGAATTATACCGTTACAAATTGAAGGAATTACGAACTGTCCGTTACCATTTGTGGGGTTACGAACTGTCGCGTTACAATATGTCTTGTCACGTTATCTAATACATAATTTATCTATTTAGTCTAGCGTCAAACGCCTACGGGGACATTCTATACAAACTCGATTCTTAAGGTTTTCCAAGTCGTGAGACCGCCTAAGTATAGATTCATACCTGTACTAATAACCTATCACTTTTAGTTTTCCTTTAATCTAAATCTGGAATGTGTCGTATGGTTTATTTCTCTAAGGCATTTTTTTGTTTTGTTTTTCTCTGTGTATATGTACATTCAATTAATTTAGATACAAGCACTACGATGCGTGTTGTTTTGTCTTTTTACTAGTACACGGTAGTTTACGTCTAAGCCTGTACATACTCGCTTTGTTTTTGTTCGAATTTTTACGGTAAAAATAAACAATTTTTGTTTGACTAAAAAAACGAGTAATTTTGTCGCAAATGTTTTGACATTTGACGTGCACAACTGTCATTTGCACTATGATGTAACTGCCATAGAGCCAATCGTATCACAGAATTGACATATGACAACTACACCACAGAGGTCAATATTGCAAAAAGCAGGTAAAATGTCACGTGAAATACAGTACAGCAGCTGATTTAGTAACAAGTAAGTCTGAAAAACGACCTAGTCACTTTAAGACGTGTTTTGACCAATAAAAAGTCAAACAAAAACGGAGCAACGTAATACTACCGCATACACCTACATTATGTGTATATTTTTAGTTTATTAGTAAATTACGCTTGCTTTTATTACTACAATTCCCCTGGTACTGATCTGTGATAACATTACTTCTTTAATAGTAATAATAACAATCTTAACAACAAAAAGAACAGTTAGTATACTGGCATTGAAAGGTTAGTGTTAGTAAGATCTCCTTAGGTCCAATAGAAAGCCCATATTCAGTCTAAACTACAAAATATCTCATTTACCAGCTTTAAATATTATATTATATAAAACCTGGTTTTCTACTAGACGCGCTAAGAAGAACGAAAGAGAATGTATAAACTCAAACAAAAAATAAATAAATAAAGATTTACTTATGGAATTTGAAGGCGTTGGATAGTTCGTTGATAGCGGCATTGGTGACTGCTCTTCCTACGGCCATCTGCACTTGCTGGGGTACTTGAATACCCCCCTGACCCTGCTGGCCTCCGACTCGACTGTACAGATGAGACAGAGAGACATCACTTTCACCCTCTTGAGATTTTTTTTGTCGTTTTTTTGTGTTTTATTTTGGTTCAATAAGTACTACCACTGAAATCGGCACTTTATATCTTCTAAAACGAGCCAATTAAACAATGAGCGTACCAGAATATAGTAAACAAGCCCTACGAACTTTTTAAGAGACTTATTAATATTCAGCTGAGCGGGGTATTGTTCGAGGTGTGAAATGCATAAACAAAGGTCTGTCTGTTTTATGGAATGATCCCTTGTTTATGTTATTTCATAACTCGAACAATGGCACCCCGGAATATTAATGAGTCTCTTAGAAGAGAGATGTTGAAAAAGTATCTACTCGTTACAAAGTACTCGTTACTTACGAATACCGAAAGTAACGATTACTATACAGAGGCAAATCGTTACTTTGATTACTTCGTACCAATCGTATTAGAGCGAGTAACGACTATTGTATCTAATTTGATTACTTTGATTACTCTGATTACTTCGTACGAATCGTATCAGAGCGAGTAACGACTATTGTATCTGCATTGATTACTTTGATTACTTCGTACCAATCGTATCAGAGCGAGTAACGACTATTGTATCTACAACCAGTACACTTGATTACTTTCTTCCAATCGTATCCCAGCGAGTAAAAACAGATCGGTGAAGGTCGTTGTAATATCGGAATACCTATACAAAATACCTACTTACTGAGAAATACGATTCTCGATATGATTACCGGTACACAAATACAAAAGTAACAAAAGTAATCATAGTAATCAAAGCAACGAATGCTGTAAATGATTACTTTATACAAAAGTAACGATTTGTAACGAATACTCGAAAGTAACTATAATCAACATCACTATCTTAGAAAGGTTGTAGGAGTATAAAAACTTTTTTAGATTAATCAATGCAACGAATTCAGTGGTACTACGGAAGATGTGTCGCTGTTAGATCA
This sequence comes from Diabrotica virgifera virgifera, assembly GCF_917563875.1. NCBI lineage: Eukaryota > Metazoa > Arthropoda > Insecta > Coleoptera > Chrysomelidae > Diabrotica > Diabrotica virgifera. The sequence goes on along the minus strand of NC_065450.1, from coordinate 199,761,884 downwards.
AGAGAAGGACAAAATTCAAATATATTCGGTAATGCGTGAACTTATCACTTCTATACTGATAGTCCAGGGCGCATCTGTTTTGAGATGGACGTTGAGAGGTGACTCAATTTTTTTTGCAGAAATTGCTTGAAAATAACTCTAATAATAATATTTGAGTTATCCTCCCACTCAAAAAGGTCCGGAACATTGTTTAAATAATCAAAATGTCAAAATATAAAGGAATAATTCGATTTTTTTCTTTGTTTTTTAATATAACTTTAAAAGTATTCATTTTTGAGAAAAGTTGTACTGACATAAAAGTTGCGTAATTAAATTTCCTACAATATAGAATTGGTTAAAAATTTAAAAAATAGTCACCCTTTTTGCAAAATAGCAATAATTGCGAAAAAAAAACATACAAAAACAAGTATTCGAATTTTACGTTTTTCAAACATGTATGTACACTTAGGACCTTCATATTTTACCCAGAAATACTTTATGATATAGTAAAACAACACAGTAAATTTCATTAAGATCGGTTTACTAGATTTTGCAAAATAAATTTTGCAATCCAGCTTTCGCAAAAAAATTAATTTTTTTAAAATTTTGAAGGACTGAAAATAAAGCAGATAGCACGTTGAATTTTTTTTGCTTATAGAAGTGTACTGTACCTTTCATTTACAATTTGCAAAATTAAAATCGATTAATTACCACGGCGTCAGGAAATTTTTTAAATAAACAGTCATTTTGGTGCTACGCGCAGGACAGCGGTGTTCGATTTACACAAGTTGATTTCCACCAAAATTTATTCCAATCTTTATCTAATATATTATTTTCTTACTCTATATTTTGTTGTATTTTAATATTTTAATTCCACAAAAATCAAACAAATTTTATTATTGTTTGTGAAATATTGTTTCAACAATTGCATATATTTAAAAATAATAAACTTTTTTTCTCTAAGTTAAAATATATGAACAAAGAAAGTTTTTGCTAAAAAAAAGTGTTATTTCAAAGGTTAGAGTATGTGTTTTTATTTTGCAATAAACAAATTTATTTATTTATATCGAAATGTAATAAAAATTAAAATGTATCAATCATTATCAAAGGTCATTGGAATGCCCAATCAGAGCAAACTATCCGCTGTCCTGCGCTTAGCACCAAAAATTAATGTTTATTTAAAAAAATTCCTGACGCCGCGCCGTGGTAGTTAGTCGATTTTAGTTTTGCAAATTTCAAATGAAAGGTACAGTACACTTCTATAAGCAAAAAAAAATTTCAACTTGCTATCTGCTGTATTTTCAGTCCTGTAACATTTTGAAAAAATGAATTTTTTTTGCTAAAGCTGGATTGCAAAATTTATTTTGCAAAATCTAGTAAACCGATCTTAATGAAATTTACAGTATTGTTTTACTGTATCATAAAGTTTTTCTGAGTGAAATATGAAGGTCCTAAGTGTAGAATACATGTTTGAAAAACGTAAAATGCGAATACTTGTTTTTGTATGTTTTTTCGCAATTATTGCTATTTTGCAACAAGGGTGACTATTTTTTAAATTTTTAGCCAATTCTATATTGTAGGAAATTTAATTACGCAACTTTTATGTCAGTACAACTTTTCTCGGAAATGAATATTTTTAAAGTTATAATCAAAAAACGAAGAAAATATCGAATTTTTCCTTAATTTTTTGACATTTTGATTATTTAAACAATGTTCCGGACCTTTTTGAGAGGGAGGATAACTCAAATATTATTATTTGAGTTATTTTCACGCAATTTCTGCAAAAAAATTAGAGTCACCTCTCAACGTCCAAATGTACTAATATTTTTACAGATGCGCCCTGGACTATGATTGTTTGCCAACAAATAATAATGATACGATATATTTTAAAATGGCCCTACTCTGACCTTTTTTACTGTTATAATTGTAGAAAAGTTTTAAAATGGAAATAATATGAGATCAAGTATGAACAGGACATGTTCTCACAAACATTTGCATACACAGCAATTGCTGGTCGATGAAATAAAGAAACGTTTTAAAAATATTTGTATAATGTCGTCTGTGTTCATGCTCTATGTTAATTTGTTAACAAAAACGAAAAAATAAGGACTTAAAAACGAAAGAAAAACATGACATAAAAAAAAATTAGGGTATAAATAACACGATTATCTATACGCCCTGCTTGTGGAACACACTTCCGTCAAAAACAAAGTATATAAAGAGACCATGAAGGTCCAATGCAAAAGTGAGCCTGGACAGAATCTAGAATTGCCTTGTGGTTATCAATTAACTATTTATTTAACTCGAAGAAAAAAATTTGGACTTTAAGTTTCAGGAAAACTAGAATCCAAGAGCATCGAAAAGATTTCTTCTAAACATTAAATCTGGATCTAAAACATTTAACAATGAATGTTTAAGGATATTGTCAATTTCAAATAAAAAAAGTGTAATCTACAAAAACGATATAGCGACTTTTGTCATGTTCAAATAGAACTGAGCAGGACACATAGGAACAATGGAAGACAACTATTGGACGAAACGAATTGTTGAATTGAGACTAACAGCAAATAAGAGAAGTAGAAGCAGACCTCAAACCTGATGTGACTAATGTCATCAAGCAAATGACTGACCGCGAAGGAATGCAAAAAACAACGACCAGAAATAAATGGACAAACCAAAGGGCGGCTTCGGCTTAAAGAAATAAAAACCACAGAAGCCCCAATATATATTTTCAGCGCTTAACGCGTGTACGGTAGATTTGAAGCTGAACTTCTCTCTCCAAACGTTTCTTTACTTCCTTGGACCACACATAGTGAACATATACAACAAACGGCGTATTTTACATGATTTTAACAGTGTACTTTTTATTTCTTACACACAGACACGTTTCTAATTAAAGCAGATTATTTTATAACATAGCACCCTAGATTTTATAATTTTTCAACAATCAGTAATCAGCAGAAGTTGCATAATTGATTTTTTTTCGTTAAGTTTTCAAGTCTTATAATTCTTTTTTTTTTATATAAATCATTAATACTGATCAACGGAGATATTTTTTACAGAATTTGTACAAACAAAGTACCTACTAAAAGTCAAACAATCCGAGCTACGTGGTAAAATTGAACATTTCGATCGGGCAGTGTTTGCAATTCAGATTGACAACACTGTTAATTTCATAAGAAGGGGCTCGGGACGCGTTTCATGTGTTACTGAGATTTATGTTGTCAAATGCAATGGTTTTAGCGGATGATTATCAAAATTAAACCAGAACTGTTCCAAATTCCTCAGCGACAACCAAATGGAAGTATTCGATTGATTTAGTAATTCTCAAGACCGTAATCTGATCGAAAATCTTCGGAATATATTGATGTCAACGTCTAAGTGCATCTGCCCTTTGCAATAACGTCAGAAAAATATTTAGTAGCTTCGCTGTAAGCTGATACTTTTTATAACTGGAGTACTGTGCGGATTTAACAAACAAAAAACGCCTTTAAGTCTAAATTTTGCCTTTTATAACCTCTAATCAAGTATGTTCTTCTTCATATCTTGCTTAAACGGAGCCAACAATTTAATCTACATTTCTTAATATCCTTTGAACGAACACTTTGATTTTCTTGGAATCCGCACATAGATACTACTAGTTTCATACACCTATTCTTAGATTTACTAAAATCTTCCAACACTTATTTTCTGAAAAATTTCCTGACTTTTTGGACAGCATGGCAACAACGCGTTGTACTAAACGAGCGACCACTGGCGGAATTAGAAACCGTCGATCAGTAAACGCCGGCATTCTCCCTTCAAAGAATTCGGAATGCTGCGTTGCCGGTCTGTCCATTTATCCGTCCTTTCCAAGTCGTCATTTTTACTGACAAATTAAAATAAATACTATTCTGATTGTTTGATTCATCCACGTCAATGACGTAAAATAACGTGTCGTGGATTGTGTAAAGGGTACTATGAAATCGTTTTCATCGCCAATGACGACGTTTGACAAATAATTACAAAAATAATTTTTTTTTCATTCAAAATATCTAAAACGTTGCCTTTTTCAAATAAACTTATTCGAAAATCTATCCTTTCGTGTTCATTATTTCTACCACACGGATGCTGTGTACAATGTATCTCGTCTTTAAGAGTCTTAGACAACTTCAACCATCATTATACTTAAACAACAGATTAGGTTCTTATATATTTTTAATTCTCTCGTCAGTGCGATCTCAAAATACTACACAATCTGCAAGTTTTATTGAGGTAAAATGTCTTTCTATCATTCTATTAAATGTTGTGATTTATAAATGTCTTAAAAAACAATCTAAAAATATTAGTTTTTAGGTATACTATGCTAATACTTAACAAATACTGGAATGACTATTATAATTATCAATATTCATAAGAGTGTTTACGTCTTTAACTAAAATAATATCGTCTTCGGAGGAGAAAATCTATTATGCAACTGTTTGGTTAATTTTTTGAATTTATATATATTTATATTATGTATAATGGGAAATTATGGTGGCTATTCATATTAAATGCTGTTTTAGAAGGTTCTTTAGCGCCTCCTGAAAAGAAAACCACAAGCTCAAACAAGTGACACCTGTGGCTAGGCTATTTGTAACAAAGCAGACGCTTGACGAAAAATTGCCCCCAAAAAATCGAACAATATTAAGGAAACAAACTGCAATCAAACCAGGATATGAATCATCATCAAGACCTTTTATTTCTGATGGAATGTTTGCCGCTCTCAATTAGAGCTCTTTGATTCGCTGATTGCGGTGATTCACTCCGCATTCTTCTTGTTTATTGGCAAAGTTTGTTGTATGACTTGGCTTTTGTTAAATTTTCTTCCACTCATTTCGATCTGTAACATAGGCCCCTCCAGTTTCTCATTTACAGAATTTTGATATCTCCCATTACATGGTCCTTCTATCTCTCTCTTGGTCTTTCAGTTTCTGGCTTACATCTGGTGATCTTCTTAATCAGTACATATATAGTTTTTCCTTCTTTCTTTATGTCGCAGCCATCTGTCTCTGCGCTTTAATATATCTAACTATATCAAATCCCTTCATTATGTCTTATATCATGTTTCACTCTTCTTCCCACTTCTCCGTTTTCCATTCTAATTGAGCCCATAATTCTTCTGAGGATTTACCTTTCGAATATTCTTAATCTTTCTTTATTTTCATCTGTGAGACACATTTGTCTCAGCTGCGTATGTAACTACTGGTCTAATTGCAACTCTGTATCTATGGTATCTCCAGTATGTTTTGTTGCGTCCTAGTATTCGCTCCGTTACTTCGTCACTTTTTTTCTTTTTGCTGTTCACAATTACTTCCAAGTATTTAAAGTATTGAACTCTTTCAAAAGTGTAGTTTTCTACCTTGATTTCTCTCGTCTTGTTATCTTCTCTTCTAGAGGAAATTAGATATGTAGTTTTTCCTTCATTAATTTCTAGACCACTTCTTTTCTATGATTGTTAATCCTTATTTTAATCTTTCCTTATCTCTTCCAATAAGAACTATATCATCTGGCCTTGACTCTTCCTTCTACTGATATGTTGAATAATTTGGTTGACAGGGAATTGCCTTGTCGCACTCCTGTTTCTATTGCAACTGTGTTTGTGTTACCTACTTCTGTTGTTATTTTAGTTTAAGATCCATCCATAGTCACCTTTGTTAGACTGATCAGCTTTAAACGTATATCTTGATTTTTCATTTCATTAATCATTTATTTCCTACAATACAGTCATAGGTTTGTTCTGAAGTCTTCGAAGAGGGTGTGGAATTCTATGCCGTGTTCGTGGCATTTCTTGATTGTTTATGTAATTATGTGGATCGCATCTGTAGTGCATCTGCCTTTCAAATCCTTGCTGGTAGTCCCCAATTTTCTTCTCTGTGAATTTAGTTTTTGTCTGATGAGAGCTGTTAGAATTTTGTACGTTTTACTCAATATTCCTTTATTATAGTTGTTATAGTCTATTACTTCCCTTTTCGGAAAAATATTGGTATAATTCTGTACACTCTTTCCAATATTTTAGACATTTCTTACGCTTTCCACATTCTAACTGTTAGGTTATAGATGCTTGTGTGTTTTTTTCTGTTTATTTTTTTAATATGGAAATATTCATCATACGTTGGTATGTTTTAAAGCGGACAGCACTTCTGTTGTCCGATTCTTTGCATCTATATAGTTATCACGAAGTGTGCTTCCCATGATTCATTGGAAATTACTGGTCTGTACTTTCTTGTTTTGAGTTTTTTCGGTATCCAAATAGTTTAGCGTTGTCGTTACTATTCTTTTCTAGGCCCTTTAACAACTCTTTCATCCACAGCCTTTTTGTGTTTTTTTTTATTGATCATTGAACATTGATCTGCTAAAATGGTTCTCAAACTGTTTTCTTGTGGCATGTCAATTTTTTTTGGAAATTTGATGGCCTTGGCTGGAATTTTTCTGGAATCAAAGGAATTTTTCCTGTATTTCTAACTCTAAATATAACATAACAAACTAATATACTACTACTATCTAAAAAAATACACTGTTTTGGATGTAAATATTTTTTTTTTGTATATATGTATTTACTTTTTTTGTATTTTTTTTTATTCTTCTTTTTAATTGTTTTTTTACTACGCTAAGATGTCAAGTTAATAATTCTTAAGTTTATATGGAATTAGACCACAATTGATCTACAATTGCTGCAAATACTGCTATACTGCTTTCAGTAATTAAGATAATTGATCTCATTTGAAATTTTTTTAAAATATTTGTCTACATTCGGGCATTTCATCAAGCGTCTCTTAAAACATACACTGATGAAAATGATTAGTATCAAAATGAATAAAAAAATACTCACGTCGGAATGAGAGGTGCGGGAAGAGCCTGTCCTTGTGGTCTACCCGGAGGCATCGGAGGGGCTCCACCTCCAGGTCTATTGGGAATCGCCGGTGCGGGTCTGCCGCTGCTTGGTGGCGGAGGAGGAGCTCGAGAACCCAACGAACCTTTAACAATTAATTATTAAAATAGGACAATCGACAAATAAAATTGTATATAAATAGTCCATTGAAATGTTACATTTTTAGGCCTATACAATTACATGTACAGTCGGAAAAATGAAAGAGTACCCATGAACGAACATATAAAACACGCTGTAATTTCCTGTCACCGTGTCACACAAAAAATTGGCCAGCGCAAGTACATGTAATAATTATTGTTACATGTACTTGCACTGGACAGTTTTCTTTGTGACAAGGTGACAGGAAAATACAGCGTGTTTTATATGTTCGTTCATGGGTACTCTTTCATTTTTCCGACTGTATGTAAATATGTGAAGCTCTTAAAATGTCAGAGTTGTGTGGACTGTATTATAGGTTGTGGTTCAAGGGAATTGAGGGAGGTAATTATGTTATTAGTCGAAGCAATAAAGCACTGAACCTCCGAAAAAAAGGACAAGACGGATCTTAATAATTATTTTTGCATTCGATTCGTGAATGCACCAGGAAGCTTTGTGAACTGGAGCCATGATATAATATTGAAAAACTGCATACAAAAAATGCATTCTTAAAGTGCATCTCAAACAGCCAATAAAAAAAATTCATAACTCGCCAATTATCGACGGAAATGAGTTCAATTTTGTTACTCGAGGGTTTTTGGGGTCGTTGAAAACAAATATGACGTCAAAAGTGATCTCCGGAGTACCTGGTGCCCAGGGTACCTACTGTGTACCTCGTCTTGTGGAGTTTTCGGCAAATTCATTAAAAATTAGTCAAAAAACATTATTCGGAGGTTTTTGGGGCCGCTAACGACAAATATGACATCGGAAGTAATTTCCGGAGTACCTGGTGCGCAGGGTACCTACTGTTTACCTCGTCTTGTGGAGTTTTCGGCAAAAAATTTATTAAAAAATTAGTCAAAAATAATTACTTGGGTGTTTTTGGGGTCGCTAACGATGAATATGACATCGGAAGCGATCTCCGGAATACTTGGTGCCCAGGGTACCTACTTCTTATGGAGTTTTCGGCAAATTCATTAAAAAATTAGCAAAAAATCATTGCTTGGGGTTTTTTGGGTCGCTGACGACGAATATGACATCGGAAGTGCTCTACGGAGTACTTGGTACCCAGGGTACCTACTGTTTACCTCGTTTTCTGGAGTGTTTGGCAAATTCATTAAAAAATTAGTTAAAATTCATTACTTAGAAGTTTCTTGGGTCTCTGACGACGAATATGACATTGAAGTGATCCCCGGTGTACCTGGTGCCCAGGGTACCTACTGTTTATCTCGTAACTAATGATGTTTGACTAATTTTGTAATGAATTTGAGAAAAACTCCAGAAAACAAGGTAAACAGTAGGTATCCTGGGTACCAGGTACTCCGTAGATCACTTCCGATGTCATATTCGTCATCAGCGACCCAAAAACCCCCCCGAGTAAGGATTTTTGACTAATTTTTTAATGAATTTGCCGAAAACTTCATAAAAAGTAGGTACCCTGGGCACCAGGTATTCCGGAGATCGCTTCCGATGTCATATTCGTCGTTAGCGACCCCAAAAATCCCCGAGTAATTATTTTTGACTAATTTTTTACTAAATTTTTTACCGAAAACTCCACAAGAGATCTAAACAGTAGGTACCCTGGGCACCAAGTACTCCGAAAATCACTTCCGATGTCATATTCGTCGTTAGCCGCCCCAAAAACCCCCGAGTAATGATTTTTGAGTAATTTTTTATTGAATTTTAATGACAAGGTAAACAGTAGGTACCCTTGGCAACAGGTACCCGGAGGCATATACGTAAACTGCAGACGCACAAGGCATGGGCGAACGATTCGGCTTTTTCCGATTAGCGGGTAGTAGAGTGCAGACGTACTTAGCCTTTATACGTCTGCTGTTTACTACGATTGATCGTGATGCCAATATACGTCTACAATTATTTAAGCCTGTTTAAAAAATGTAAATAAAACACAGTATATATTCGTATTATCAACGTTTTTAATTATCTTTATGTACAAATATCGAATTTTACGAAATCGGAAAGGAGGAAGACCCAACCCTTCGGTCCTAACTTAACTTTCGGGTATTAGAGTGTAGCGCACTCTACTACCCGCTAATCGGAAAAAGCCGAATCGTTCGCCCATGCCTTGTGCGTCTGCAGTTTACGCATATGCTACCCGGAGATCACTTTTGACGTCATATTCGTTTTCAGCGACCCCAAAAACCCCCCGAGTAACAAAATTGAACTCATTTCCGCCGATAATTGACGAGTTCTGAATTTTTTTTATTGTCTGTTTGAGATGCACTTTAAGAATGCATTTTTTGTATGCAGTTTTTCAATATTATATCATGGCTCTGGGTCACAAAGTTTCCTGGCGCATTCACGAATCGAATGCAAAAAGAATTATTAAGATCCGTCTTGTCTTTTTTTTTCGGAGGTAAGGCCGATTTTAGTGCTTTATTGCTTCGTCTATATACAGACAATATCTACTTAAGTTTATAAAACATCTTACCAAAATCATTGTCACTGTCACATTATATACTAGTGATATTCGGATAAGTAGGATTCGGTCACGGTGGATTATCGCGAATAAAACCAGGATGTCTTTCGCGGATACATGTGTACACATCACTGTTTGTGTTTTAAACTAGTTTACAAAGAGAAAAGTTAGATTTGTTTGTTTATTACGAGAGGCGGAATCAGATAGATTCGCGGTATTTTAGCACGAGACATTAGTTGTTATTACTAAGAGAGTAGAAAATAGTGTGTTCTCTTCCTGAGTCAAAACCAGAGAGCAGTTATCTTTGCACTTCTATTGCCGGTGGCGGTCAACAGGGAAGAGATATTATCACGGTATTTTTCACCACGTTTATTACCTTCAAGGGGAGAAAGCAGAGAGAAAGTCTTCCGTTTGAAGTTCGAAAATGTCTGTATATCTATCTAGCGGAGTCAAGAACAGGATGGAGCTTCCAGCTATTGTTCCATTTTCTTTGATGGTTCAGGCGGCGGTTCAGGATCTAATTCAGTATCGAAGTTGAATGTTTGCAGAAGAACGGGAGTTACAATAGACGTCAACGTGGGTAATTAATCTTGGAATTCTTTGAATTTTTCGATTAATTTTGATTTTTCTATGTTACTGCAGGTTTCACCAGAACAATTGAGGCAGACTTCAGAGCATTTGAGACCTGGTTTTCGACAACCACACATACTTTCACAGTTTCTCTCGCATCTGCAGAAAATTAATTTCAGAAGTTCGGGGGTGCCGGAGTTTTGAAAGTTTGGATTGGTTTGGTATCCAAATTTTTCCATGCTTTTTCCAGTCCTAATTTTCAGGAACGCAGGGTTTGCCAAGCCACGACTGAACCTAGAGATACACTCGGAGACTGTGGAAGTGGGCTGCATTTGTGTTGGAGGAAGCGATAATAAATGTATTTTTTTGTATTTTAAACAAACATAATGATGTATTATATGAATGAAAACATATATACAGTAGAACCCCGCAAATCCGAACCCCGCTAATCCGAACGTTCGGCAAATCCGAACCAACAGAAAGTGAAAAATTTAAAAAATTCAAGACAAAAACTTAAAAACAAATTTATCATACAGAGTAAAACCAGAAAATTGAACCATGGTTAATAGAACCATGGCACTTAAAATTTGTGAAAAATGAAGACGTACTTTAATATGCAGTGCTTATAAGGGTTTTTTATTTATTTATAATTGGCTTTGGCATCAACCAATTAGCCAGACTTAATTATAAAGGTTAAACATAAACTTATTTCGATTCTCTCGTAGTCAACTTAAGTCCAAAAATATTGTCCACAGTCTTACGAGAACGTTTTGCGACTCAAAATCAGCGACAATGAAAGCTTTGAATTACTAGTTAGGCTAACTTTCGGATAATCCGAACTTTTCGGAATCCGACCAGGCTGTCCCCCCAATTAGTTCGGATTTTCGGGGTTCTACTGTAATAGAAAACTAAACCTAATGGTTCGTTTTATCGTATTCTTACGAATATTCAAGAAACCGGTGATATAGAACCCAGATAAATTATAATATTACAACAAATTTGTATATAGAGGAATTAAATTATTAAACACAACACTAAAAAGTGACCAAAGTGATAACAAACAGACTAAATACAATTTATAACATTAGCAGAACAACAAGGTTTTAGGTCGGGAAATCGTTAGGAAGAGAAATCGTTAGAATACAACAAACCGGCATACTTATGTTTCGTAGACCTTAAAAAGGCATTTGACAGGGTCAAATTAAAAGATGTTATCCATTTATTGTACGCAAGAAAGGTACCTCTAGGAATATTAAAACGATCGAAAATATCTACCAGAACAACACAATAAGAGTAAAAGTAGATGAAGAACTTACTGGCCCAATTGAAGCTCTCTGAGTCCTCTATTGTTCAACCTGATCATGGATGAAATAATAAAAAAAGTAAGAACAAAGAAAAGATACCAAATGGGAGAAAAACAACTTAAAATAATCTCCTATGCAGACGACGCAATACTAATCTCTCAAAGTGGCGATGATTTACAACGTATGCTGCACCAATTTAATATAACCGCTAGAAAATTTAACATGCTAATTTCCCCAAAGAGGACTAAATGCATGGTTATAACAGCAAATCTGAAAAGGTGCAAATTAAAGCTGGAGGGTCAGATAATAGAACAAGTGATGGAGTTTAAATATCTAAGCATCATACTACCTAGCTACGGAAAGCTCGAAACCGAAGTGGAAGATCAGGTGAATAAAGCAAACAGAGCTGCAAGTTGATGGAGAACTAAAAATTATCGGAAAAGAAGTGAAAGGCAGAATTTACAAAACAGTCATCAGACCAATAATGACATACGCGGCAGAAACACGACCTGATACAGAAAGGACAAAAAGAATGCTAGAAACAGCAGAGATGAAAACACTTCGAAAAATCGATGGTAAGACACTGTGGGATAGAGCTAGAAGTGCAGATATACGACAGAGATGCAAGGTGGACAACATTAATAACTGGGTGAAAAACAGAAGAGTAGAATATGGAACGACCACATAAGCCGAATGACAACAAATAGAGCAGTAAGGACGGCGAGAGACGGTTCCCCAATAGGAAGACGATCAGTGGGAAGACCACAAAAACGATGGAATGACAACTTACTGGAGGCACATTGAAAAACAGACAGTCATATCTACACAAAAAGAAGAACAAATTTGTAGTGGAGATTATTCATTGAAAACCCCTCTATAAAATTGCTATGATGTCATTTTCTTGTAAAATGAAAAAAAAAGTTTGCTACAAATAATGTCTCATAAAATTTTTTTGTAAGATTGCTATAGTATACGAGATACAGCGCGAAAACCACTTGCATCCTTTTTTTAAAGACGGCGACGCACAAACTTGAACTTAAGCTTATACTAAAACCCCTATACATAAAAAAAAAATAAAATTGCTTCCTTTAAAAAATGCAACCTAAATGTAACTTTTCAATGGACTAAAAATAAATTTGCTTACCGCTGGATCCTACTGCACTCATCTGCGGTGTGGTCTTCCGAGGTCCTCCGGGACTAGGTGGGGACAGTCTGGGATTCTCCAGCCCACTGGCCAGCCAGTCATTTTTGACAGGTGGAGGAACCGGTGTAGAAACGGTAGCCATCGAAACATCGCCGATGATATTCAACGCCTCTTTGCAGGCGTGGTACATCCGTAACATCTCTTCACGTTTCTGAGCCTCTTCGGGAGCCTATTTTGATAAGGAAAAAAAGCTTATTATACATCAAAATAATATGAGTTGACTTTAAAGATGTAATAAAAACAAACGCGAGAAAATAATCTTTATATTTCCTTGTTACAGATCAGAATTGTCGAAAAAAAAAATAACGTTTCGAATTTCGAAACATGATAAAAAAGTGCTGGAACAGTTTAGAATTCTGAATATTAAAAACATATGAATAGAAAATGCTTGCGGCTAATTATTTTCTTTTCCTTTATGTTTTAAAAAATAAATGATCACTTGTAGCAAAGTCTGGACTGTACAGTGGATGTTCCAATTCAGGAAAACTTAACTGACGAATAAAGTTATAGGTACTCTATTTCCATCACCTGAGACACTTTTTTGAGTCTAAATACAATTTGTAAATGTATAAGCCTTTCACCAAGATGTAGTATCTATCGAACTATCGAACCATCAGCATGATAAGCCATGTTTTAAAAAGAATTCTTCGCATTTTGCACACAAGGATGTAACAAAAAATAGAAGAATAACTTAGTGACACACAGTTTGGGTTCCGCAATAACCTTGGAAACAGAGAAGTACTATTTAGTATTCAGGGTTTGGAACAGAGATGCAGAGATGTGGGCCAGCCAGTTTAAATATTATGTTTTAGTGACTTGGAAAGGGCCTTTGATCGAGTAAAACATATTGAAATGATAGGCATTCTTCAGCAAGTAGCTATTGATGATAAAAACCTATGTATCGTTAAAAAGCAAACTGTTACGGACTGAAAAAATTACGGAAGTGGTCAGATCAGTTAAAAATCGCAAACTGGAATACTTTGTCTGACCTATTATATTATATATTTCTTCTTCTACGGCACTACAGCCCAAATTGAGCCTTGGCCTCCTTTATTTTTTGCCTCCACCCTAGCTTGTCTGTAGCCGCTGTTGTCCATACACGGACTCCTAAAAGGGCTTGTGCGTCGCTGTTTACTGTGTCTTTCCAGCGCTTTCTTGGCTTTCCAACCGGTCTATTTCCTTGCATTCTAGCATTCACTGCTCGTTTTGGTAGCATCCTCTCCCATTCTTATCACAATGTCCGGCCCACTGCAATCTTTGTATTCTAATGAAGTCTGACAGGGGCGTTTCCTTATAAAGTTGATAAAGCTCCTTGTTGTATCGACTTCTGAAGATTCCGTTTTCCCTCACAGGTCCTAGTATTCTCCTAAGTACTTTCCTTTCGAATGTGTCGAGTTTCTTTTTGGATGTTTCTTTCAGGACCCAAGTTTCACTGCCATAGCATGCTATTGGTCGAATTAAGGTTTTATAGATTCTCATCTTTGTATTTCGGTGGACATTTTTCGGCGTCACCCAGAAAAATATGACATACTTCACCTTGTCATGCAAGGTAAAATAATGGGAAAAAGAAGTGTGGGCCGCCGTACAACTTCTTGGCTTAAAAACCTACGCCAATGGTTTGGGAAAACTAGCACTGAACTATTTCGTGCGGCTGTAAATAAGACAATGATTGTTAATATGCTGCACAACATGAGAGCCAACGATCGACAAGCGGTCTCGGCACCTTAAGAAGAAGAAGAAGGACATTTTTAGACCGAAATATATGGGAGAGGACAAAATAAGCTCTGTTTGCCTGCATTATTCTCTTTCGTATTTCTCCATCTTCTGATCCGTCGGCATATAGTTCTACTCCCAGGTATGTAATATATTTCCTTGTTACAGGAATAATATTAAGTAGATATCAAGAGAAAATGTTTTCGGCTAATTAATTTGTTTTTCCTTATGTTTTAAAAAATAAATGATCACTTGTAGCAAAGTCTGGACTATACAATGGATGATCCACTTCTGGAAGACTGCACTGACGAATAAAGTTATACTCCATTTTCATCACCTGAGACATTTTCCCTTATCAGTCGTGTTATTTCGTTGTCTATTAAATACTTTTTTGGATCTAAACACAATTTGTAAATGTACAAGCCTGTCAGATCTAAAATAAATTACTTATATCTCATAGATATCATAATAGAGCAGAAAAAGTATGGATCAAATAGTAAAGATATTATCTAACTGAGACCAAACTAAACCAACTACTTACCTCTTCCATCATTTGTGACTGATCCCCGCTGGCGTAGATATGGGCCAACAGTTCTCCGTTGATGAAGTCTTTGGTATGGTTGATGATCATGTACATGATGGTTTTGGGCACCAAGTCTCTGGTGGTTTTCGTGACGATGCGCATGTAGCTGTCGACCAAGTTCCTGATGGTTTCCACTTGTCGTTCCAGTTGAGGATCCATAGAGCTGGTTACGCTTTCGCCGGAAGACTAGAGAGAAATTCGTTCGGAAGGTAATTGATGTGTTAAAAGTAATAGAAAAGTTCAAAATATGCTAGAAACAATTTAAGTATTGACTAAATTTTTGTTGCCGAATACATCTGTAACGAATATGTATTAGACAATTTGAAGAAAAGCGTATTCGAGCCATAATGTCGATTATTGGAGTAATAAAAACCGGAATTATTATACGAGAATTTGATTCAGAAATAAATTAACAATTAGAACATTTTTTTTTTAATAACCAGAACTCCTGTATACAGCGTATATCATTAAGAATGTTCAATCTCTGATTTTTGATTCTAGACCTCAAAATATTAAGATTTAACCCAAATCACTTAAATAAAATATGGCTCCTTACTGAGTTACAGGGTGTTTTATTTAAAAATTTAAAAACTATTTTTACCCAGTACTTTAAAACTATTTGACGTATCCTTATCATACTTGGCAAAAAGTGTGGCTATTATACACCCTATTAAATTGTGATAAATAAACGTTTCTAGCTACTACCAGAGGCGTACGACAGGGGATAGTGAATGGTTGACCCTTCCCAAATTCTACGCCACTGAAGGAATTACTATTTTAGCGCAATTTTTCGATTCTGCAATACTTTCTATGTAGATAGCATACTCTTCATTGGTAACGCTAAATCAAAATAACTGCCGTTTCATATTATTTAACTTCAAATATCTCGAAAACTAATGACTTTATCGTTACCAATCAAGAGTATACTATTTTCATAGAAAGTATTGTAGAATCGAAAAATTGCGCTAAAATAGTAATTCCCCCAGTGGCGTAGAATTTGGGAAGAGTCAACCATTCACTATCCCCTGTCGTACGCCTCTCGTAGCTAGAAACGTTTATTTATCACAATTTAATAGGCTGTATGTAGCCACACTTTCTGCCAAGTATGATAAGGATACGTCAAAAAGGTTTAAAATACATACTAGGTAAAAGAAGTTTTTAATTTTTAAATAAAAAACCCTGTAACTCAATAAGGAGCCATATTTTATTTAAGTGATTTGGGTTAAACCTTAATATTTTGGGATCTATAATCTACAACTCACAGATTGGACATTCTTAATGATACACCCTGTATAAATGGTTCTATGATGTATATGACATTTTTAAGACAAATTGACCTTGTACACCTTTTAGGATACCGTCTGTCAATGAATTTCAAGTATGACGTCAGACGAGATTAGTTATACTACTACTATACGTATAGTAAAATAAACACAATCATTACTCAGGGTCAAGGTATAATGTGTCAAATGGAAGCCCTCAATTAGAGGCAGAGGCGTAACAGAGGCCCCCGCAGCATGAAGCTTGCGGAGGGGCCCCAATATGTCAGGGGCCCCATCTTGTCTAATATAGGTAAAAATGTCTTATTGTTATATTATTTTACGCATACATACGCAACGTTTTTTAAGCAACGCAGTATTGAAAATGTAGTTGTCCATCAGATATTAATAAAATTGTAGATATATTCGCTGCACGAAGACAGTTGTTCATCTCATAGATTAATACTTTGTAATAAAGTAATCATTTATTAATTTTTTTCTTTTTTATTCTATACCAATAAAAATGAAAAATGTAAGTTGTCATAAACAGTGCATGAATACACTAATAGCCTAGTAAATGACCGTTTTGGAGTGTAATTATTATCAACGTCACGACGCGCGACGCGACGTATTTGCTTGACAGTTTGGATTTAGATTCTACTTATCCTCCACTTCCAAGTTGGACTTGTGCCGTTGGTTACTTTTACTTGGGAAGTGAAAGTCGGGGTTGAAAAACATACGTTTAAAATAAGTCCGGAAATGGATAAATTGACTAATTATAAGCAACTTTTGTTCTATAGAGTTTCTTTATCTAAGTCAATACTTTTCAAGTTATTTGAGACAATGTTTATTTTTCAACAATAAAACCACGTTTTCAGGCGTTTTTTACAGATAACTCAAAAAAAGTATTTTATCGAATTAAATATTATCCAAAAATGATCGAAAAAATAATTTTTAGCAAAAATGTAGCTTATAAAAAAAACATAAAAATGGTGTATTCATAAAGTCTATAGACACAGTAAAAGCAAAGTTGTGGCTCATGAAAAATTGTTCTTATTTGTCCGATTCCAAATCAAATATTTCAACGTGAAATAACCAAAAAATAAAGCACTTTGTTTAAAACCATGTTTAAAAAAAGTACCCCCTTTTTTGCTAAAAAAACGTGAAAATCTCCCCCCATTTAGCACCTCAAATAAAATTAATTGTTAGCGCTTTACCATTTAGGATATGTATTGTTTGTTTATCTGTAAGTTTGACCGGTTCAAAGATCGTATTTTTGAAAAAATTTAGTTTTATAGTACAAAAAGTTATTTTATTTTGGCAAAATGCCCTCTTTTCAAAAGTTGTTATTTCACGTTGAAATATTCGATGTGTAATTTGACACATAAGAACAATTTTTCATGGGCCACAGCTTTGCTTTTACTGGGTCGATAGTTTTTTTTTCATTTTTTTTTATAAGCTACATTTTTGTAAACAATATTTTTTTGATCAAATACTTACTTTTTGAGTTATTTACGAAAAACCGCCTGAAAACGTGTTTTTTTTTTGTTGGACACTAAACACTTTCAATCGCAAATAACTCGAAAAGTATGGACTTAACCACTTTGGTGGTGACACTGAAAATTACACGGTATCGCCGTATTTCACGTTCATTTACTGGGCTATAACACATATAAGTGTTTGTTACACATGTCTCATTTAGTAATTTTCCATTTACAATTCTGCGGGGAGGCCCCGACGGATTTTGTTACGCCACTGATTAGAGGGTTAATAAAAAACACACAATTCTGAAAATAGATACTGGTAAGTGTTAAATATAGAGGTGGGAACGACCTATAGACGAAACAATCGAGATAAATAAGATGTGAATGGACACATCAGTGACCTTCAATTAATTTTCAAAATTAACTGTACATGACATACAGACACTGATATAATTTATCGGCTACAGTATTAAATATAGAGATGTCACTTAAAGTCGAAACAATTGATTTAAATGACATAGTGGATATGCGCCAATTACCTTGAATTCATTTTTAATAAAAACTGCCTTTTTTTACTAAAATATAAAATATATGCTATAAATGGAAAAATATACGTACAAGAGATAGCCTTGTACAACGCTTGTACATATAAAGAGACGTCAAGACTGGTTTGATGAATAATTTAGGAATACATACTTTGGCAAGAAGAAACAAGGCAAAAGTATAAAGAGACGGAAAACACCCAACATACGATCAAAAACCATGTGGCTAAAAGCAGAAGGTCAAATATATCAAAATGAAAGAAGCAGAGGCTGTCTATAGTGTTGAAGAAGTGACAGAATTTGAATAATTAGGAGTAACTAAAACGTACACGGCAAAAGAAGGAAAACAGATAGGTAGGCAAAAGTTCAATGAAGGGGATAAAAGATGATGTATGCCAGTGGATTATGAACCAGCAGGACGAAAAGAAAGAGATCTGGGAAAAATGCCCAAAGAAATTTTCGGAGGAATATAGACGGCAGAGAATACTTGTAGAAGACGAACAAATAAAGAAATAATGAGGATGCTCGGAAAACCAATAATTACGGAAAAAATTTTAGCTCAAGGAGCTAGATGTTTTGGTCACATTATATGAATGCCAGAAAACCGAAATGTTAAAACAATACTGAAGAAGGGAAATATGGAGAAAAAAATTAGAGAACGTCCAAAGATGAAATGGTTGGAAGCGGTAAAACGATACGTATCAGAAATAGCCATCGGGGATTGAAGAGAAAAAGCAAGGAAAAATGGAGGAAAATACAAAGTTTTTGGAAGCCTGTAGCGCTGTTGTATATACAGTGAGCACGTAAAGGTTGGAATAAATTCATTTTCTCAAGAACGGACGATTTTGGAAAAAAATCCCGAAACAGGTCAATTTTTATTTTTAAATTACGACTTTTTGGCATATATATCATACTAGTGACGTCACCCATCTGGGCGTGATGACGTAATCGATGATTTTTTTAAATGAGAATAGGGGTCGTCTGATAGCTCATTTGAAAGGTAATTCAATTCTTTATTCAGTAATATAAACATTAACATAATTATTTATACAGGGTGCCCAAAACATTTTTTTTTAATTAAATTTATTGAAACAAAAAGAAGAATGTGTGTAATTTATTTAATTCAAAATACATTTTACTGCTATCAGAAAACAGGAAAAAATGTTTATTTGGCAAATAAATATTGTTTTTTGCTTAAATTAAATATTAAAGCAGCCACCCACTAGCCTCGTGACAATTTGAACAATTAATTTAAGCGAAAAGCAATGATTATTTTGCAAATACACATTTTTTTTGTTTTCTGAGAGCAGTAAAATGTATTTTGAATTAAATAAATTACATACATTCTTCTTTTTATGCCAATAAATTGAATCCAAAACAATTTTTTTTTGACACCCTGTATAAATAATTATGTTAATGTTTATATTACTGAATAGAGAATTGAATTACCTTTCAAATGAGCTATCACACGACCCCCATTCTCATTTAAAAAAATCATCGATGACGTCATCACGCCCAGATGGGTGAAGTCACTAGTATAATATATATGCCAAAAAGTCGTAATTTAAAAATAAAAATTGACCTCTTTCGGGATGTTTTTCCAAAATCGTCCGTTCTCGAGAAAATGAATTTATTCCAACCTTTACGTGCTCACTGTATAAATCAATTTTAACTTGTGTTATACACAGTGTTTCTCCAAGTACGTTGTTGGAAGCTCCAATTAGCAAATATTACGACGCTTCTACTGCTCTAACTACAGTGTTAGCATATTTCAAGGTGTCTTGTAAATCTCGCAGCCAAAAATAATTATATTATACGGTATGGCGCAAGGTTCTTTTCGTAGATAATAACATGGACGTAACAAAACATACAGATTTCGAATTTTCTAACAAAAATTCCACTCATTTTAGAGATCTACAGTGGCACGAGGAAATTTTAATGATCTTAAGGTATGTATAGATATCCGCGCCGTGTGTGCGCCGCGTGTTCGTGGCGCGTTAAATGCTCGTTAAAATTTTTCATTTTGACGAACCTTCTGCGATCCAAAGGAAACTTTTAGTCATGGCTCAGTCGCGCGATAAAATCTACGCCATTTCTGTGATGAGTGGTGCTTTCTTGGTAATGGCAAGTTTGTACAAAAAGAAAAGGAAGCAACGACGTTGATGGCACACTAAACTGTTTAAAACACGTAATGGTTCCGAGCTTATGACGGACTCCAGTCGCAAAAAATAATGTGCACCGGAAGTCGGTTCTGATGGCGTATTCTTATTCAGCAACTCCAGAAACGCTCCTAGTAATCTGTTTGCATCAATTTAGTACCGAAACTCTTTGAAACTCCAGATCACGTGCCTTAGCGGTGAACCTAGACACTAGGTGCTCCAATGATCGGTTCTGATAGCGTATTCATTCATCTTTACCGACCCCAAAAACCCCCCGAGTAACAAAATTTGGCATTTAATACACTTATTTCGACATGTGTATTGTGTATGCCCTGTTGGAAGCATTTTATGCACTTTAAAATGCAACGATGCATTTCCACCCATTTTTCTATAGTAGACTTTTTTCCTGACATCATTATGAACACAATGCAAAAAGTTTCAAATCTCTAGGTGCTGTATTTACGATTTATTTTGTGCTAAATGTCCTGGTCTAGATGAAGCATTTTATTATTTAGTTTTTATTTTTATAATAAGGTTGTCGTATCTATAGTAATAGGCTATTGATTATGTATTTTAGAGAGGAACTACAACGTTAACGGGATTTTATTATTTCATATAGTCAATGGACCTCTAAATATGAAAAAACCGCGGAGTGCTACCATTTACAGGGGTGCGTTTTTAAGAAAGGGGTGAATTAGTCCCTAGGCACAGGGCGAATTATGGTGAGTTCTATGCACGTTTGGTACAAACACGTCTACAGGAAAAATTTTCCAGGTTAAATTTACTATCGAAATATCACATTTTAAAGTCAAAAATATTTTTTTTACAAAATTATATTAAAAAGAAAAGCAAGAAAAAAACACGAAAGGTAGCATTTTTGTTTAGACATTGCTTCACAGAAAAAAAACTTCCATCCTTCCTCTTTAAAATGACGTTTGGTGTAAGTCTGTATGATTTACAGTTTCCAAAATATGATTTTTCAAATTTCGCCACTCACAACAATTTTGTGCCATTTTCCTTGTTACTTCGCAAACATTGTTCTGTAACTTTTTTTTACACAGCTTTAGGTATATGCAATGTTACATTAAGTAGGAAGAAAAGTCAATTACCTTTAAAACGGTCTATCATAGAAGGCTCTATGACTATTTTTAAGTAAGATATGGATTTTCAAAAATTTTATACCTTTAATGATTTTTGATATATTTTACGATTATTTTTAAATTTCTCATTATAAATTTTTTATTGTGTATTTAGGTATATACGTTGTGCAATAAAAGGAAAGCTTATTATCTTTACTTTAAAATGGTGTATTGCAATCACCTCTAGGTCTATTTTTAAACAAGATATGCTTTTTCAAAATTTCACATATAACATGCAATAGGTCCCACTAAGTTGGAACCATATAGAAAACTTTTTATTATTAACTTAATGAAAAAAATTATTCTTTATAAAATGCTCTGCATAGTCTAAAACCTAAGATGTAATCATCAGATATCAAATTTTATCAATAGTGTACGAGGTATGTTAAAAAATATGAATTTCGCTCAAGAGTAAAGTACCTTTATATTTCACAATATCGAAAAGTGTTATTAAGAAAAGTTATTGGGAATTAAAAATTATGTTACAATATGCAATTATATTCTTCTAATAAAAAAAATAAATTTTTTTCTCAAATTACGGATATCCTTGGACATCCTACGGATATCTTGTTTAAAAATAGTCCTAGAGGTGATTTCAATGCACCATTTTAAAGTAAAGAAAATAAGCTTTTTTTATTCCAGAATGTATATACCTAAATGTACAAGCAACAAAGTCATAATGAGAAATTTAAAAAATATTCATAAAAAATATCAAAAATCATTAAAAGTATAAAATCTTGAAAAAGCATAACTTGTTTAAAAATAGTCGTACGGCCTTACCCAGTAGACGATTTTATAGGTAATTGACTTCTCTTTCTACTAAATGTACCATTGCATAAACCTAGAAAGGCGTAGAAAAAAGTTACAGAACAATGTTTGCGAAATAATGCGGAAGATGACTCAAAAATTCTGTGAGCGGCATACTTTGAAAAATCCTAATTCGGAAAATATAAATCTTAGGGACTTCTACCAAACGTCATTTTAAAGACGAAGGATGGAAGTTATTTTTCGCTAAAGCAATGCCTATACCTATATCGCTGTGGAAAAAAATTATGGGGCAAAAAACAAAATTGCGTTCTTTCGTGTTTTTTCTTGCTTTTCTTTTGAATGTATTTTTGTAAAAAAAAAATACTTTTGACTTTAAAATATGATATTTCGATAGTAAATTTATCCCGGAACAATTTTCCTGTAGAAGTGTTTGTACCAAAAGTGAATGGAACTCACCTTAATTCACCCTGTGCCTAGGGACTAATTCACCCCTTTCTCAAAAACGCACCCATTTAAATGGTAGCACTCCGCGGTTTTTTAAAATATAAAGGTCCATTGACCATATGAGACAATAAAATCCCGTTAACGTTGTAGTTCCTTTTAGCTCTCTTATTTTGAACATAATCAATAGCCTATAATACATACTAGTAATGTAAAAAAGTACCTACCCGTTACAAAGTAACGGATATTTGTTTAATAATCAATGTAACGATTTATCGTTGTTAGAAATTCTCGTTTATGGGTGAACGTAAACAAAAAGAGGCCTGGCAAGGGTGTCGGTTTACCGTTTCTTTGAGATTACACTATTTATTATATCTACTTTATTTCTACAACTACATGTACTTTAAAATGTATAATATATGTCTGAATTATTGTCAATATGAATGTGTCAAATAAAATTAAATTAGTTGATTTTTTTACCAAGCAACAAAAACAAAATTTGTTTAATTTATTAATGTTTTGTATTTTGAGAACGATTCCCGCGGTAGCCACAATAAAGGTTTTCCACGGTAAGCATGAATAAGTTTAATAATATTTCCTTCCGTCCAGCACATTATAAGAAATATTCAACTCAGCCGCGCCAAAACCACCAAACCACTCGCAAACCCGTCCAAATACGTATTGCGAACCATCAAAGCGTTTGTTGAAAAACCGACAGAAGTTAGATCGTGGCGCGCCTTGTGAGCGCCGTTTGTGCGCCACTTGAAAACACATACTAATCTTACGAACATGCTGCGCATGAGCGGCACGCACACCGAGCGGAGCGCATATGTATGCATACCTTTACGGATTTTTAGATATAAGCTTAAGCTAAATTTATTTATACAATACTCCACGATTAGAATCTTGCGCCGGATACCTTGTATAAAATGTGAAGAATAAGAAAAACGTGCGTATGTGTAAAATGTACTACACTACTTGGAAAACTGTGAGATAAATTGGTGTTGGTGATACTTATCACTTTGTTACGAACCTGATCACCACCCTGCAGCACCAGAAGCGAAAAACACAAACACACAGTGATTAGGGGCAAATAGGGTTGTCAAAAAAAAAAGGTAAAAAATCTGGTAGTATCGTGTACGTCTGATCCTAGCGGTAGAAAGTTTCGATATGTAAGCAGTGATTTCATTACTGAGACGTTGTTGATATAAAAAATAAGAACGAACGAGGGATGCTGCAACAATAATTGAAGAGTGGAAGTTTCCAAGGTGCTAAGTACCAAAACTTTTTATTTTAAGTTATTGCCATAGAAAGGTTGTATCTGCCATGCTCTACGTCCTAACAAAGGCGTATATTACAGTCCCTATACAAAGTTTAGTATTAGGAATGGCACCTAGCGCCTTTGGTATGGTACATAAAACCTTTCTATGGCAATAACTCGAAATCAAAAGTTTCGGCACTTAGCACCTTTGAAACTTCCTCTCTTCAATTGATCTTGCACTTTCTTATTCAGTTTTACGTGATAAATCAGTTGCCTAGTGTGTCAGTTTTTATTACTATCTTTTATTATATACTATCAACAGTTTACTTTTATTATATGGGTATCGAAGTTTTTACTGCGTCATGGTTTTTTTATTGCTCTTGCTCTATTGCTCTGCCGGAGCAATAGTGGAGTTGGTATTGGGTTATGGCTCGGAAGTATGGACTCTCAACGCAGATCTGAAAAGAAGGCTACTATCCCTAGAAATGGACTATATAAGAAGAGCAAGAATTTCAAGTTGGGAAAGGAAAACTAAACAAGAATGAAGGCTGAGGAGACGGTAGTAAATAGAATAGAAAAAAAAATCATTGAAATGGTTTGGACACCTATTAAGAATGCCTGAAGAACGTTGGCTTAAACAAATATTTCACTGGCTTAAACAAATATTTCAGTGGAGACCACCAGGAAGAAGAAAGCGAGGTAGACCGCAAAGGTCGTGGAATGAGAGCGTCAGGAGATCGATGTATGACCGCAATTTTCAAGAAGACGATACCTTGGACAGAGAGGTTTGGCAAAGGATGACGGGAATACGGCAAGCTGCTGTTAACAATAATTGAAAAAGTATTGTAACATAATTGTACCCATAAATAGATGTGTGGATAGATAGATGATTTTTTTATTAACATTTTAGCAAAAAATGCAACTTTCTTCGTGGATTTCAATATTATGAAAAAACTACGCATTGTAGATGAAAACGTTCAACATACGACTATTCTGAAAATACTTGCTCTTTAAAATGAGATTTTCTAAATTAAAAATTGTTTATAAACCAAAAAATTATTGCAAATTAAACTCGAGATTTTGAAAGACATTTCTTTCAATTGTTTATAATTATTATTAAAATAAACCATAAAGATATTTAATAGTTATTTATGATATAAGTGTTAAAAGTACACATTTAGGCACGCATGTGAAAGTTGAAAGAATGAGCGAAGTGAGTTCTGCAATTCACATGAGTGCCTTAAAAATGTACTTTTTAACACGCATATCATACAATATTTTTTCTACAAACAGGACAATATCTACAAAAACTTTTACTTGAACTTGACTGACATTCCATTTTTATATTTTTTTGACATTACATCAAAATTGCCTATTCGCGGTGTGTAAGTACTTGAAGGGGATACGAGAAAAGATCGTGCGCGAATAGCGGAGAAATATTGCAACTTTCTTAAATAATTCATATTGTCAATTGAAATTGTCAAATTGACGTATATTTCATATCTACTGTCACTGAAGAAGGAAAATTATATATTGCTCCACAATATTGATACAATATGCAATTATTATATAAAGGTAAATTTAATTAATTGTATTTTGCTTGCAGTACTGCATTTTAATAACTAATTTTATTTACTACATACAATTGTTTACGTTTAAATAACATAACTTGAATCTTATTTTTTCTTCTTATTATTTTTTTGGACTGTGGCCTTGACAATTATCCAGCAACCAGGACCATGATTGACCAATATAATTAAAAGTGCGAATAAAGTTGCAGAGCGTAGAAACCAGGTGTCGCTTTTCCGAACTTGCACGGTACCAATACGGTCAATACGAACTGCAGTGCCTTAAAATTTTTAAAGCACTAGTGCCTTAAAGTCGCATTTTTAACGCTCGTATGGACTGCTAAAAATTGCATTTTTAACACGGTTGTAGAAAAAATACATTTCGTGAGTTTTTATGTACTTACTATATGGGCCCGATTGGTCTAGTAGTTTTTAAACAATTCTATTTGTTTATCCCATTTCAGAAAAATAGGTTAATTTAAAAAAACTGTACAGATGGCTCCTCGTAAGGCCTAAAATTTTCACGTTCTTTGAAAAGTATCTTTATTTTTAAATGTTTACTTAGAAATAATTTTGCAGATGAAGTAGGTTCATTTTTCGCCCTATAAACAATTAACTTATCTGTGCCGTTTTGACCTTTTCAAAAAAACAACATCAAATGTTTGTAAGTAACCAATAAAAATCCAAAATTTTGACAATTCACCTGTACAGCCATTTGAAAATGACATTTTTTCTCTCAAATGGGATAAACAAATATAACAGAATTTTTTAAAACTACTCCACCGATCGGGTCCATCTTTGTCACATATAGTACATACTACATAAAAACTCACATTCGCGTGAAATGTGTTTTAAATATTTTTATTGTTTATTTTAATAATTATATATAATTGAAAAAAATGCTTACTTTCGGATTTATGGCAATAATTTTTTTGTTTATAAACATTTTTTAAATTAGAAAATCTAATTTTAAAGAGCAACTATTTTCAAGATAGTCGTATGTTGAACGTTTTCATCTACAATGCATAGTTTCTTCACAATACTGAAAGGAATGAAGTCACTTTTTTTGCTTAAATGTTAATAAAAAAACCATGACGCACTAAGAATTTCGACACCAACGAGATGGGACGCCTTTTCTAATGAATTTCCCCAGATATTCCAGTTGAAAAATACCAGGCAGTAATTTTTCCATTTTTAAATACCTCGTTTTAAGTTTTTTTAAATACTTTTGCGTAAATGGTCCCTAAGTCGTTTCCAAGTCTAAGAAAACTCAGCAGAGTGAAACAACTGCTTACATTTTATACTGCTCACCTAAACCATAATAAACTGAAGCAAATTCTACTTATATCGTACATAAAAACATAAAACATAAAACAAAAAAACACTTACGTCAGACGAATTCTAAAAAAACAGAAACAAAAAATATAAATAAAAGAAAATTAAGCGTTTGAATCGAGTGTGGTTTGTGTTGGAATACGTAAAAAATTGTGTACGTTTATACAAGTGTTGTACATTAGTAACAAAAATTTTGTACTTACATCTTCGCCGTTCAATGTTTCCGTCTGCTTTTCGGGATAGACGCCGGCCCGAAGGAACGACGCTTTCCACGAATCGACCTCGTCCAATGTTTCACAGCTCAATTCAAGTTGTTTGTAGTCCTGTAAAGAAAATACAGTTGAAAAATCCAAAAATTGGAATATTTCCCCACTTTCTTTCCACCATGGTGGTTAGTAGTAGAATAAGCTTGGTTTTGGACCATAATTTGAATAAGTTTTAAGATTTCCATGAAGTACAAGAAATTATCGACAATGACCAGAGGGCTTTAAGAAGTGGTCTTTTATCGCTGCATCTCTTCTTGAATTTCTTCAGCTAAAATTTTGTCAATTACCTCAATCCCTTTCGAAAATAAGAATAAATCTATCGATAAGATACTACTTTTTACAACCTGCTGGTGATTGTTATTAACTTTTTGTACATCTTGGAAATCTTAAGGTCAAAGGAGGTACGGAGAAACTGATGATATGGTTGCCAAAATGGTCCAGAAGCAAAGTAGCCTAGTTTTGGACTACTTTGGTAACCATGCTATCGGGATATCCGGTGACCAGAAGTGTCTTCTTTGACTTTAAAATATTTCTTTTTGTTTACTCATGCGCCAAAGTATCTCATCATATCTCAACTTTTTGTACCCATGGAATTCTCAGCATCTGTCTATAATATACATCTCAAAGGCATCTATTCTTTTTTCTGTTTCATAGTCCATTGTCCGACTTTCACAGCCATACAGAAAGACAGAAAAAACGAAGTTCCAGACTAAGGTCTGTTAGGAATAAGGGCTGTAGGAAGTGGTCTCTTATTGCTAAACCTCTTCTTGAACTTCTTCAGCTGCCCTTTAGTCACTGACTTTAACCCCTTTCAAAAAGAAGAATAGATCAAGCAATAAGATACCACTTTTTACAACCTCCTGGTCATTGTGGATCACTTCTTGTACTTCTTGGAAATTTCAAGGTGAAAGGAGGGGTTTTTGATCATCGTCATCAGAGACCCTGATGGTAGTTACCAAAGTGATTCCGAACCAAGCTTCCTCTATTACTGGCTATTCTTTGGTTTTGTAAACTAAGGTATTTTACTTGTATTTTCTTCTTTAACCTTTCGGTAGACTAGTTTTACATTTACGCCTGCACTTATATTTTTATAATGTACGTCATATATAAAAGTCTATATTGTTTGAAAGATTTCCAGTATGTATAAATAAACAAGTTATTACTATGCATTTTTACGTAAAAACATTACAAACTATTACTATTCATTAAATAATATTTTTGTCATATACATCTCGTAAACACATGAAAAAGCTTTGTACTTTCGTCAAATTAGAAATTTCCAGTATTCATATATAAATTCAACTATTAGGCAACGTTATAAAGTCGCTCAAACATAAAATCGAACTGATTGATAATGAAAAACGGGTTCATACGAAAACCACTAGAGAAAACACTTACCTTATATACATTTCTTCCGTCCGGATTGAAAATGGCGAACATATGCCTTCTCGACATAAAACTCTGTTCGATATCCCTCAGTTTCAGACCGTCCAAAGGCAACATGTACTTCTTCTCCCTCTCCTCTTCGTCCTTGTACCAGGAGATGCTCTCCGACGTGAGTACGAACCAGTAATCTCGCGAACCACCTTTCATTATACCCAAATTGTGGATACACATGTAGCCCTTTCGGATCACTTGGTTGCCGAGAGTGCCTCTGGTGCCTTTGGCTGTCGCGCTCTCGGACTGGCTTTGTGCACTAAAAAAAATGTGTGGCAAAAACCCTTGATATATTTCAAAAATAACACGATATAAGCAACGTAAGTGTTACAATAGACCAGTAAGAATCTGTTTTTAGGTGGATGTGAGAGGTGGCATTCAGATTTTTGCGGATAAAGTTAGGTGATAACTTCGTTAATAATAATTGACTTATGCTCCTTCTCAAATATGCCCGGAAAATTAATAAAAAAAATAAAATATTTAAAAATTTCAAAAAATTTCATTTTTTTTTCTACTTTTTTTGCTTAGAACTTTAAAACGATTCATTTTGGAACAAAGTCGTATAGGAATAAAACAAAGATAATTAAATTTTCTATCAGATGCGGTTGGTTAAAAATGTCTTAATTTATCACCCTTACTGCAAAATAGCAATAAATATAAAATAAGGGGGCAAAACAAGCCTGTCCTTATTCAATGATTTTCCATCACTTAGGTTACACTTGGAACCTTCCTAATTCGCTTAGAAAATTTTTGTAATGTGCTAAAACCGTACACCAAATTTCATTAAAATTGACTTACTAGATTTTGAATAAAAATTTTGCAATCTAAATGTTTTTTAAAAAATTAAAATTTTTTAAAATCTTGCATAACAAAAACTACAACATACAAAGGATTTGTCAATTTTTTTACATATAAAGAAACACTCCACCTATCTAATGCACTTTACAGAATTGAAATCGGATTATTTAAGCAGCCTCAGCAATGTTTTAAAGTTATAAACAATTTTTTAGCTTATAAACAAATTAGTGATGTGGCCAGGAGGGGGTGCTACGGGCTCCTTTATTTAGATGGACTTACCCAAGATTTTTATGTATTTTTTGACCCGTAAAACACGATTTTTTTCGGTAACAGTTGATCCGGATGTCGATAAGATTGTTATAAACAAAGAACTTAAGGAATTACATAACATCGATTTTTCGCAAAATAAAACATTTTTTGTATTTCTTGGGTAATTCTAAGCAAAAAATGTTCTTACAAGTTTTTCGTAGGATGCATAGTTTTTGAAAAATTGCAATTTTTGAACGCGAATAACTTTTGATTAAAAAATAAAATAGCAATTCTGCTGACAGCATTTGAAAGTTTAAGTCAAATTATACCGGTTTTAATATTTGCATTGCTAAAAATTATTTTTTTTTTATTATTAAACAAAGCTATTTGTTTGTAAGCCAAAAAATTGTTTATAAGTTTAAAACATTGCTGAGGCCCCTTAATTATTCCGATTTTAATTCTGTAAAGTGTATTAGATAGGTAGAGCACCTCTTTATATGTAAAAAAGAATGTGTGTGTACTTTGTACGCACGTAAGAAGTTATACTTCTATTATAAATATGATTTAAACGAAATTAATATACTTTTTATTTATATTTTATTTAAATATTAAACTAATTTATACTAACTACTTCTCAAACATTTTTATTAAAACAGTGCCAAAAATTAAAATAATAAAAGAATAAAACACACACAAACACATTAAAAATGCCACAAATGATTTCTGAACATTAATTGTCGGAAAATTTTTTAACTAAATACGTATTTTCTGAAAATAAAATTATATAATAAATATACTTACAATAATAAAATGTATAAAAAAAAATAAAACAATAAAAGTTTTTATTGGGATTCGAACCAGCTATCAGCGCGGTTGGTATATTGGGGTTCATTCGTCTTAAACGCTTCGCCACGGAGGCAATGTGTCATTATGTGCGAAGATCGACTAACTAACGGATTAAGCTTTTGACATTTTTGGATTAAATTAAATTATTTTGATTTTGAATTGAAATGATTTAGAACTGAAAAAATACAACAAAACATAGAGTAAGAAAACAATATATTAGGTGAACATTGATAGAAATTTTGATGGTAATCAAATTATGTAAATAAAAGTATTACATACTATGTATTTTGGTAGGTTCAAATATTCATTTACAATTATTACGTACCTGTTGCTTTTAAAAACTATTTAAATGTCACTACAATTATAAACTTTATTGTTTCTGTCCTCACAACAATAAAACTAATATATTATACATTTGTTTACCTTCATATTGAACAATTATTTATTATTGACAGATCATTAACACCCAATCAGGGTATAACGACTAATACCATAATGTCGGTGTGCGCATGCGTGCAGATCAATATAAATTCACCCTCAATCTCAATCGCGCCTAAAGAAGTATAACTTCAAAAATTAGCCAACTTCTAAATGGTCTAGTTTTTGTTCATAAAGATTTTAAAAAATTTGAACTTTTTTAAAAACATTTAGATTGCAAATTTATTATGCAAAATCTATTAAGTCGATTTTAATGAAATTTGGTACACGGTTTAAGTATGTTACAAAGAATTTCCTAAGCGAATTACTAAGGTTCTAAGTGCCACCAAAGTGGTTAAAAACATTGGATAACAACAGGCGTATTTTGCCCCCTTATTTTGTATTTATTGCTATATTGCAGAAAAGGTAATACGTTAAGACATTTTTGACCAGTTGTACATCATACAAAATTCAATTATCTTTATTTTATTTCTCTACGACTTTGTTCCAAAACGAATCGTTTTAAAGTTATAAGCAAAGGAAGCAGAAAAAAATCGACGTTTTTCGAAATTTTTAAATATTTTACATTTTTTTATTAATGTTCCGGGCATATTTGAGAAGGAGCATAAGTCAATTATTATTACTGAAGGTGTCACCTAACTTTATCTGCAAAAATCCGAATGCCACCTCTCACATCCAAAAATAGACGTTTTTTCACAGATCCTTACTGGTCTAATAGTATATTTCACGAATTTACGACGATTTTGGACTACGGATGAAGTTTTTACTTGAACTAAAAATATTTAAAGCACTTGTCGCATTCAGGAGACAAAAAAGTGACGGAACGGTTCCGCAACTGTTTTCGTTCTCTGAATGTGGCGGTACTTGCGAAACATGTTACGGAACGGTCGCCATGACAGTGAGCTCATTTTAATTCTGCTACCTCCGTCCAACGTATGCTTCTTCTTCTTCTACGGCACTACAGCCCAAATTGAGCCTTGGCCTCCTTTATTTTTTGCCTCCACCCTTGCTTGTCTGTGGCTGCTCTTCTCCATAAACGGACTCCTAAAAGGGCTTGTGCGTCGCTGTTTACAGTGTCTTCCCAGCGCTTTCTTGGCTTTCCAACCGGTCTCTTTCCCTGCATTCTAGCATTCAGTGCTGTTTTTGGTAGCCTATCCTCTCCCATTCTTATCACATGTCCGGCCCATTGCAATCTTTGTATTCTAATGAAGTCTGACAGGGGTGCTTCCTTATAAAGTTGATAAAGTTCGTTGTTGTATCGACTTCTGAAGATTACGTTTTCCCTCACAGGTTCTAGTATTCTCCTCAGTACTTTCCTTTCGTATGTGTCGAGTTTGTTTTTGGTGTTTCTTTCAGGACCCAGGCTTCACTGTCATAGCATGTTATTGGTCGAATTAAAGTTTTATAGATTCTCATCTTTGTATTTCGGTGGACACTTTTAGACCGAAATATATGGGAGAGGGCAAAATAAGCTCTGTTTGCCTGCGTTATTCTCTTCCGTATTTCTCCGTCTTCTGATCCGTCGGCATATATTTCTACTCCCAGGTATGTAAACTTTCCAACCGTTTCAATGTCATCTTCATGTATAATGTTTTGTGGGACTATATTTCTTCTCGTCTGAGTCATTATTTTTGTTTTTTCTGTGTTAATTTCCAGCCCTAGCATTTTTGTTTGTGTTTTTAACTCTGCGTATGTTTCCTGTGTTCCTGTTGATGTTCTACTCATAATATTAATATCATCGGCATAAGTAGCCAGTTGAACCGTTCGGTTGGTCAGTAGGTTACTTATAGTCCAGGAGGCAGCGCTGAAAAATCTCTTTGAATTTACTAAAGCTAGATTTTTCACAGTTGATTACTGTGATTGTGTAGAGAAACATACTGCGGTCGGTCAAGCGAAAAGTAGAACAGGGGTTACTGAGAGGGTATCAAAGTTGCTTTCCTACGAAGGTAATTAAATCCATTTACTAAGGCTAAAAATCAGTACACACATTCTAAATTAAATATATATAAAAGTTATTATAGTCGGTCAGCTATATGACGGGACAGAGCCGGTCGGTCGGCCCCAGTGAATGTACAGGGTTATTCACTATATTTTGACCCCCTTGTAAACTGCTTTATTTACAGAATTAGAAAAAATGCAAAATACAAAAGTTAATCGATTTTTAAATTATGATTTTTTGACATATAATATATCGTACTAGTGACGTCATCCATTTGGGCGTGATGACGTAATCGACTATTTTTTTAAATGAGAATAGGGGTCGTGCGCTAGCTCATTTGAAAGGTTATTCAATTTCCTATTCAGTAATATAAACATTAACATGATTAATTATACAGGGTGTCAAAAAAATGTTTAATTAAATTAATTGTTTAATTAATAATTCAAAAAAATTTTTGGTCACCCTGTATAAATAATGATCTTAATGTTTATAGTACTGTATAGAAAATTGAACAACCTTTCAAATGAGCTAGCACACGACCCCTATTCTCATTTAAAAGAATCATCGATTGTTATAAACAAAGAACTTGCGGAATTACATAACAGCGATTTTTCGCAAAACAAAAGATTTTGTTGTATATTTTGGGTGATTCTCAGCAAAAAATGTTCTTACAAGTTTTTTCGTAGGATGCATAGTTTTCGAGATAAACGCGGGTGAACTTTCAAAAAATCGAAAAAGTGCAATTTTTGAACCCGAATACATTCAATACCCATTGAACATTTTTTTTAGAAAAATAACTGAACTAACAATTAATAAACTTCAACGTATCAAATGAACTAACTAAAAAATAAACCAAGTAAAATTAATTTTAAGTTTAAAATTTATACTAAATTTTAATGAGGGTGTAAACACATTAAAATGACATTAATTTCAGGTTGAAAATCAGTTATAAAGAATAACAATAAACGGTAATTAGGATCCAAATTTTCCAAATAGCAATCAGTTTCTCAATACAATGTTATCAGTAATAATTATAAGTTTATTTGTTATTCTTTGTTATAATTTAATTTAGGTGAACTGACCATCAACAATTTATTATAATTTATTTATTCTCAACTGTAGGACAATATAAAACTTCACTTAACGTGACTGACAATCTATTTTATATTTTTCTTGACATTACTTCAGAACTGTCTGTATCTACTGTCAATACATAAATTAACAACCATAGAACAACATCCACTTTTAATGTTGGATATTCTAACATTCTTAACCAAAAAAAGTTATACGCATATCGATTATAAAATTGCTGATTACTTTTCGAAAATGACTATCACTCACAAAAAACAATAAAAAATATTGTTTTACTACAATGCTATTGACTGCAACGGGTTAGTTTTAATTTAACATTTTTAGGGCCCTACAATTTTAGGACTCCGGTAATGTTCGATTGAAAATTCTTGTGAAGAAAATCGGCATCGCCGCGCTAAAAACTCCCATAAGGAATGCATTGCCATATGTTCGTGTACTGTAAAGTCAAGGTGGGACAGACTATAGAGCGACTAGAGCACTTCTCATGCTGTACAGTAGAGTAGACCATTGACCATTAAGACAAAATCACTAGGTAAACAATATACACTAAGCGTCAAAATTAACGCACCACCTTAAAAATGGGAGATTTTTGAAGTCTCGTATTTTCTAAACCTGTTGTCCGATTTTATTGATTTTTTTTAGTATGTTATAGCTTTATTCTTCAAGAATATCGCTGTAATAATATTGTTGCTAAACAAGTAAGTGTCATTGTATACCGGGTGTAAAAATGATAGTGTGTTTTTTCCTCAAAGTACGGAACACCCTGTGGAATATTCTAGCGTATATAAAATATTGAAAACTAAACTGTAGCCTTAGGGCTTCTTAACATTTTTCTTTTTGATTCATTCGCTTACGTTGCGTAATAAAAAAGTTAGGTACTTTAACAACTAGTAACTTTCTATGTTTATAAGTCAAACGGTCTTTATTTTTCATTCAGAATTACCCCTTAAAGTTTGTCGTACTTATTAAGAAACACCCTGTATTGATGAAGAAAGTTGATAGTTGTTAAAGTACCTGCCTTTTTTTGTTATGCAACATAAGCGAATGAATCAAAAAGCAAAATGTTAAGAAAGCCTAAGGCTACAGTTGAGTTTTAATTTCAATATTTTATACACGCTAGAATATTCCGCAGGGTTTTCCGAACTTTGAGGAAAAAACACACTATCATTGTTACACCCGGTATACAATGACACTTACCTGTTTAGCAACAATATTATTACATAGATATTCTTGAAGAATAAAACTATAACATACTAAAAAAATCACTAAAATCGGACAACAGGTTTAGAAAATGCGAGGCTTCAAAAATGTCCCATTTTTAAGGTGGTGCGTTAATTTTGACGCTTAGTGTATTTTTGAAAAAAAATGTGACTTACTTTGCAAATCCAATGAAGTCTTCGTGGTTAGTATTCATGTATGCTAATTCACAGTCGATAAGTAGGCACAACTGCTCTTTGCAGTTTTGCTCTCTGCTCCTAATATGCGTAGTAACGATTCGTTCTACTTCTTCTCGTAATCGAGGATAGCGGGCCATCTAGCGACAAAATTGAAGAGTTAAATAATGCACTATGAAGGCTAAACGCACAAATTATCGAGAACAAGTGGGAAAAGGAGATACCGATAATATCGGCAACGAAAGAAAGGCTATCCGCTGGAAGCATAACTATGATTATAGGTCACGTGGTACACTCTGACGTCAAGTATAGTTTGTTAGTGATATTCCCCAAGCAAAGGTTAGGAACTTTTGTGAACCATTGTATTTTGTATAATAAAAATGGTAATGTACTTTGCCCTAAATTGTAAACACTATAGTGAAAGAGGAATATGTAGATTCTTTTTGTGATTCCAAAGGATCTGGTTCAAAAGAAGAGGTGGATTTCATTACTAAGGTAAGAAAATATAATAAAGAAAAAGAACTGAATTTATCGCTCGTGGGGGACGGCTTACAAATTATGCCACCATGAGAAGCACTGTCGACATGTCATACCCCCTCCATGTCAAGCCTCCCAGAGGATATAGAACAGTAATTAGACCGAAAAAGAAGTGATGGTACAAAGACGACAAATTTCTAAACACATATTTATTAAGATAAATAGTTGTAGCTAAAGTATATCTATAATATGTTGCTTTCGGTGTTTTAACGAGTTTTTGTCTCCCGCAAATTCCATGAGGCTGACCTCCTTAGAGGTGTGGGATACCCACCTGGGGACCAGATCCTGTCGTTTTAAAACTCATTTGGGGTGAGTTAGCCATAACTCGACACGCTGGCAAGACGGGTTGGTGAGTGTGAGGGGGATATAGGGAAGGAATTTGGGATTTAGGTAGGATAATACTGGGGTTTGGGCCTGGTTACCTCTAAGTAGGGAGTGAAGGAAAGACCAGGAGCTCGCGTGGGCAAGTACGCTACCTCCCTGAAGTAGGTCTACCCTTTATCGGGATCATAGAGGGGTACCTACCCGATACCGCTTGCGCAAATGAAATGGAACTGGGTAGGACACGTGGCACGACAAAACATCGAAAGGTGGACGAGAAACATTGTACATTGGAGACCACGCGAGCACAGTCGCAGTAGAGGAATACCACAAAAACGATGGCTAAACGACATCAAAGCAAAAATGGGGAGAAACGCACCAAATAGCACAAAACAGAGAAGAATGGAGAACTCATGGGGAGGCCTTTGTACAGGAGTGGATGCAAACAGGCTGAAGAAGAAAGTCTATAATATAATATTTAAAGAGTCTATTACTTACCCTGTCACTGCACATCCTAACAACGTTTGACAGCTCCTGCACGACCAAATCGACGCACTTCAAAGAAGGTTCCTTCAGCCGAGATATTTGCTTTTTTACTATAGCCTCAAAAGCCATATCTGGAGTAAACAAACCAACCTATAAGGAAAAAGAAACAATTTAATATCCCTTACCCTGACTCTGAATTAGATTTCTTTCTCCTTTAAATTGTTTTTAAATAGTCTTATTGTGTCTTTTTCTTCGAAATATTTATGGTCTTTTTTGCTTATTCCCTGGTGGAGTAGTGAACCGGGATACGAATTTACAAAAGCTATACTGATTCAGTCATGGGGAATGGGGGCGACTGAATTCGAGTAGGTTTTGTATGCAGATTAGTTGCATATGCTATACTATTACAGTCCACAAATTAAACTGTATTGGTGTAGGATTTGTAAGTGAAATTTTTGATTGTTATTGAGTAAATGTCTATACTGTTTCAGTCATGTAAGTAAAACTAATCAAGTATTTACTTAAGTGGATTTATTATTATATCATAAAATTTAGATACATTTTGAAAATTAAAATGAATAATAGATATTTGGATATGATTAAAAATTAAAAACAAATGAATAACTACTAATGTACGAGTATATACAGTATAATCAAGTATATTCAAATGGGAAATAAGCCACAATTTTACCTAAAAATGATTTTATTAACGTTTCGACGCCCAAGTCGGGTGTCGTTGTCAAAATACAAAATAATGATTTTAATAAATAAATTTAAAAAATAATCATTTTTAGGTAAAATTGTGGTTTATTTCCCATTTGAATATACTTGATTATAAAAATGCCACAAGAAAATAGCTTCAGAACAACAATATATACAGTATGTTCCTGTAAGTTGGAACCATATGGAAAACTTTTTTATTATTGATTTTACGAAAAAAAGTTATTCTTCATAAAAAGTTCTGCGTAACTACGGTACTTTATAAACTAAAGGGACTTTCGGTTCTGCGTTCAAAAGTAAAGTATGTACCTTTATACAGGGTGTCCAGAAACTCTACCGACAAACGAAGACAGATTATTCTTCAGATAATTCTAAGACAATTTAACCCTATTCACTTAGTCAGAAAATGCTTCCTAAGGGAGCTAGAGCTCTTTGAAGATGGCGTCTTGTAATGAGTTTTTCTTAATACCTCCAGAACGCTTCTATTTAGAAAAACAAAAATTGGTACGCGTATTTATCTTTCAGAGATAAATCTATTCCATCTATTGCGAATTTATAGTACCGATCATAGTCGTCCGTTTTGGTCAGGGCAACGGTTATTTTTTGACCACATATTTTCGTTTTCTAGAAAAATCGATTTGAAAATTTTTCGTTGTTTGAATTTAAAAAAAAAATTCAAAAAAAACCTATTTAGAAAGACGAAATCTGGTACATTTATTTATATTCCAGAGATGAATCGATTTTATTAATTGCGAATTTCTAGTACCGGTCATAGGCGTCCGTTTTGGGTAGGTCAACAGTTATAGCGTAACTTTTTTGTCCTTAATTTTTAAGCATTTTTGACACTAGATTATTCAATGATGAGGTATTCGAGTACTGAAAGTTACTCTTGCTTTAAGTTAGTAAAATACACCGTTTTTTTTTCAAATTCCAAAAACGAAAAACTTTCAAATCGATTTTTCTAGAAAACGGTGTGTCCTACCGACTTACAGCAAGAGTACCTTTTAGTACTATAACACCTCATAATTTAATAATCCAGTGTCAAGAATGCTTAAAAGTTGAAGACAAAAAAGTTATGCGATAAAATAACTTTTGCCCTACCCAAAACGGACGCATATGACCGGTACTAGAGATTCACAATGGATGGAATCGATTCATTTCTGGAAAGTAAATATGCATACTAATTTTCGTTTTTCTAAATAGAAGCGTTCTGGAGGTGTTTAAGAAAAATTAATTACATGACGCCATCTTCAAAGAGCTCTAGCTCCCTTAGGAAGCATTTTCGGACTAGGTGAATTGGGTTAAATTATCTTACAATTATCTAAAAATCTCCTGTCTTCGTTTGTCGGTAGAGTTTCTGTACACCCTGTATATTTCACAAGATTGAAAATTGTTATTACGAAAATTTGTTTGGACTTAAAAATAATCTTCTAATATGCAATTACATTCTTCTAGTTAAAGAAAAATTGAAATATTTTCTCAAATTACAGATACCCAACATCATTTTTATTTATGATAACATTGATAACTCCGATATTATTAGTTTTACGAAAAAAAGTTATTCTTTATAAAAAGTTTTATATGGTCTGGAAACTAAGATACAACTATAATTTATCAAATTTTGTCAATTTTATACGAGGTTTGTCAAAAAAATATGAATTTTGTTCAAGAGTAAAGTACCTTTATAGTTCACAATATTTTAATTTAAAGTATGTATGTACTTGTATACTCATACCTACACTACATGTGTTTTAAGTCTGAACAACTTTTTATAATAACATTTTTCAATATTGTGCAAAATAAAGGTACTTTACTCTTGAGAGAAATTCATTTTTTGACATACCCCGTATAAAATTGATAAAATGTGAAATATTATGATTGACGCTTATTTTGTAGAACGTGCAAAACTTTTTATAAAGAATAACTTTTTTGGTAAAATTAATAATTTTGGAGTTATCATACTTAAATAAAAAATGATGTTTGTATCTTCAAAAAAAATGTTTTTTTCAATTAGAAGAATGTAATTGCGCACATAATTTTTTTATTATGAACATAATTTTTAATTCCAAACAACTTTCGATAATAACAATTTTCAATATTGTGGAATATAAAGGTGCTTTACTCTTGAGAGAAAATCATATTTTTTGACATACCCCGTATGCTATTAATAAAATTTGATATCTGATGATGGTATCTTAGTCTTTATATAAACGTATAAATCTTTATTTATACGTCCATGACTGAAACAGTATAGACATTTACTCAATAATAATCAAAAATTTCGCTTACAAATCCTACACCAATACAGTAACTTTACATTAACTATTAATTTGTGGACTGTAATAGTATAGAATATGTAACTAATATTCGGCATACAAAACCTACTCGAATTCAGTCGCACCCATGACTTAATTAGTATAGCTTTTGTAAATTCGCAACCGGGATACATATAGTCTGGGAGGAAGTGTCAAATTTTTACGGTGATTTTGGCACGGATCGTTAAGAGGTAGGGCCGATTAGCTGAATTTTTATAAAAATAAATGAATGTTTATATAATCTTTATATTATATAAATAAAAAAAAATGATCCCATCCCCCCCTGGATCCGCCATTGCCTCCAGGACTAATCGGTTCGTCTCTGTCTGTCCACCGAAATAGTCCGGGAGCTCACGAAAACTTTAAATAGCCACACAACCGCTCTGTTAGATAAAAAAATACTACCAAATACGGAAAACAAGTACAAACTTACCCTAATACCATGAATGTTTCTAATAGCGAAGGCGATCTCCCTGCGGAGCTCCTTCTCATCGAATTCCATCTTGACAATTTCGAAGGGGAACCTTTCGTGGAATAGCCTGTTGATTTTAGCACCGCCTGACAGTTCGTTCGTGTTGATTTGTGCCGAGCCGGAACCTTCAATAGTTCTGTCGAAGTCCACTTGCAATTGCTGGATCATCCTTAAAAAAATCTCTACATATAGCAGAAGAACTTTAGATAATCGAATGATTAGTTTTCTTAAAGCTCTATGAGTTAAAACTACTGATATAGTTCGTGAAATCGGCGAAGAAAAACGAAAACGTTAAGAGCGATGAAATGGTACAGCTTCAGCCACTGAATTGTTTAGACCTTCATTTTTACATTGTAATACTGTAAAATTGCAGTGTCGTATGGAATTTGCCAAAAATGTCAATTTTGGAATATTGGAAGTATTGAAAAATAAAATAAAAAGTTATTAAACGATTCCAAAATGCCTAGAATGCATTTGAATGCCGCGCAAACTCGAAAGAGGTTGGTCACTACAAGTGCAAGACAAGTTGCTGCAGTTTTTAACGTGAGCCATATGTGCATATGGAAAATCAAACGAAGATCTCACACAGAGCAACTAGATAAGGTGTTAGTAAATAACCTGAGAGGAGCTCCCTTTGCTATTTAAACGATTTTCTTTAAAAGAATTTTCAATCGAACATTACCGGGGTCCTAAAAATGTAGGGCCCTAAAAATGTTAAATTAAAACTAACCCGTTACAGTCAATAGCACTGTAGTAAAACAATATTTTTCATTGTTTTTTGTGAGTGATAGTCATTTTCGAAACGTAATCGGCAATTTTATAATCGATATGCGTAATAACTTTTTTTGGTTAAGAATGTTAGAATATCTAACATTAAAAGTGGATGTTGTTCTATGGTTGTTAATTTATGCATTGACAGTATAGACAGCTCTGAAGTAATGTCAAGAAAATATAAAATAGATTGTCAGTCACGTTTAAGTGAAGTTTTATATTGTCCTACAGTTGAGAATAAATAAATTATAATGATTGATGGTCAGTTCACCTAAATTAAATTATAACAAAGAATATCAAATAAACTTATAATTATTACTGATAACATTGTATTGAGTAACTGATTGCTTATTTGGAAAATTTGAATCCTAATTGCAGTTTATTGATATTCTTTATGACTGATTTCCAACCTGAAATTAATGTCATTTTAATGTGTTTACGCCCTCATTAAAATTTAGTATAAATTTTAAACTTAAAACTAATTTTAGTTACTTTATTTTTTAGTTAGTTCATCTGATTCGTTGAAGTTCATTAATTGTTGTTAGTTCATTTATTTTTCGAAAAAAAATGTTTTAGAACCCCTGACAGCCACAAAATGTCAATAATATTAATTCCAAGTTATCCTATAGAAAAAAGTATATTTGCTTAAAACCTGTTTCTGATAAAATTTGGCATCACTGTTGGTCATAAGAACCTGTACTGTAAAGTCAAGGTGGGACACACATTAGATATGTAAGAGTGTAAACTATTCAATGGCCGCAGCTGTACATAATGTAAAAATCCTCTATTTACTACTAAAACGTAAATTATTCCTTCTATACTTACTGTAACATCGCCTTAGTCTTGATAGAGGGATCGTCAGGTCGGAAGTGTTTGAACTGGTCCACATCTTTCTCCAATTGTAACAGTTGCTTTTGTAGTTTATCTCTCAAACTGGGTAGGGTGTCTCTGATGTGGTTGGTGAGTTGTTGGTTGAGAACTCGTTGTAGGTAGGGAGTACCTAGGCGTTCTGCTATGTGACGATACGATGGATGGCTAAAAACAACAAGTTAGGTCTATATTATGCTCTAATTGTACAATAATTTGACACGTAAGTGTTTTTATGTGCAGTTAAAATGGCTTCGTCGACTAAGAAGACTCTCGGTTGAGGTGTGGTTCGTTTTCTAATTGATTTTCTTAATGCTTAAGCTTAAGCCATTAAAACAACTTATTCCGAACGTTACATCAGTTAATAGGTACTCCCATTGAAGATAGTCAAAATACCTTCCCATATTTTTTTTTATTTTTTATACACCCTGATTTTTTTTCATTTTTTACTTTCTATGTGATTAAATAATAACATTCAGCACAATTTTACCCCACCAATCTCTCCCCCTTCCGTCAGAAACGTCATTTTTTCGATTAAATTTAATAGGGAACTTGCATAAAATTTTAAATTCGAAAAAAATGGTATAAATCACAACAGAACATAATTTAGAACATGTATCAAAGATAAAAAAGTTTTGTTTGTCTTTCGTTTGGCCCCTAAAGACGACTAAAAATTCAACTTATACCAGCCAGCCAAAAACGCGTCGTGACGTCACGGGGTTGTATGTTTACATTCTACAGCAATTGTAAATATAATTTTAAATTAGACAATATAAACGTCAGTAGAAAATACAGTTATTTGACGTTACAAGTGTTTTTGATCGTTTGAACTATTCATAGAAAACGTATACTTTTACAAAATGGTTTTGTTTTCAATAGTAAACCTTCTTTCCTTTCCTTCAAAAACTGTATCGAACTCCAATTTTAACAAACTGGTATATATTTATTACAATGACATACGATAAATGTCATTAGAATATAAATATTTTTCCTTTATTCCCCGACGACGAGCTGGAAAGATACCCAAGTAGGTGGAGGCCAATAAACTAAAGAATAAGAAGAAGAATATTCCTAAATATAACCATAAACGGAACCATATGGTTAAACCTTAGACAAGGAAAGAGAGAGGACGAGTAATCCTATGACCAAAAGTGAAGCCAAACCGTCACCAGAGATTTTGATCATCGACGTATCTTTGGGGTATTGTTATGTATTGAGTATTTAAAATGAAAACATGAAATGTATTTAAAATGAAGAATTTGTGTACGGTAAATGTTTTATTAAGTTGCTCATATTACGTACATATGGTTCAATACATACATATGTTTTTATTACGAATTTTAGATGAGGATTTACTTTATTTTTTATGAAATTTTAACATTCAACGAACACCCACCACTGGCAACCCATTGTTATATTTGACGTGACCGCCATGTTTTTGGTGACAAACAAACCAAAAACTGGCTTCACTTTTGGAACATGTGTATTAAATGAGTGTTACCCGTCCTCTCTCTTTCCTTGTCTAAGGGTTAAACTCTGTGACGTCACGGGTAGTTTGATCTATCTTAAGATACCGAAGACTTTAAATTTGTACTTCTAAATTATTATTATGAGTTTTTGAAGCGTGAAATTTTGGAAATCTCATTTTTATACAAAACTGAACATTATTATGTAATAAAAAAAATGGGCAAGTTCCCTATTCAGTGGGTTGCAATCAATTAAAAATTTTCAAAAAATTCAAACGCATAGTTGAATAGGCTTTTTCCAATTCCATTTTTATAGACTTGTGGTTGAGTGTACAAAACCTAAAAATGCATTTTTTTAAGAAAAAGTATAACTTTTTTGGAGATGACTGCAGGTCTATTTTTTTATTTTGTGTATTTTATCAAAAAATATATATCTGATTTTTTCCAGATTTTTCCGTAAAGTGCCCACCTTCAACAATCCAAAAAACTGTTTTCTATTGGTTTTGGGGGGTTTTCTTAATTTTACAGACATCAAAATAGACAAAAATCAAGGTTTTTATAGATATATAATTTGTAATAAATGAGTCCTTTAGGACATTCAAAAATTAAGCGCAACACCATTAAACCACCAAAAAAATGTTTTTTCAAAACTCGCAAAAACCTTTAATAACCAAAATAAATTTTTGGGGGTTTAAAGGTGTTTCGCTCAATTTTTAAATGTCCTAAAGAACTCATTTACTTCAAATTATATATAACCTATAAAACCTGGACTTGATCTATTTTTAACTCTATAAAATGGAAAAAATTCCCCAAAACCCCTACAAAACCATTCGGGATTTTGAGGGTTGCAGGACACCCTACAGAATAATCTGAAAAAAAAATAGAAAAATATTTTTTGATAAGATACATAAAATTAAAAAATAAACCTGCTCAAAAAAAAAGATATAGGCTTTTAAAAAATGCATTTTATGGTTTATGTACACTTAACCTACCTACGGGTCTATAAAAAATAGACAAATTTTGTAAAAGCAC
Source organism: Diabrotica virgifera virgifera (assembly GCF_917563875.1). Classification (NCBI taxonomy): domain Eukaryota; kingdom Metazoa; phylum Arthropoda; class Insecta; order Coleoptera; family Chrysomelidae; genus Diabrotica; species Diabrotica virgifera. Next base: position 199,717,644 of record NC_065450.1, on the reverse strand, counting down.
CAAATATGCGTGAGAATTTCTTGAAATTTTTAAATTGATTAAACACTTACGAAAAAATGAAGTTTTTGGCGATAGCTTATTTTGTAATCACATAAAAAATGAGTTTTGGGAATGAGGGCATTTTGCCTATTTTAACGAGGAAAATTTGACTATTGTCGTGAAAACATTCAGGGGATAGAACGATATATAAATGAATTAGAATTCGAAACTAATAAGAGAAAAAGGTAAAATTGTGCCGTTTTTTCCTCCTAAAAATTCTGCTATTACTATTATAAATATCATTATTTTACTGCATACATGTCCGATAGATGAATTTGTAGTTCTAATAAACAATGCCAATAACCTATTGTGATAAGAAACTTCCGTACAATTGTTATCAACCTCAAGTTGCAACAGAAATTTGTATATAAATAATACGTGAGTCACAAAACAATATTTTTGTATTGAAGTTTACGACTTTTTCGTGTAAAGACGTTCCGAATTTTTTATTGATTTTTTTTGTCATCAGTTATCAGCATCTTATGAACGTTGTGAGGCATCCTCATATTAAACATTGTCAATGGTCAGGCATAATAGTCATTGGGCTCATCATTTAAAAAAAACTATTAACTCCCTCATGAGATTTTTTTATTCAGTTCTTGATGTCGAGTCTAGTCTAGGCGCCAAATAGAGGTCACCGTGTCCTTTTCAATTCTGATGGACAAACTCAACGGTTTCTTATGGATTTTTGGCTGCTGATTACGAATTTCGAGGGTGGATTTCGATCCGAGTGGTCAAAAAATTGTTATAAACAATTTAATTGTTTATAAGGCTCTGGCTCATAAACTAAAAGAGATAAAAAAGAATGTTTCAAATAAAATTTGTTCGGTGATAAAAAACGAAGAAAAAAACGTTTACTAAACTTAAATCCAACAATTAAAACCCAAAATATTGTAAAATTAGTGCACAATGCAAATTGCAAAATAAATATTTTTCGAAGCTTTATCGATCGTAACTCGGCTTCTACGCATGCAAATGAGCCTTAGAAGGTCTCATTTTAAAGCTTCATTAATAGGCTTCCAAACAGAGTTTGTTAAATTACTTGATCTTTATTTGTTTTAAAGTTATACCCATTTGAAATAATAATTTTCTTAAAAAAATTGTACATTAATTTGTTTATAAGGGTTTCAAACAAATTTAAGCTATAAACATTTATACTTTAATTAACAATAATGATAAAAGAACTCAAAAGGAACATTTTGAGCGTACGAAAATGTTTGTAAGTTTATTTTTGGCCAAGATATCGATATTTTAATAGTGCGCACTGAGGCGCAAGACCGGCTCACCGCGTAAAGGTTTACGCACGAACTTCTCGATGCAAATTCTAATTTCTATGTATATATACGTTATCTTCATTTTTCATTTTTGAAGAGCCTAATAAAATTTTATCATATAATTCTTATAATTAAATCATCATACTGTACCTCAAATCACCTTTCATTCTATTTACTTTGTCTTCTATTTTTTGTACTAAATGAGAAAAAAACATTAAAAACTAATATTTCAGAAAGAACCAAAAGTAAGTTAATATTATTTATTAATACCATTTTCACAAACTTTTTGTTTCATGCATCTGAATCGAGATATACAGAGAATCTCAGCTTTTTGACATCTGCATAAGTTCTTAGAGCAATTTTTACCGTTACATGGTGGTACTAAGTCTGTTCTTGTAGGTAGTAAAACTAAAACTTTTTGGGGCTTCAGAGTCTAATTATCTATATGATATAGATATAATCTATATAATATAGATATACAGTGGATAGTGGATAGTATCCATATAAAGTGGATATAGTTCTTTTGCAGTATCATCAAGGCACGTCAATTGTGTGTATGCCGCCACAACATAAATGCTCGTTTTATATGCAATGATGATGCTGCAAAATAACTCGATCTATTTTTATATGGATATCACATATTGGTTCATTTGCATGCGTAGAAGCCGAGTTACGATCGATAAAGCGTCGAAAAATACTTGACTGTGAGCCGATGTTGCGCCTCATAGCGCGCCATTAAAATATCGATATCTTGACCAAAAATAAACTTACGAACATTTTCTTAAGCTCAAATTATTCCTTTTGAGTTCTTCTATATAATTATTGTTAATTAAAGTATAACACTGTTACTAATAAACCAAGTATAAAAGTTATACTGAGAATAAATCAAGTATAGGCAAAATCACTACCAATAAACATGGAATAACTTCGGTATAGATTATACTTGGTATAAGAATTTAGTCCAAGTTTATACCGACCCACACCCTTGTTTAAGTCTGGTATAACCTATTTTACGAATGTCAAAGTCATCACAGACAAAAATTTATTATTTTTTGATTTGTCTTTTGAGTAGACATATAATAAAAAAATGTGTTTAAGAGGTATTGCGGCTAATGAGGAAGTTGATAATTTAATTAACATGATGTAAAATACACGAAAAAGGAAAACTTTCAAAGAAAGCATAAATTCCTTTTCAAAGAATGCAGAATAAAATTCCGGTTTCCTAAAGATGATGTACGGTTTTTAGAAAAAATAGTAGGTGATTCACTTATTGCAAACAAACGGAGGCTTATCCTCCAATATACAAGAAAAATATGGTCTTTATTTTCTATAATATGTAGAACATCTCTCACAATATTCTTCACAATATGCTGAAATTAACATATTTACATTGCATTTATAAGTACAATAAATCAATTTGTTTACTTTTTCTTCACTTTTCCATAATGCAACGTTCTCTTTTATTTGAAGCCATTTTATAAAATACTCAAACTAAACATACAACATACGAAATAACGATTTATTAAAATATAGCAGAAAATACAAAGTACGAAAAATGACGGAATTTGGCTTGTCAGTTGTAGATAAAAGTCAAAATTGACATATTTCACCGAATATATCGTTGTTTTATGCAATTGTGTAGAAGATTGCCCCGTTGCCAAACTATTATTTCGGAATAAAGTGGGAATACTTATAACTAACTTATACCGAGTTTATTGGTAACAAATTATTTTCGTATTATATCTACCTTATACCTAGGATAACTATTCTAGATATAAATACGGAATAACCTTAGAATACGAGTGTTTTATTAGTAAGGCAGTAAATGTTTACAGCTCTAATTTACTTGAAACCCTTATAAACAAATTAATGTACAATCTTTTTAAGAAAATTATAACTTCAAGCGAGTATAACTTTAAAACAAATAAAGATAACGTAATTTAACAAACTTTGTTTGGAAGGCTACTAATGAAGCTTTAAAATGAGACCTTCTAATGCTAATTTGCATGCGTAGAAGCCGAGTTACGATCGATGAAGCTTCGAAAAATACTTATTTCGAAATTTGCAATTTGCATTGTGCACTAATTTTACAATATCTTGAGTTATAATTGATAGATTTAAGTTTAGTAAACGTTTTTTCTTCGTTTTTTATTATCGAACAAATTTTATTTGAACCATTATTTTTTATCTCTCTTCGTTTATAAGCCAGAGCCTTATAAACAATTTATAAACAATTAAATTGTTTATAACAATTTTTTGACCACTCGGATCAAAATCCACCCTCGAAATTCGTAATCAGCAGCCAAAAATCCATAATAAACCGTTGAGTTTGTCCATCAGAATTGAAAAGGACACGGTGACCCCTCTGGCGCCTAGACTAGTCGGACAACTTTTCTATTTTAGAAGATTTTGGGGAGGGGGCCCCGATTTAGCTCCACGTATTTTATAAATTTGGGCCCAACGTTAAAAAAAATATTACTTCCCTCATGAGACTTTTTTATTCAGTTAGTAATGTCGAGTTGGACAACTTTTCTATTTTGGAAAATTTTCGGGAGGGAGACGTTTAGTAAATATAGAAGTGTCTAAAATTTGGTGCATCCGACAACTGAAGCACGCTTAAAAATTGGAAGGACAATATTACCAGTAAATTGTAAGTATTTTTATCAAACGATGAAATATAAAGTTCAAACCTAACTATGGGCCATTCCACGAACATACGCCTGTTTTGGATTACTTTGACAACGAATATTTTACTGTGCAACATAAGAAGTACGAAAGTAAATGGCGCTAATAATTATTCCAATAAACAACAATGTAATTTGCAATTTACTTTCGTTCTTCTTATTTTGCACAGTAAAATATTCGTTGTCGAAGTAATCCAAAACAGGCGTATGTTCGTGGAATAGGGTATATAAAATTTTTCAGGTTCTTGTTGATGGTTTTTGACGTTTCTCTTTATAATTTGTATGTACTCTTTACATAACGAATATGCAGTTTGTTAATAAAGTTAATGTTAAAATAACGGTATAAATTAAACAATTTTCGGAAGACAAATTTTTACGATATTTTAGGACGATTTTTGTTAACAAAGCATAGGAATAAATCATTTACAATAAGTTAAATTTAGAATAACTTATTTATGTAAAAAACGTGAAATAAGAGAATTAAAAAAATATTTTATCTTAAATATGGCAAACATGTAATTTGATAAATATTTATTGGTAAAAAATTACTGTTGGTAAAAAATACTTCATTGAAATATGAACAATTTTACTTTTATCAATTATTTACAACAATCTATTGTAAATTCAAGTGCAAGTGATTTATTCCTATGTTTTTCAATCCAAATTGTTCTAACAATATCGTTAATTTGTTGGTGGAAAATTGTTTAAAACAATTTTCATGGTTAATTTAACATTAAATTTATTAACAATAGGCATATTCGTAATGTATGAAAAGAGTAGGTACATACGAATTAAAAAAGAAACGTCAAAATCCATCAACGAGAACCGGAGATATACTATACCGGCGATATACCCTGAATCTTTACCCGTGCGTCATCATTTAAAGCATACTAAATAGGTCGACGATAAGTCGGAAATTGAAATTTACTAAACGCAACAGCAAGTCACTTACTGTCACTTGCTGTTGCGTTTAGTAAATTTTAATTTCCGACTTACAATTGACTTATTTCGTAAGCTTTAAATAATGACGCACGGGTGTAAAGATTCAGGGACTCAACAGTAGTTTATAGCGCGAATTTTAAAACGCCCCCTCCACTACTCTAAACTGAACAAACTGGTGCTCACATTTTGGTAGATGACTCTGCTCAAAGGCAATATTTTTCAAACTGTGTACTTTAAAACTTCAGTTCTTTCAGTCCTTCAGTTCTTTCAAATGCCGCTAATTAGTTTTCTTAATTGTTATAATTTTATAAACAAACTATGAATAAAAAAAAGTGACAAACTTCGTCCCTAATTGTCGTAGGACAACTATTTTTTTTAGTTTATAAAAAAATGGCAACCTTTCGAATATGAAAAAATATTTTTTTCCGGGAAATGGCGAAAAATGTATTCTGTTTATAAGCAAAAAATTGGCAATGTTTTTGCAATCAAGTTTTTCAATGTTGAAAATGATTGTTTCAAACTTTTTTTAAATTCTTTTGATACAATAACTCTCTTTCTCTCTCTCGTTTATGCTACCCGTAGAATCATAGTTCATTTTTTCTGACTTAAGGCAGCGTTCAAGTATGTATTACGTAACGCAGGTTGGAGGGGAGGGGGGGTCAAAAATGTTAAAAAATTGCGTTACGCAATAGTTAAACGCCCATTACAGTGCGTTACGTAGAAGGGTAGGGGGGGGTCAAAAATCTTCAAAAATCGCGTTACGTAATACTTGAACGCTCCCTAAGTTATTACAAAAAAAAGTTGTTTGGGATAAACAAATTGAATAAATGTTAAATTAATTGATGAATTATTATTCTCAAATTTTAACTACATTTTCAAACACTGTAACACCCAACTTTTTACGCAATATCAAGGTTGTAGGTTAATTTTTTACAATTTTGTGGGTTAGGTGGAAGAGCAGATGTACATTATTGTCGGACAATGGTGTACATACTGAATCTCGCCCAAATAATAAAATATGTTAATGTTTATTTTACATACATTTTACATTGTACATTTGTAGGAATAAAGACATTTATTATTGTATAACATTAAAAGTTTTTATACATTTACGAATGATTTCATTGTATCACATTAATATGTATAAGAATATTTTGGTACTCACCTAAAGAAAAACTTCTTCTCGGCATTCAAAGCAGCGTTTATGTCTTTCCGGCCGTCTATATCTTTCTGAGATCGATTAACAACACCGATATACCCTCGTCTTAAAGGTAACAGTTTATTCTCTAATATATCACGAGCATCAGTACCTTCGTCCATGAGATCCAGCTTGGTGATGACACCAATAGTTCTTATACCTAAAAGAGCGAAATTTGAACAGCGGAACACTTTTTTTGTGTACAGGTGAACCAAAATAGGAATAGACGTTGTGCGCTAGCAAATTGCAAATTATAGGGGAAGCATTTCAGTTGATCGATAGGGTGGCACAATTTGCTACAGTACATTATTATGTACAGTTGTCAGCAGGGGCGGTTTCTCCATTGGTTCACTTGTGCAGTGAACACCCAATAAAAGTTCATTAAATTACAGTTTTTTTAAATCTCATAAATATTAAAATATCATTAAAATATTTTTTAATCTCATAGAATCATTAAAATATAAGTTTATTTATTAATCATATTTATTTGCTCTACGCCGCTGGATGCACGTGGTAAGTGCAGATACTTATGCTCCCTCTTTATACTGTGGCTTTGGTGCAGAATTCAAATTGAACCAGCCAGTACTAACCTACCCCTGTATGTTAGAAAGAGAAATCTTAAAATCGGTGAAAAAGCATTTCGCCTATCTAAAACAGTGAGGATTTGTGCAGTGCACCCATAGATCAGTGGAGCGTTTCGGTTCACAGTTTGGAATTTTCTGTTGTGGGTTCTAGTTAAATGCAGTTAAATCTTAAATACAATATTAATAGTTTTATGATTGGAGCCTTATTCAGTGGATTTTATGAAATAAACTGCAAATAGTTTTGAAAATCGACTTCTTATAAAAAAGAATGGTCCACCTCGGCCGGAGATAAACTTGGTAGAAGAATGTGCTATAAAACACAAAAAGTTTAAACGTTGCTTTAAAGTTAAACAATATAAAAAAAACTTCGTCGTTGTGCGGGTGTGATAAACTACATTCTTTGTTTTGTTTTCCATGTTTAGTATTTTCGAAAAATGAAACTATTTCTTCAGAGTGGACAAAAACGGGCGTTCGGGATTTATCTCATTTATCAACAAAAATTAGAAAACACGGATCTTCCCAAATTCATTTAAAAATTGAATTGCAACTCTCAGATATTGGCAATATTAATGTTTGCCAATTATTAAATTCTGGGTATAGGAAATCAATAAAAGACTTTAATTTTTCGCCTGTGCCGCAATTGCCGCGGCTTTTATTCACCATTTATACACTCACCGGCAGAGAAAACGGGCACCCCAAAAAATGGCTCATTTTTAATGTCTTGTATTTCCTAAACCTGATGTCCGACTTAATTAATTTTTTTAATATGTTATAGCCTTATTCTTTATCAATATCGCTGTAATAATATTGTTGCTAGACAGATACATTGTCATTGTATACAGGGTGTACGAATCAAACTGTGTTTTTTTCTCAAACTTTGGAACACCCTGTGGAATGTTCTAGCTTTTATAAAATACTAAAATTAAAACCCAACTATAGCCACAGATTTTCTTAACATTCTGTTTTTTTATTCATTCGCTTATGTTGGATAATAAAAAAGTTAGGCACTTTAACAACTACCCCTGTTTTTCGTCAATACAGGGTGTTTTTCAATAAGTACGGCAAGCTTTAAGGGGTAATTCTGCATGATAAAATAATGACAGTTTGCTTTATAAACTTATGCCCGCAAATACTTCGTTTCTGAGATAGGGGGTGTTGAAATTATTCTTACAAACTGACGATTTATTTATTGCTCTAAAACGGTTTGTGATATGCAAATGAAATTTGGTATATTTTAAGAGCTAGTTATTGCGCATTTTTTGGCATACAATTGAGAATTTTATATTCACCATTGGCGTGCATACGGGATATATCTAAAATATTTATACCCGTATGCACGCCAATGGTGAATATAAAATTCTTAATTGTATGCCAAAAAATGCGCAATAACTACCTCTTAAAATATACCAAATTTCATTTGCATTCACAAACCGTTTTAGAGAAATAAATAAATCGTCAGTTTGTAAGAACAATTTCAACACCCCCTATCTCGAAAACGAAGCATTTGCGGGCATACGTTTATAAAGTAAACTGTCATTATTTTATCATGCAGAATTACCCCTTAAAGTTTGCCGTACTTATTTAAAAACACCCTGTATTAACGAAAAACGGGGGTAGTTGTTAAAGTGCTTAACTTTTTTATTATCCAACATAAGCGAATGAATCAAAAAACAGAATGTTAAGAAAACCTGAGGCTATAGTTTGGTTATAATTTCAGTATTTTATAAAAGCTAGAACATTCCACAGGGTGTTCCAAAGTTTGAGAAAAAAAACACAGTTTGATTCGTACACCCTGTATACAATGACATTGTACCTATCTAGCAACAATATTATTACAGCGATATTGATAAAGAATAAGGCTATAACATATTAAAAAATTACTTAAATCGGACATCAGGTTTAGGAAATACAAGACATTAAAAGTGACCCATTTTTTGGGGTGCCCGTTTTCTCTGCCGGCGAGTGTATAATTACATTCCTTAATTGAACACCCATTTTAAATTACCACGAGGCGCCACTGGTTGTCAGTACTAACTTCCAGAGGAAACATATCCATAAAGGAACAAGGAAAATACCAGGAACCAGTCAATCAAATTGACCACATCCTCATCTCAAAAAGATGGGCCACAGACATAACTAATGTCAGAACGTATCACGGGGCGAACTCTGACTCAGATCACTATCTTGTGGGGGAAAATTGTGGCAGAAAATCGTGACAGTGGCAAAAAGGAAAAATAGTCAAATTAAAAAATGGAATGTTGAAGGTAGTGGAGTCACTAAGGGTGGATATGAGCTATTGCCTCCGATTTCATTGAACCTCCATTAATTTGCATGAAAATTGGTGAGTGGTTAGAGGATATCTCCATGAACAAAGGTGACATGGTGCCAACTTGCGCTTTTACCCTGCGGGTGGATGCCACCCCTTCTCGGGTGTGAAAATTATTTTATTAAAAATAACCCCATAATTGGATAGAGGGATAAATCCTAAGTAAAATTTGTTATATAAAGTTATTAACATAAATCAAAACTTTTTGAGTTATTAAAGATCAAAATTTAATTTTTCGTGAATTTTACTAGAAAAACCTTTTGTTGTTAACTAACAGTGAGTTATAGGTAATTGAATGTATATTTTTTTCGATGAGTACCCAAATCTAAGTATTCAAGCTCTGACAGGGTTGCCAATTTAGTAGATTTTCTACTAGATCTAGTACAATTTCTTGTGATTTAGTGGGAAAATTTTAAATCTAATAGATTTTAGAATCTGGTAGAAAATATAGCAGATTTTGGTAAGAATATGCGACAACTTTAAAAAAAAAGAGCAATAAATTTTTTCTTGGAACATTAAATTTGCATTTTATTTACACTTAATTATGGTATAAGAATAGTGTTCTGCTAACTTGATGGACGTTAAATTACCTTTTAAAATTTACAAATTTTAAATAATTACATGCAACCGTTATAAACAATGATTTATGTAAACAACATTTCAAAACAAATCGGTCAATATTTGTAAGAACTGTGGCAACTATGTCCCAAGCCACAAATGAATTCTGCATCCCTTCCATATAAGATCCGCGAGCAATATTTTTGTATTCTGGAGAGCTATCAAAAAGTTAGTACAGTAGACTCCCTCAATAACAAGAATCTCGTTTTATCAGATAACAATACATAATATTGTGCATACATATGAATATGTAGTTTTCTAAATCATTAAGTTCCTTTAGTGAAGCCATTCTGAGCAACGTAAGATGCTAAATATTGTTTGAATGACGCTTGTGAAAAAGAGTTGGTGGATAAACAGGAAGCAGTTGACAGGCAGTGGAGTTTATTACATCACTGGCCTCGATAAGCACACATATTTTAGGCATTTCTCTATTCGCGGTGTGCAAGTACTTGGAAGGGATACATGAAACGATTGTGCACGAATAGCGGAGAAATATTGCAACTTTCTTAAATAATTCATATTGTTAATTGAAATTGTCAAATTGACATACATTTCATATCTACTGTCATTGAAGAAGAAAAATTATATGTTGCTCCACAATATTGATATGATATGCAATTATTATATAAAGGTAAATTTAATTAATTGTATTTTGCTTGCAGCACTGCATTTTAATAACTAATTTTATTTACTACATACAATTGTTTACTTTTTAATAACAACCTGAATCTTATTTTTTCTTCTTATTATTTTTTTGGGCTATGGCCTTGACAATTATCCAGTAACCAGGACTAATATAATTGGCCAATATAATTAAAAGTGCGAATAAAAGTACAGAGCGTAGAAATAGGTGTCACTTTGCCGAACTTGCACGGTCCCAATACAGGCAGCTGGGGCAGCTGGCTCTTTATAGCCATGTAGTACAAGAAACATGTTCTTTGATCACATTTTCCCTCATTATACCAAATATACCTCGTTATAGGAGTTACAGTTCAATAGGAATTTCATGGGCACCTAATGTACCTCGATATAAGCGAAACCTCTTAATACCCATGTTTGTTATAGAGAGAGTATACTGTATTATCAAGAGATACTATAGTATCAATGAATTTTTTTAGGACAGTTGTGCTAATTGATAGCTTTGTTATTATGGAAATTATATAATTAATATTTTAATGTTACACAACATGAAATAGTACTTTTTTGTACTATTTCATGTTGTGTTTTATAAATGTAACTCATTTTCTCTCTCTTTCTCTCTCTCTCTCTCGCTCCCTCTTTCTCTCGGAGTGTATTTGAAATAGAATTTCATAGATAAAGTACTTTACCTTGGGGATCTACCTCTTTGGCCAGTTTCAGAGCATCTGAGTTTGCCAAATCTGTATTGGCAGGTGTAACGGCTAAGATGAGGCATGATTCCCTCTTTATGAATTGCATGATCATACCTCTGATTTGCTGTTCGATGTCGATCGGTTGGTCTCCAATCGGAACCTTTGTTAAGCCAGGTAAATCGATAAGAGTTAGATTTAGTACTAAAAGATAACAACAATTAATATTGATTCATTAATATCTAAACAAAGTGTAGTAAATATCTCACCATTTGGAGAATATACCCTTAGGTTAATGGGTATATTTGATATTCCCTTATTGCTTCCGGTGACTCTGTCAGTTTCTGCTTCAATCTCCAAACGGACTTCATTGAAATCAACAAATTTCTTTCCTTTACAATGCAAAAACTCCGCATGTTCTGTAAAAATTGGCATATGTAAAATATATATTCTTAAAACCTGCTCAAACAAATTTTACTCATTATGTAGTTCACGAATGTGATGACTATTAGATAGAATGAAAAATAATAAGATAGTTAAACACTTTGACCTCTATGTACTATGAAAACTACTAAAGCATACTCCATTTAGAGAATAACATCAAAATTTCAACCAAGAAGTCAGTTTTAGCGTTAATAGTTGCTGAAAATGGGAAAATTCGAAGATTTTAGTTGCAAAGAACCTCCGAAAGTTAAAAATATTCTCTTTATATCTATTAAACATCGTCAGTTATACATTTGAGGTACGAATTTATTGACCATCCATCATATTCACCAGATCTAATTCCATGTGACTATTTCAATGCTTAAAAATTAACTTATAGAATGAAATTTTGCAGGGAACTATGAAGTTGTAGCAGAAACTTTACGTGATTTTGAGATGCTTGAGCAGAATTACCCTTTGGAGAGGAAAACAAGTAGAAAAAGCATCTTAGTGTGTTGAGCCATGTAAAGAGAAACGGACACGATGGTGTAAAAAAGAGATAAAAATCAAAATAAAAAAGAATTGTGAGAAGAATACATACAAGACAAAACGCAACAAAGATATAAAAGATACAAAATATAGAGAACAGATATTAAAGCAATAACCAAAAATGAGAAAAAAAGAAACTGGCACAAGTTCTAAGAAAAAATGAAAAAAAAAGCAATAAAGAAAAGTAAAATTATTGTTTTATACAACACTGAAAACCCTACGAAGCAACAAAGAAATAAAGTTAAAGCAAATAATGTCCAAAAATGCAACAATATTAAACAATGACAAGGAGAGCAAGGAAACACAAAGGAAAATGAAAAACAATGTAATTGGCAGATTACAGGAAAACACAGGAAACAGAAGCTATACAGGAAAAAGAACTAGAGAAAGCAACAGGAAAGATAAAGACTGGGAGAACTCCTGGGAGCAATGAAGTTGGTACGGAAATATTGAAATATATAGGAGAAAAAGCTAAAAAAAGATTATTATATAGTGAGGGGCAAAATTATGGAATAAATTCATTTTCTCTACAATGGAGATTGATTTTGGAGATAAATTCTGAAACAGGTTGATTTTTATTTTTAAATTATAATTTTTTGGTATATATATCCTACTAGTGATGTCATAGATGACAGGCGTGATGATGATGGGCGTGATGACGTGCGATGATTTTTTTTTAAATGAAAATATGGGTCTTGTAGTAAGCTCATTTGAAAGGTTGTTCAATTCTCTATTTAGTAATACAAACATTGACATTATTTATACAGGGGGCCAAAATAATATTTTTTGAATTAAATTAGTTGATGCAAAAAGAAGAATATATTATGTAATTTATTTAACTCAAAATACATTTTACTGCTGTTGGTAAATAGAAAAAAATGTTTATTTCAGAAATAAACATTATTTTTCGCTTAAATTAAATGTCAAACAGCCTTCCAGCTGCCTTTTGACAGCTGGAAGGCTGTTTGAACATTTAATTTAAGCAGTTTTTTTTTAATATTTTTATTGACGGAAAACTCCATTTTACAATTAAAATTAAATAATTGATGGATTCGACCGTTACTTGATGGAAGTTCATTTTATCTAATAATAAACCAAAAACTCCATAAGAAAGCCCTGAAATTAGTGTATCCACCACCACAGAAAGAACCCAGTACCTTCTGCTATCTCACATATACTGGCAAGATAACAACAAAAATAGCCAGATACATAAAAAAGAAAGGAATAACACCAGCTTTCAGAACTAACAACAACTTAAGCAAATATATTAAGAACAATAAAAGCCGAAAGAGAAAGCAACTACAGAGTGGTGTGTACAAACTAACGTGTGGTGACTGTCCGAAAACGTACATCGGTCAAATTGGCAGAACTTTTGACAAACGGATAGCAGAACACAAAAGGGCATTCAACAATAGAAAAACAGACACTTCTACATACGCACTTCACCTTCTAGATCATAATCATTCTTTCAATGAAGAGTTTCAAATTCTGCATATTCAAAATAAAGGCCTTAAGCTATCTTTTTTAGAATCTATGGAAATTAATAAACTGAAAAATACAGATATAATTCTGAATGACCAACTCGAGACAAACAGCTCCCCACTCCTCAACCTCTTCAGTTGAAGACTTAAAAAGGCAAACACATTGTAAACTATATCACTTGAGAAAGGCACTCTGCCGAAACAGCTGTAGTCACTTAGTTATAATAAATTCTGTGGAAGTATAGAAAACTAACGTTTTCAGTGTTTTATTATTAGATTAAAATTAAAAGTCAAAATTAAACATTGAACACAAGTTAACTTACATTACTTACAATTAAACTAACGACATCAAAAAATTAAAATCAAATTAAAATAATTCACGTGAAATAGTCCTTTTAAAAGCATTTAGTATGACTCCCATAAAGTCTATATATGGAAACTCATTTACACTAGAAACAATTCTATTTAAAGGCATATTTTCTGCATGACGTGTATTGCACGATCTAGCGGATAGCAAGGGACATCTTCTCAAATTCCTAGCTGGAACATAAAGATCTATTCGACCCAGAATGCTAGGTGCAACAATAATACCATTTAACACCTTAAATACGAAATTAAGGTCAAAGTATCGCCTGCGATCCTCTAGACGGTGCAAATGAAACATCTGCATGACCTGACTGGAATTCAATTGCATTCCTCTAGTACCTAATCTATACCGCAGATATCTAACGAATTTATTTTGAATCGATTCAATTCGATATTTGTGATTCTCATAACTTGGACTCCAAATCACTGAACAATACTCTAGTAATGAATGAACATAACTCAAAAACAATCTCACAATTACAAACAAATTATTAAAATCATATGACATTCTGATGACTAACCCTAATGTCCAATTAGCACGCGCAATAATGGCATCATAATGGTCCACAAAACTTAGCTTACTATCCAGTAACACACCTAAATCCTTAATTATCTGAACCCTAGATAAATCCACATCTATCTTGTATTTAAAATCACTGGTGGTCTTATTACGTGAAAAAATAATATATGAGCATTTCGAAGCATTCAATCTAAGATTATTTTCCTGGCACCAATGTACTAAAGAATCCAAGTCTCTCTGCAAACCCTCACAATCAGATTCTGACCTAATGCATTTAAATATCTTTAAGTCGTCTGCAAATATCAGATATTCAGATTTAAAGTTCCTACCAATATCATTTACCAACAACAGAAAAAGCTTAGGACCCAAATGGGAACCCTGCGGAACCCCTGACACGGCTTCAAATCCATTAGAAACACATCCTGCTGATCTTACTTGCAATGTTCTTCCTTGCAAATACGAAGTAAACCAAGCTAATAAAGAACCAGTGATACCAAAGTTTCTCAGCTTTGTAATCAAGACATTATGATCTAGTAGGTCAAAGGCCTTACTGAAATCGATGTATATAGAGTGCACCTAGTAACCCTAATCCATTGCTGTACCTGTACTATCGATATACAAAAAGAGGTTAGTGAGAGTAGAACGTCCGCCTACAAATTAATGTTGGTTGTCCGTAATAATGTTCCTACAACAATTATCCAAACTTGGCAAAACCATTTTTTTAAATACTTTAGATAAGGCTGACTGAATACAAACTGGCCGATAATTTTTGATATCACTGTGATCTCCTGCCTTGAAAATAGGACACACAAAGGAATGTTTCCATCTGTTCAGGAAAATTCCCGTCTGGAGAGATTTATTAAGAACATATACTAATGGTTCACACAAGGACACTGCACTTTCTCTTAGGAACAAATTCGGTATCAAATCAGGGCCAGCCCCTTTATTGACATTTAATGACAACAACACATTCAGTACATTGTCAAAAGTGACTTTGAGGTTACTAATTTCCACCTCCAGCTATTGTGAGAAAATTTCATTACCCTCCAGGTTATCCAGAGATTTACCATTAAAAGTGCTGTATACAGTACCAAAATGTTTCGCAAACAACTCTGTTGTTTTTTGTTTGTCATTCTCACTTTCCTCACCTAGAAACATAGAGCTAGGGAGAGCACCATGTCCGTTGGTTTTATTTTTGATGAACTTCCAAAATTCACCAGCGTTCTCATTCATTCTCACTTCCATCTTTGAAACGTAAGCATTGTAAGACTGCTTAGTGAGTGATGAGCATTCATCTCTCAAATTTTTAAATTCAATCTAGTGGTGATACTTATTTGTAGTTTTATATTTTTTATGCGCAATCTTTTTGGCAATGACTTTACCCTTAAGTTCAGATGAGAACCAAACAGGAAAATTCGATCTTTTTACAGATCTTTGGTACAAAAAGTTCAATTGCGTTACAAATAATGGAATAAAAAGCATCTAAAATGTCATTTACATCCTCTAAACAGTACAACTCAATCCAATTGATCTGAAGCAAATAATTATTCAAGGCACCATAATCCGCCTTGTGAAAGTTATAATAAATATTAGTTTCCAAACTGATATATTGATTATCAAATAATATTAATGCTTCAAGTGAGGGATGATACCTGTCACACGTCATTAAAGCTTCCGTTTTTTTTTTAGATTTAAATAAATAAATATCAGAGAAACACAGATCAAGAATTGAGTCATACTGGTTTTTAAAATAATTATATTGACCTAATCCTAAAAAAATTGAACTCGTCACAAAACAAAATTTCAGTATCATTACTTATATTTTTAGCAGTCATCTCACCGTCCCATATCAGATTTGGTAGATTATAATCCCCAAATAATACTAGTTTAGAATCTTTATACTTATTTATAATTAGTTTTACAGTATCAATGTGATTGGAATAAACATCCAATCTAGATCTGGGCGGAATGTAGACACAGCCAAAAACATATTTAATGCAATTAATAGTAATTCCAGCAAAAACCTGTTCTACATTTGAACTGGCAATTTCCACTAGACAAGAACTGATATCACTTATAAATGCTATTAACACTCCACCTCCTCTTGATTTAATTTAAGCTAAAAGCAATGTTTATACATATACAGTGAGTGCCACCCTACTAGATACATGGGTACGTACCTAATTGCTATGCTTATGGGCTAATCCGGTCCGTTCTCAGATGTGACTTACATCCCTGTCATGTTACTGTCAAGAAACTATTCAAAATAATTGTTTTTCCATACAAAAAATACATTAATTAATAGTATTATTACTCGGCTTTACAATATCTTTATTTAAACACCAAGAATAATACAATATTTTAAAACTTTTACAACTTTAACAAAATGACAACTATAAACCTTAAAATATTATTTGCCAACTTTCTACATTAATGTTCAGTTTCTAAACAGTTTCAGATGTTGTAAATGTCACTAGACATAAAAATAAACATTGCAGAAAAGTGAAGGGTTCATGATTGTAATATCCAACTTTCTATGTTAATGTTCAGTTTCTAAACATTTTCAGATGTTGTAAATGTCACTAGACATAAAAATAAACATTGCAACAAGTGAAGGGTTCATGATCAATTCCTATGTATCTAGTACCATGGCGCTTACTGTATACACAATATACATAATTTGCAGATGACAATTTAGACAAATGGAAACATAAAAATTCAACCTAAATGCAAATAAAAAGAAGAACAAGGATAACGACAATCATAAGGCAAAAAGACATGGAAGACCAAATCGAAGTGGTGATAGATCAACAAACATATTGTAACGATATGATGCCAACAGCAAGCGATGAGCTGATCTACCAGAGATGACCAGAGGAGCATAGGTGTTGGCGCATAGCACTGCTGGGGGAAATCAAAGGAGTAGTGGCAGCGAGAGCATATTTAAGGCGAGTCAAAAGGATGAGAAAATCAGTCATTGCTAGCCAATTGAACTAGCAATGGCTAGATAGCTGCTGCTAGCGTGTTGAACTAGCATTAGCTGGTTTGGCAAAGATGCACCGTTTGTGAGGTGGAACTATGCCTAGGCGGATGCCACAGTAGTGACGTGGAGTCTTGCCATAGTCGTTATTGCAGTAGGCGGTAGTAGCGAGGAACGAGTGACTGCATTGCAGTGGAATGCGGGGTCTCCAGAATACGTTGATTTAACGTAGCGAGATTGTTATTGTATATATTGTTTATCATATTATTTTAATGTTGCTGTTATGATCGGATGACTGTAATAAAGTTTAATATTGTTTTTCCTTTGCAGAAGATGGAATTGTATTTTATTTTATTTGTTTTAAACTGTATATAATTATCTTAAATATATTTACTTTATTTTTAACCTGTGTTTTACTGAGTCTGTCGTCCTTGAAAGAACTACCCATTACAATATACAAATACATAGGAACAGTAAAAATATTAAATGAAGTCAAAGGATGACATCGTCGTACTAGAACAATACTAAGACAACTTAAAAAATATAGTTTCGAGTAAATTGAGTTTTAAATTTCCTCCATAGAAAGTATGAAATAAAACTATTTTATATCAGTTTATTGCATTGTTTCTTAAATGCTATGGTGCCCTATTTGTTCTTGAGTGTGTTTAGAGTTCAACTGAAAATTTGAAATAATAAATAATGAGAATAAACTGAGATTTTGTAACAAGTCCTCCTCTTACACTTTTTGATATATACAGTAGACTCGCGATTATCCGAGTCTCGGTCATCCGAGCTCCTCGGTTAACCGAGGCAAAAGTCAGAACAGAGGAGTTACAATTTTCAACCATGCCGCAACATCGCCGGCTTAAAAATCAAAAAAAAAAGCAAACCTTATGCAAAATCAAATACTTTTTTAAACAGTAACATTATTAAGGTAAATGTTTTTATCTTTTATAGACAGTACTGTATTAATTTTGTCATTAAAATATCCACAGTTATGATTATTCACGTGTTTTTCTATCAATATAACGAATGCCAGTGTTAACCGAGTTTTTTCATATCCGAGGTAGTCACGGTCCCAGTTACCTCGGATAATCGCGAGTCTACTGTACAATAATTTATCTTTGCTAAGTGTTGAAGTTGTCCTAGTATTGTATTTATTTTTTGTAATATACTTTAAAAATATCTTTATTTTTCTTCAGCTTGTCCTAGTATTTCACCAATTCTATTTTTCAACAATTAATTTTGTTACTATTATTAGCATTTAAAAATATCCCACTATTACACTATTTTTTGACGCACTTGACCACTTTGTCTTGTTTCATTGATTTTTCAAGTTATCTTTACACAATTATTCGCAAAAAAATGCAGTAGGTATTATAATTTTTTATTTTTTACTGAAACTTCAAGAAATAGCAAACATAATATATTATTACATAAATTTATAAAATGAAATCAAATATTACCAACTGGTTAAATCATTTATACTAAAATTCCACTCAATAAACAATAATAAATTGAAAAAAAACTTCCGGGAACATTTTTTAATCGCTAACTTCTTGATCTTGTTGTTGACCTTTCTTGTACGGTTTTAGATTTAAAAAAAATCGTGATGTTCAGCAGGGATATGTCGGATTAAACTTAAAAGATCTTCTTTTTTCTTAAACGGAATTTTAGGGCGTTCCATATAAGCTGGAGCAATATTGTCAACTTCATTCATTCGAACGTTAATTTGTTTAAATGAATCGGTACCAAAGGTTTCCTTGTAGAAAATAATATTTGGGCTTTCTTTGGTCACTCACAGTACCTTAATATTGCTCCAGAGTAATTTCTCTCCAATTGAATTTTTAGAAAAACTTGCAAAATTCATGCTAAACTTTTTCCAATCTAAAATATCAGAAAATTGAAGATTATTAACCCTATAAGGCTTTCCTGTTTTTTTGGCTAATTTTATGATCATTGCCATTTCCTGTGGAGTTAAAATAAGTCGACTCAGTAAAGCTCTTTTTTTGGCAAACTCTATGCAGGAATGAATAGATAATGATGCATCAATGTTTTAAAAATTTCTGAGTATTTTTCTTGTCCGCTCAGACACCGAATACATTTTAATAAACAGAAGACACATGTTTTCCAAACAAATTTAAAAAACGACTTCTAGCATCCGCACTCTATTGCAGTTGGAGAGCAACTTGAAGTTAAACTGACCAGTGAAAATGAACAACTTTACTGTAACTGTCCACCTCATCCATGAATTCGTAGGTGAGCGTGGGGATATACTCGGATATTTATTCAAATAATCCTTATTTTTGAAGCTTAGTTAGGGAAATACAGAGACAACTTAAAAAAACAGGTTAATTTAAAATTTTCTTTGCCACACTTGGTGAAATAGTCGGACAAGCTTGCTAGTAAAATACTAAGACAACTTAAAAACACAGATATGTTAAAAAAATCATAATGCAGATGTGGGGCTAGACTAAGACAAGTGGGAATGTCCGGGTATTTCACCACAACTATGATTAGAAAAGGCAAATATTAATCGGATAATAAAAAGGTATTTTAAGATATCTTCCTTTTAACCTAGGTATTTCCAACAAATCAACTAGTGCAATATTAGGATATTGCTCATAAACACCACAAAGCAGCCGATTGAACAAATCTTAGTATCTTTCCAGATAGCTTATAAAATTTTACATCAGATAGAGCAGATAACTCAAAAGTCAAATATTTGAAGATATCCTAGTATTGTTCTAGTGCGACGACATGATCAAACAAAAAAGATGTAATTTAGTCATTTTTCTAGTGACATTATTGGGTGTGAATCTGTCTTTAGAGTTTACTCTTCCTGGTTTAAAAACAGGGTATAGTATTATTGTTGTTTCCTTGTTTGTTTACTGTTAATATTGGCTATGAGCAGGTGTGCTCAGTTGTATAGAAATTTCCAGCCTCATCCAGTCTGTCAAAAGGTAACTAACTTTGCAAAAAAATAATTACTAAAATTACTAGACAGTTGTGTCCGAGATTAGCGAACCGACTAGAGGTAGATTATTTATTACATACATGATGTTCAAGTCAAAATACCCCCATGTAAATAGTTCCCATGACCTCAAGAAATAATAATAAACAACTAGTAAAAAACAAAGGTAATTAAACCAAAACAAAAGGTGACATTCTTACCAGATATGGCATTGATGAGTTGCAATATGAGCGGTCTTCTTGTGACGATTCCGGAGCCTCTAGGAAGGAAGTCTCTGAAAAGGAAAAATATATGTGTGTCATTCAACTCATTATCATGTACACTTAGACAAAAATCAATACCGACCCATATATCTAAGAAGTAAAGAAGTGTAAGTACGATAATTACGCAGAAGGTAATAATTTGCTGGGGCCCCATTCTCAAAAAAGAATCAATTTTCTAGTAGAATTGACAGGTCAATAGCCAGGTCAATGTGTCAAAAGTCAAAAATTAAAATTGATTTACAACATTTAGGTATAATCAATAACTAATTGTGGATATTTACGTGGGTTGAATACTAAAAAAACAGTATTTATACGTACTTTCCGACGAAATTCTCCAAAACTGAACTTTTCCCTGCGGATTGTCCGCCCACCACAGCGATTTGAGGCAGATCAAGAGTCATATGAACGCCCAGCTGTGTGAAGGCATCTTGCAACTTATTCACTATGGGAATAAGCTGCTCCATTCCCAAATTCCCTGCCATTTTTAGGCCGGAATTTTACATAAACTAGTGAAAAATCAACAAATTCTATTCACCACCTCGGAGGTACTTCTACGAACATGGCCGATAATAAACTGACTAAACAGTGTTGCCACAGCTCTGGGACAAAATTTCAGTAGAACTCTTCCTAATTTTTCGGTAGAAATCGTCAAATTTCGGTAAATTATACATTTTTGCCACTTCAAAACTAAAATTACGGTTATTATAATGCTTATTGAAAAGAACTAAAAATTGTAAATTTTTAAAAAATGATTTGATGAGTGGTTACCTCGATTGTATCTGGATTGCAACAGTGATGTAAAATTATAACAAATAATAGGATTGGGAGTGAATTTTTATAAAAACAACAGTCTGAGGCAGTGATGTAACGAATATTCGTATTCGCATTCGCATTCGCGAATATTCGCATATTTTTGCATATTCACATTCGCATTCGTATTCGCGAGCTGTGTGCGAATGTTTTGCGAATATGAACATCAGAGAAAAAAATAATTTGAGGATAATATTAGGTTAATATGATAAAATCAAAATCTATTCACACCTTATCTTTTTTTATTAACCCTCGTAACACTGGCGGATCCAGGGGGGTGTCACAGGGGTCATGACCCCCCATAATTGTAAACCCACGTATCCTAGGGTTGGTAAAGGCCGCGTCTCACCATCAAATAATTTGATCAAACAGTTTGAGCAAACTTGACGTAGGTACTTGAGGAAGTACGTCAAAGTGACGTCACAATTGCAGTTTTTTTGAAATTCTAAAAATCTGTGCTCTCACTATCAGTCTAGTTTGATCAATTTTTTTGTATTGAGTTGTCTAACTTGTTTGTACTTTATTTAAAATTAAAATTTTTCATTATTATCCACAATGAACACTCAGGATGTGACGTCACTAACTGTCACTTTCAGTTTGCTCAAACCAGTTTGATCAAATTATTTGATCGTGGGACGCGGCCTTAAGACTAACGCCCGGTTTCATAATCGTTAAAGTGGACTTTAAATTTTTGAGTTGGTACCTTTATCAATGGAATTGTTATGGGTAAATGTCAACCTTAAAGTGAACTTTAGTTAATGTTCACTTTAAGTTGATTATGAAACCGGGCGTGAGTGACCTTGCATCAAAGATAGGTAATTAAATCACCCTCAAGACCCATGACTCCCCCGCAAACAAAATTTCTGGATCTGCCACTGCCTCGTAAGGCGGTGCTTAGATTCTTACGTAAACAACGGTGCGGGGTGCATCTTCACCCCACCTGTATATCCATTTTTTTATATGTGAACGTCGGGGAAATTAATTAAAAAGATAATTAGGACTTATTTATTAAATTACGAAACATAATTTTACAAAAAAAGTACTCATTTCTTCTTAAAAAAAATTATTATCGTCACAAGACAAACACATGAAATTTTTCACAGAATGAGCAACACAAAGTTTTTACACACAATACAGTTATGCCGGGACTTTCGGTATTTTTTCTCTGACATAAGTAACACCGACCTTGTCCCGTAGTTCTGTTAGCTCCAGGTGGAACATCAGAAACGTCCAATTCAGGATATGAAATTTTCATCATTTGCACCCAAAAGTCATTTTGTAAAAAAAAGCACGTAAACGCAAACAGTTTTAAATGCTGTAATGTGTGGAATACGTTTAGAATTGAATTTAATACGAATAAAAAAATGTACAAAAATCAAAAAAAATTATTAAAAAAGATATGTCATAAAAACGAGTTCTGGGGTGCAGCTGCACCCCGCACCGCCTTACGAGGGTTAAGAAAAGGTAACTTAATCGCGTATAATCACATTATCAGCCTTCACGTTATTTTATTATTTGTTATTATTAAATAAAGCTTAAGATTTAGATTGATTTAAACTAAATATCAATTAACTTCTTGTTAGAACTTTAGAAAACATTACAAAAATACAAACAAAATTTAAAAAAACTGAATATTCGCATTCGCATCCGCGAATGTCGGTAGCAGATATTCGCATTCGTATTCGTGAATGTTCAAAAAATGACATTCGTTACATCACTAATCTGAAGTACGCGCACACCGGCAAAATAAAAATGACAGTATGAAGTTAGTTGCTAAATGTTTCAAGTTACATATCAGTTCAAATAAGCAATGTGAAAAAAAAAGCTATTGGTGTTTTTGTTAATTACCAGAGAACGGCAGTTCTCGCCAGTGGCGCACACCAACACCCCCCTACACGCGACACTATATATACACGAAATTTTCGATTTTCTAAATCTGACTGATTTGAAAGATGGGCCAAGTCCCATCTTAAAGTTCAGGAAAAGACTCACCCATTCATATGTCAACCATCCATTTTGGTCCAAGGGTGTGGATTTTACGGCCCTTTCTATTTAGGGTCTGTTTTTCGTTCTCGTCCCCAAAACTCCCAAAAACTTCAAAAATTTAAGTCCGACCTTTGCGGCTTCTAATAGTACCTACTGATCATTACCTTTCCAACGCATGTATAATTTTGAAAATCGGTTATACCATTCAGAAGTTACCGAGCTCAGAAGTATGACTCAATTTTTATTTAAAAAAGGGAAAATGTTTGTGGATATGTACAGTTGAGTCCGCGAGTCTTTACCCGTGCGTCATTAATACCTGGCGAGATAAAACACATACTTTTTATCTAGCATCATTCTCTTCCATGCATGAAACTCATGACAAACCAGCTGCCGTTTGTTATTAAGTAACAACACATGTTATTTTTATGAACCATCTAGACTCAGTGCATTGAAAAGAGATAGGTACAAAAAAGACGATTCTGTATGTTTTCATATTTTAAGCACAATTTGTTTGACGTTTCTGATTTGTTTAATTTTGTGGCTGTCAGTCAGTTGAACTTTTTGCGGTTTTTGTCGAATTTTTGCGTTTTGAAGTTTCTTTATATTACACAAACAGTTGTTTTCACAACTTATTTTATATTGGGCTTTGAAATTTTAAGGTAAATAATTATGTTTAGGCAATTAATATTTAAAATATACAAAGCTAACGTCATTCACACAGTAAAGAAATGACTGTGTTTAGATTTCCGTCAAAGTGAATAAAATAACAAAAATAAAATATGTTATTGGATTTTTTTATAAATTGTTTATTTATTTATTAATCAATAATAATAAAAGAATTTATTACAATGCAACAAGCGAGAGCTGGCGGCTCACCTTCTCG
Organism: Diabrotica virgifera virgifera; assembly: GCF_917563875.1. NCBI lineage: Eukaryota > Metazoa > Arthropoda > Insecta > Coleoptera > Chrysomelidae > Diabrotica > Diabrotica virgifera. The sequence goes on along the minus strand of NC_065450.1, from coordinate 199,693,416 downwards.
TATTCTGCATTTGTCGCTGTGTATTTTCGCTCAAGGTCACGCGCCACCTCTGGCTTGTCGTATTGTAAGCTACTTCAAATGTAGCTGTAATTCTGCGCAAAAATTTTGAAGCAAAACTTACATTTGACATTCTATATATTTGATAACGTCAAATTTTATAATAAAACCCGTAATCGGAACAGTAGCCACTTTCTGTCAGTTGTTGTTGCGTGAAATAGATTTCCGACTTATTTCGTATGCTTTAAGTGATGACACACGGGTAAAGACTCGCGGACTCAACTGTATGTATGTATGTATGTGTGTTTAAAAGTTAAACCGATTTGAATTTTTTTTCTGTGTTTGAAGAGGGGGTCAGGGCCGATTCAGAACCGCTGTAGTTTGTGACTTTTGACCACCCATAAGCCAGCTAGAGGACTTGGTAGGTACAAAACGGCATATTTTTTGGGGGTATATATCTTCGGATTAAGAAGAGACAGGAGAACCGTAAATACACCAAATTAATAGTGTTGAGTTAAGCTTTCAAATGGTGTTTATGCGGTCAAGATCAGACATACACACGGCTCAATATAGCCGAAAAACTGAAAAACTATACTTTGAAAATTTTGGTTTTTCGACAATTACTCAAAATTTCAACCTACGAATTGCGCCAATAACTGAGCGTTCGTAGAAGGACTCTAGACGAATCTAACGGTGTATACGTGATATCCGGGAAAATTCGAATTTTTAAGTTATAGGCTTCATAAGTATGATCAAATCTATTTCCTACGGGAAAAACGGTTTCTCAAGCTCAATAATTCCTGTAATAGCTTCAGTTATCATACTTGACCTTAGATCCATCAGATACTACTGGTAAATACGTTTCAAACTCATGTTTACTGATCAAAATCGGTTAAGCCTTTTAGAAGTTATTAAGCTACAAAAGTATAATCCAATTAACGATTATTCCCGAAATGGTTTATGTAGTTGTAGTGATTACGATGCTAAATTTGATCTGGCAACGGGCAATCCGACTTCATTTACCGGTCATCTCAATATTTTTTTCAATCTATTTCGAATAGAAAAAAATCTAGTGTACATTCGATGGACACTAGATCATTTGGGAGATAATGCAACAAAGGTGACCATTTATAAAGCTTAACGAGTAATAGAGGAACATTTCATTCAACTTCATACATTTAATTTATAAATAACTTTGAAAAACTCCTGTACAAGAATAAAAAACCGCTAAACGCCTTAAAAATGAGTGCGCATACAATATTCCAGCTACAAAAGATCTGATATGAATATTACGTGGCGCGAAAATGTATTTTCATTTTGATGCAAAACAAAATTCTAGTTTTATTTTAAAAGATTTTTCCATAATATTTGCTAAATTTGAAGTAAACGCGCCACAAAAGAGTTTAAAAATTCAAATTGTATCAAAGTTACTCTTTTGTGGCGCGTTTACTTCAAATTTAGCAAATATTATGGAAAAATCTTTTAAAATAAAACTAGAATTTTGTTTTGCATCAAAATGAAAATACATTTTCGCGCCACGTAATATTCATATCAGATCTCTTGTAGCTGGAATATTGTATGCGCCACTCATTTTTAAGGCGTTTAGCCGTTTTTTATTCTTGTTAAATTATACATTATATTCGACGGTGGTAGATATTTACTGATAATTTATAAAGTAGACTTTACACTACATGAATTTATCATGTGATTTGTCATATGATTTTTCCTATGACGATCCGCGTGACAATGCTTATGACAAAAACAATGCAAAATCATATGACAAATCACACAGTGTAAACATGTAAATTTCACTCCATGGCCAAATCATATGACAAATCACATGATAAATCATGAAATGTAAAGTCGACTTTAGTAAATATTTACGGACGTTTAATTTCACGTAAGAAAATGGTAAAGAAGACTTAAAAATCAATTTTGTTTCATTTATAATCGACGACGGCCATAGCATACTGAATCCATACCGGAGCATAGCATACCGATTCTAGTCCGATCACCGAAGTCAAGCAGTATCGGACGCGGTTATTATTTGGATGCGTGACCGCTTAAGAACACCGCATGTTGTGGTTGTCTCTTCTCCCTTTTTTTGTTGAATGTTTGATATTATTTTAATAAGATTAATACCGATATCATATAATCCGTGTATAATATTAATCTACGACACATGACAGAAGCTCGACACAAATGAAAATCGTTGAAAATCCCTATTTCATGGTATGTGATTCCTTTCATCAAACTCGAGCAGAAAGAGAAAGAAATATCTTCAACTTAATCAGTTTGATATAATTTCAATAGGGCTTTTCATTCACAGTCATTTGTTTCGAGCTTCTGTCAGATGTCGTGTAATCCGTGTATATTAATATTATACACAGATTATACAACATATGACAGAAGCTCGAAACAAATGACAATCGATGAAAAGCCCTATTGCCACTATGATATAAGGAGAAGATATGTTTAATTCTTTTCAAATAATCTATTGAATTTTTTTAAAGAATATTTACAATTTGGACTAGACTAAAGATTCCCTTTTGAGTTAACTTTTTTCCCTTTCTCTTTTGTTATAAAATCTCGCAAAAAGCGAAATTTCCCTCCTGTTGGCAACATTGTGACTGAATTTAAATTGCGCATGAGTCATGCAGTCCTCGTATTATTATTTTCATTTTATCAATAACCATTGTATTCACTTATGCCAAAGATAATCAGCTTTTTTGAAGCTGTTCTATTGCAGTTGCAGCCAAAAGAGTTACTCTCGTAGTCTTATCAGCGAATAATAAAGTAATTTTCAGAATTTGAATATTTTGATTATCAATACACATGCGTCTGCGTAGTACTACTTCGTCCACATTATTATTATCTATACAATATCATTTATATTTTTCTAATCTCCAACGTCTATTTCAATCACTTCACTTATTTAATATTGTTATAATAGATCTTAATAATAAATAAAAAAACTACTGCCAGCGAATAATATATTCTATTTAGTATTTTTCATTTTAACATTTTGGTCATAGTGACATATATCGATTACAATATGATTACAATCGACAAATGACAGAATTCGACAGCTGTTATCTGATGACGTTTTGATAATAACAAATTTAACCTCCCTAAATTTAGTACTAAAATAAAATAGCATAAAATGATCCATAGTTTATTTATTATAAATGCACAAGGGTAAGACAGTTTTGCAATATAATATGTATGCCAAATATCTATTGTATGTAAATTTCAGTGACGTTTTTCTGGAAAAACATTGGCGAAGTGTTATACCGAAATCAGTATGTGACTATTATTTAGAAGCCCAGAGATCAAATGGAAGTGATATTAACCCAGTTATAGCGACCCCTCACCACTACCTTATATCTATACAAAGGGGCGGTGTGAGTTTTGTGGCTGTATGCATGGAAGAGATACCACCTCTGTTTGTTATCGAATTCCTGCATAGAGTAGTAGATATTTTTCAAGTAAGTACACTCCGACCGGTATAGGGATAGACGTGAGCTGCGTGTAAACCGGAGAAGGGATGCAGAACTCATTTGGGGCTTAAAATACAGAGTTGACACTGTGCTTACAGCTCCAGGAACGAACCATGGCCGGTGACAAACGCTATCGTCGGTTGTACACCCACCTATCTCTACACAGACAAGAGTTTCTCTCACCGGCCATGGTTCGCTCTGGGAGCTGTTCAAATATTGAATGATTTCTGTTGAAATATTGTTTGCATGAATCATTGTTTATAACAAGTTTGTAATTATTTAAAATTTTGTAAATTTTTAATGATTATTTCTGTTACTCCAGTGAATAAGTGGTTAAGTCAATTTTGAATAGTTTTCAGGAGACGACTTACAAGTTTTGACAACATGTCATAAATCGATTTTATATGGACGGAATGCTAAAACTTTACATAAAATTAAGATAGAATACAAACATATTATTGGTCTCATTTTGTAACTGCTAACTGATTAGGTTAATGAGATATGAGAAGATAATATGAGACTTAACCATTTATTCACTGTCGACTTACCCAGTTATTCACCCAATATGTTAATGAAAATAAGTCAATCTGTGTATTTTATTTTTCGGTTTAATGACTTTAAAAAGAATATTTCTTTATTTAAAATTTAACAAAAAACAATTTTATAGTTTAAAAAACATTTATTCTTTCTTGGTCAGGATCCAATTCCTCCAGTTCAGGATCATTGGCGACATCCTTTTTCGTTTTCAGATTTTGATAAAATGCATGGAATGAAGGATCTATTAAAGACAATAAAGACATTTTTTTTCTTTTCAAAAACGTCTTTTTTCTTGTCTGTAGCTATCGACACTCATTCCTTGTTAATGTTAGGTAAACAAAATAACATAGTTGAAAGTTTTCTATGAGGAAAATTTATTGTTTTAAAAAGATGTTCTTGTTTTAATGATCATCTAAATGGAATTTGGGCGCCGCTTTTAACATATTGAACCCAGTGGATTGGTTTCCACAGAAACATCTCGCCATCATTATCAAGTTTTTTAATAATCTTGATAATCTAAGGGTCACGTTTCGTCACAAGTGAATTGAAATCGAAGAAATTATCTTTCAACACCATTACAATTTCAAAGGGATTCTTCTGTTTAGCAGTTCTGATTACCTGTACCCAGTCGTTAAGATGATTTATTTAAATTGTTTTTTTTCCTGGCTCTTTCAATAACGGAGTGGTCAGTATCACACTCCCTATGCGTATGACAACTAACCAAAATTTTGTGGTTGATCTTCAGGTTTGCTTTTTGATTAACAAAATTAAGAAACATTAATGCAACGACATTATTTTTAATCTGACCACCACACGTATCTGAATAAAATTTTACTTCGGTTTTCCCATAAAGCAAGTGTGTTAAAAAATGATTAAGGCAAATAACAAGTTGCTTTGGCTGATTCTCTGTTATCATGTTATGCACCATGAGGTTAAAGCTCCACAGCTGCCTCTTGTGAAAAGAAACAGGTTGTAAGGTAAGGGGTAGGCAGGCACTGTTACAAGTCAAATGCATACACTCCTCTCAATTGATTTTCTTTAGCAACTGCTTTGTCTTGACTTTTCTGCTCATAAGCAAATTGGGCCATGCTATGATGTTCGTCTCTTTCGGCTATTAATTGAATTTTAGTTTTTCCTTTTGAGGACAATTTAATTTGTACATTAAAATTGTCACATTTGTGACGTGTGCTGCTTTTTTTAAGTTTTGGTTTTTTAAAAGCTAAACCTAAATCACGAAAGATTTTAGTGTAAATAGGTAGGCAGGCAAGCAGAAGATGCTCTTCCTTCCTTATACAAATCAAACATTTTTAAAATAGTCAAATTGGATGGTAAATTTTCTTTATTGGTTCAATTTCGACAATAGTGGTTCTCGTAAGTGGGAAATGACAAAATATATCTGCTTTAGATTGTAAATTAGTCATAAAATGTCGTGATGTAATAACTATAAGTATCATAGTTAACCATTTAGGCACATTGGACAGAGTGAACCAAAAGATGTCAACTCGAGTTAACCTGTTTAGCACAGTAAACGATTATTGGTCATAACTGGGCAGGTCAATTTAACCATTTATTTCCTAAGATATTATTTTATTAAGTTTTTCGGTAAGTCGACTTAATCTAAATAGTACATCAATTTCAAAGATGAACGAGATACACATACGTATAACTTTGGCTAGAGTCCGCTCACAGCTTAACTACTTATTCACAACGTCTGAGAAGTCATTCTGCACCCATTGGTGCACTGAACCCATTTTGGCAAAAAATCGACTTCACTTATTCACTGGAGTAACAGATTTAAAAATGGTCAGTTATTATAAATTCTTTATCCTGCAGAAATAATCTAAACAAGCAAAATCAATCAAATCCACATAGGTGTCATCTGAGTTTGAGAATATATCTTCGCTATCAAAATTCTCACCTAAACGAATAATACATGGTTCTATGAAAGCATGAACTAGTGGCTCCTTTGAAATGAAATCATCCTCAATAATGTTCATTTCCTCTACAATTTTTTTCCATTCTTCTATGGAAAATATTTAAAAGAAACTCCTCCGGCAATTTCTGAGTAGAATTAAAATCGAAATCTACATTTCGTGTTCCAACATAATTTTTTAGTGTTGTCCAGATAATCTCTGTTTAAATCTGGATGATATGGTGAGAGCCTGCCTGAGAGTATGTCATGTCCGTTATTTATAATGGAATCAACAGTAAATTTAACATATTTCGTTTATGTAATTTTATAAAGGCATCATACAGATCTGGTCTGAACAGGTTAGCAGGAAAAGGAATATTTTTAACTTTTAGTCAATCTATCAGTTTACTCTTTGTTGATGCTGATGTTAATGTTTTATCCTCTTGAGTATTATGACTAGGTATATTGTCCATTAAGATGATACTGTTGGGAGGTAGATTAGTTAACAATGTTTCTTCTAACCACTTTTTGAAGTTGACAAAATTCATATTATTATGGTCACCACCTAATTTTATTTGGGACTTCCATCTCACATAAGATCAACTGACAAAACCTGCTTTGCTTCCTGTACCCACAATGATTAAATGTTGGTCCTTGTAGACTAGACAAGTTTCTTGCACTGCCACTGTGGCTTTGAAAATAAATATGTTTCATCAGTGAACTTTTAGATTTTTTTGGATTATTTTCTAATTTTTTCCAACCAAACCCAAAATTTCTAATTTCCAAATGCATACTTTCTTTACCTCCTTTATAATCCCATTCTTTAACAAATCTCGTATGCATTTTATTTACAATGACCACTTGTTTTTCAGTTAAATGAAAATTAATAATTTACCGACATATCAGACCTTGTTCAACTGTTTGTAATTTTATTTTTAAAGATTTTGTCTGTCCCCTATAGGAGTGAAAAAACCGGGTATACTTCCTGGTGCATCTTGCAGCTCTCCTTTGCAATATTTTTGATGCCACACACAGAAACTCCTGAAAAGACATCCCACAAATCTCAAATTATTTACTATTCCTTTTATTAAAATATTTATCAAATTACCTGTCATACTAGCCACAATGTTTCAATTACAAGCTCTTGGAACTTTTTTAAAGTCAATAATTGGTTTATCAGCAGCTGCTTCTCGTTGAATGAATTTTAACACAGAGTGTATTATTTTATGAGCTTACACATTCAAAACTTTTCGCTTCACTTTATACTGTTGATCCATTTTTAAATTAAATGAACAATTAGAAAGTGCAAAATCACTATTATTAAAAATTATAAAACATTGAGATTTTGCACAAAACTTGTCAACATCACGAATCATCCATATAGTAAAACTATCCATATAAATAACTAAGCAGTTGTCGCTCAACTGAGCTCTCTCTGCCATAATTTGGGTGCATTCCATGTCAAATCACTCAGGCAAAAAATTTTGGATCTCCGATTTTTCTGAAAATTGGTATATAGCTTCTGCGGGACGTAAAAATAAGATATTTAAGGTCAAAAAATCTTATTCTTCTTTTTTTCTCAAAATGTTATTTTATGCGATTTTACAGTGATTTTGTGTTTATTTAAACAAATTTGCAATTTCTGTCGTAAAGTATCAATGAAAAACATAATATTTTAATAGAAAGGACTCAAAAATGTCATTATATGGCATTATAACAAGTTATTTTGAATCAAAACAAGTTTTTGATCAAATTTTATAGTGTAAAAAACGTTAAAATACCGTTTTTTACATTTTCCTCCATTCCCAAAATACATCATCATCGATTTGGCTGAAAATTTTCCCACAGATAGCCAAAAGATAGGACTTTAAGTGGTTAGAAGGATTTGAATTATATTACAATACCAATAAAGTTACATGCAATAATATCAGACTCAAAAGTATATATTAGTCCAGTCGGGGATCTCCGATTTTTCTGAAAATTGGTATATAGCTTCTGCGGGACGTAAAAATATGATATTTAAGGTCAAAAAATCTTCTTCTTTTTTTCTCAAAATGTTATTTTATGCGATTTTACAGTGATTTTGTGTTTATTTAAACAAATTTGCAATTTCTGTCGTAAAGTATCAATGAAAAACATAATATTTTAATAGAAAGGACTCAAAAATGTCATTATATGGCATTATAACAAGTTATTTTGAATCAAAACAAGTTTTTGATCAAATTTTATAGTGTAAAAAACGTTAAAATACCGTTTTTTACATTTTCCTCCATTCCCAAAATACATCATCATCGATTTGGCTGAAAATTTTCCCACAGATAGCCAAAAGATAGGACTTTAAGTGGTTAGAAGGATTTGAATTATATTACAATACCAATAAAGTTACATGCAATAATATCAGAGTCAAAAGTATATATTAGTCCAGTCGGGATAGCATTTGACCTTGAATGCTAAGCTGCCTAAAATTTTATTTTTCTGATCTTTAGGGGAGTCAATAGTAGCTTAAATTTAAAATCACGAATGAATTCCTCCGTTACGTTAGCCGCCATCTTGATTTTAAAGGAGAACCTATTTTGCTCAATATCTCCGCCATTTTTAACTTTTCGACAAAAATGGTAGGAACTGAAATTGTTCCAAATAAATCTTATTTACAATTATTATAATTTCTTTTTAACAATTTTTGTCGTGAGGTCGATATTTTCGAGTTAATTGTACTTACAGTAGACGCCTATATTTTTGACTATAATATTGCATGTAACTTTTTTGGTATTGTAATATAATTCAAATCCTTCCGACCACTTAAAGTCCTATGTTTTGTCTATCTGTGGGCAAATTTTCAGCCAAATCGATTATGATGTATTTTGGGAATGGAGAAAAATCTAAAAAACGGTATTTTAACGTTTTCTACACTATAAAATTTGATCAAAAGCTTGTTTTGAATCAAAGTAACTTGTTATAATGCCATATAATGACATTTTTGAATCCCTTCTATTAAAATATTATGTTTTCCATTGATACTTTACAATAGAAAATGCAAATTTGTATAAATAAACACCAAATCACTGTAAAATCGCATAAAATAACATTTTGAGAAAAAAAGAAGAAGAAGATTTTTTGACCTTAAATATATTATTTTTACGTCCCGCAGAAGCTATATACCAATTTTCAGACAAATCGGAGGCCCAAAATTTTTTTTGCTGCAAAATTGAGTGATTTGAAATGGAATGACCCTTTGAAATTTACTAGCATGCACAGTATGCTCACATCTATTCTTATTTCGGTTCACCTGTAGTTACTATTTATTGAATAAGTGGTTTTCTTATTATTAAATTTTTTTGTAGGATTATTTTTCTGAATGTACAGAGTCTATTATTAAAGAGAACTATGTTGTTGTATACGAGGTAAGTCGGTCAAGATATGAGTGATAATATTTTATTATTTTGATCTAATTTTTTAAGCTATTGGATGAGATGTTAGATAATGGATTTCCTCTGGCCACCGAGAGTAATATATTGAAGGAGTTGATCAAACCACCAAATATTTTGAGGACTATTGCGAATACAATGACAGGAAAGACAAAGTAATGCAGAAACATAGATTTTTTCATTGTTGTTGTTCTTTATTTATCGTTACTAACTGATTTGTTAATGTTTTTTTAGTGTTAGTGATATTCTACCCACTGGCCAACTGTCAAACATTCCTTGGAGGAGATCAGGAGTTAAATATACTAATAATGAGGCATATTTTGATGTGATAGAAGAAGTTGATGCTATTATTGATAAATCTGGATCTACAGTTTCTGCAGAAATTCAGGGTTATGTAGGTACTTCTTTATTCTATGAAAAATATATCTAAAATATTGTTATGCTCTGTATTTCTCTCTTGTTATGAGATTGATCAGCAAATTCTTATTTTGATTAATTACTTAATTATTTTAATTATTACTTATATAAAACAAAACCAAAATTAAATTTTCTAATAAATTTTATTTTCAGGACTATTTTAATTTTAATGCATTACCTTCGGTTTGTGGCTTCCAGTATCTCTAGTTGCTTATTTTATCCAATATACCATAAATATAAGATTTAAGAATTATACTAAAATTCAATTCTGTTGCAACTTTTTCTCATCTAATAAATTAAGCTTTAATTCTGATATCTCCTTTATTTTAACAAAAATTTTATTTAAATAATTCGTTAGACTATTCTTACAAAAAATATTAAAATTTACTTTTCTCCTTTTGAATTGATTACTTGTTTCTTCTTTAAATTTTGGAATGACTGAATTATGCTATAGAACTGCTCAATACAAAAATAAACAAATATGGTGTGGATATAAAACAAACTCTCTCCGTTTCACAAAAATTCTGACTAAGATTTTTGTTTCTTCTTTACTTCTTCTTCCTGGATTGCGTAGTCCTCGATTCTCCCACACGTGCTCCTAGGATGTAGCGAAAGGTCCTTCTCGTCCAAATTGCTTCACCAACAAACAAACAACGGGACTCGCTCGAAATATCTATTCAGTTTTCTCTCTGCTCGATATCTTGTGTAAATTGATACGAACCGGCTACTCGTTCTAGACAGAAAAAAAGAATCTCCTCGGACACCAGGAAAATTAACTTCTCAACTCGGTCAACGATTTCGTTTCACCACGATTCTGCTCGCAAAGGCCAATTTTACCACTTTACACCGACTTCTCACTTTTTAAAAACTGGACTGTACTCTCCAGATGTTCATTACACAGTGACCATTTTTTCTCTCCTCAAATTCAGACTCAGCACTCTCAACCCTTCCATCCATCTTTCTCCGCCAATCACAAACAATCTCTCTGCCCACTACATCCATATTTTCATTTCTTAAGAACCAATTTATTTTGTATACAACTTTTCCGCTTTGTTAAAATTCTAGGAGATACCAAATTACTTTCGTTGTTTCCAAAAATGCTAAACAAAAAAGCCTTATATTCTAAACTCAATAAATTTGTTTACTGTCTCTCCTTTTCCGAATCATTTACAAATGTCCTATTGTCGATTCCAAAGCGAAATAAAATGTACTTTCTAATCTTCCCGCACCATTGTGTAAGTCCGTTCAGAGAACCATTAACAAACCACCTTAACGATTTCACTTTCCGCGAACACACTGTTTACTAACTAAATTATAATATTTACAATTTTTGGTCATATACAGGGCGATGAAAATCTATGATCTCGTGGTCTCTGATATAAATCTATTTTCTAAATTTTTTTTCATAAAAATTATACAACAATATATCAAATCAACTTCAAAAGGTTGGTATGTATAAAAATATTTACACAACTTTCTCTGTTTTAGATCGATTGCTGTATAAAATTGAGTGGTATGCCAGACTTGACTCTATCCTTTGTAAATCCAAGATTATTTGATGATGTTAGCTTCCATCCATGTGTCAGGTTCAAGAGATGGGAGGTAAATAATTAAATAACTTACAGACAACCATTTACCCAATCATTGCACTTATTTTTAGGCTGAACGGTTACTTTCTTTCATTCCACCAGATGGCAATTTTAGGCTGATCTCCTACCACATCAGCAGTCAGAGCGTGGTTGCAATTCCCGTCTATGTGAGACACAATCTCTCCATTAAAACCGGCGAACAAGCCAGGCTGGATTTGACTGTGGGTCCCAAACAGACTATGGGAAGAACTATTGAAAGTAAGTGTATAAGTTTATGACATAACCTAATATTGTTGGAAATTACTTATGCCTGGTGGCACCAACAGATCTTAAGCTCCAGCTTAGCTAAGCTCTACTTATAGATAGGGCCTCCTTGAGTATCACTTATGTTGCACCATAATTTTAGATTCTTACCTTATTATCAATTATATCTATTATTATATGGTATTCTTATTATTATTATAATTATATTATATTAATTCTTATGATATTCTCGACTTAAACTTAAGATCTGTTGGTGCAACCGGGCATTAGTAACATAGACAATATAATACCTAGACTGTTGTTGTTGTTTGTTTGGGTTTATATGACTGCGGACACTAAATCCATTCGCCAATTTTACTATTTTTTATTTTATTAGTCATTTTTTCGTATCTTATCCTAAAACTAATACTAATATAATAAACAATTCTACTAATAAATAATTATTTTTGTATTTTTTTTTTTAATAATTTTTTATATATATATATTTTTATTAATTTTTTTCCAAATGATGTTCTCAGAGTTCCACAGCAAAAACTGCAAAATTCTTCTTTAGCCCTCTACTTCATTCGAAAGCTATTTTACTATGGACTGTCCAAGTTCGTCATTCATTTTTATCTACATATTTTTTTTATATTTTTTTAATTATTATATTTTTTTTTCTATTTTTTTTTTATATATCTTTTTTTATATTTTTTCTTTCTTTTTTTTTTATTATTTTTTTATTTTTTTTTATTTTTTTTTAATTTTTATTTTATTATTTTTTTTTTTATATTTCTTTTCTTTTTTTTTCTTTTTTTTTCTTTTCTTTTTCTTTTAACATATAACAATTTACAAAAAATACTTACTCTATATTTTACAATTACAATTTAAGCTTAATATCTAAAATATGTTTATACAATAGTCGGTATACCAACTCATTATTTTCTAATGTTAATAAATAATTTAAATTAATGGGATGGTGGACATCAGTCAAAGAATACAGTGAATTTAAAAACATATTAACTTTATTAGAGATAAGAGAACAGGTCAAAATTTTGTGTTGTAGATTGCCCAACTGTCCACAAATACATTGTGGACTATCAGCTATATTAATTTTAAATAAATATGATGGAGTAAGACAGTGGTCAAATCTCATTCTGCATATGGTTCTTATCATATCTTTTGTCGACTCCATTTTAGAAAACCAAGGTTTATCCGTTATATAGTTTCTGATTGATCTGTAGTGGTTTCCTGTATTTACGTTTTCATCAATATACCTTTCTTTCCATTCTTTCTTAATCTCTTTGAATAAATTTGATTCAATATCTTTTGGCGTACAAAGATAATGGGTTAATACTCCTTGTGTCACCGCGTTTTTAGCCAATTCATCTACCATTTCATTTCCAGTTATTCCACAGTGGCTTTTAACCCATGCCAACTTAACAGACTTTCCTTGTTGCTGAAGTTCTTTAATTTTATTTATGATATATAATTCAATGTAGTTCACTTTTGATTTAGGATTTATAGCACTAATTTTACTAAGAGAACTTTTACTGTCACTAAAAATTATAAACTTTGAATGATTTATATTAGATAAATATTTTAGTGCTTCCATTATCGCTATTAATTCAGCTGTGTATATACTCATAATAGAATTTAGTTTAAACATTTTACTACCTAGACTGTGCACTGCAATCTAAAACTGTTACCCCAGTGCGATATAGAAAGCTTGTAAATAGGGTAGGCATCTCTTTCTAATCAACCAATCGGTGGGGCCTATCGACCACATTACTTTTGTTCTATTGACCATTCCAGGTCACGTGACTTTGAGAGCGTCGCTGAGGGGCAAATATTGTGTTTTCAGTGTTATTTTTGCTATTTTCTCGTTCTATTATAAAAATTCTGTGGTTTTAACTACAAAAATGTCAAATATTGGATATTATGACACCCTCACAGGGGATGCAAAAACCCGGCATAATCAGAAAATCACTATTCTTGACCCACAACTCCCCTCGTTCTGTTGACAGTGTATTTAAAACATCTCGATCTTTAAATGCGGCTGCTATTCTAAAAAAAAACTCACTTTATCTTTTTACCTTTACTGGAACCCTTTACAACTGAACAAAACAATGGTTTTCTGCACTAAACGTACTTTGTTTATAAGATGTTTGCCCCTCAGCCACTGTCAAATGACGTCATTCTGGAATGGTCTTATACGCTGTGAGCTCGTACACTTCCCGTCATAAAAAACTGGTACACTTTTTTTCCCAATGTAAACCTGTGTTCAAACTTGACACAATGGTTCGTGAATCACTTCGTTGTTGCCATTACAGATAATGGAATTGCACTAAATCTAAATAAAAAAAATAACATTTAAAATTATATAAAGTTTATAGATAGGTATTATTTTTATCATTACTAACAAAAAACCGTATCTAATGAATTTAATAAACAGAGAGATTTAATCTTAAAAAATCCACTTATAACTGAATAATTAAATGATTAAACATAATAAAAAGCAATAGGTCCAGTCCTAGATGACTCATTTAATTACTTAACATCTGTCAGATGTCAGATTTGACAAGTTGGTCAAAGTAAATTTTTTACGATGCCACGTCAGTGTGATAAAACGAGAATAATTTCTAAAATAGAAGATGGTTGGTCTGTCCGAAAACTGGCTTAAGAGTTGAATAATATTTTAGTTGAACTGGCAACGATGCCCTAGAAATTAGAATGACACATTTGACAAGACCCACTTACACAACTTGAAAAACACGATTTTCGGTTATAAGAGTTGTACCAGTTTTTTTTGACGCGAAGTGTACATAGAGGGGATATTTACAAATTCGCGAGCGCCAGTAGTGACAAGTCTGTAAACGTTTACCGGAAATTTGACATAAATGTCAAAGTGATTAGTTTCAAATTAAAATTAAAAACATTGATTATAAAAAATATTAGTTGGTCAAAGCTGTGGTATATATGTTTACCTTAAATATACTTACGTTTTAAATACTGAATTTAAGTTTTTTTAATGTTCCGTAATATGTAATTATAAATTATTCTATTAATCAGCGCCATCTACACGATAATTGTGAAAGTATCCGAAGTAAGAAATTCATATTTTATCAATAGAACGTCAAAATGATTAGTAAAATCTTAAAAAAATCGATTACAATTTAATTATTTTTTTGCGTTGTAAATATTAAGCGATAACAATTAAATAATAAATTTAAAAATTACCGGTGAAAGTTGAATTAGTACCCTCTAGGAGCGACACCAGCGAAGCTCAGAGCGTATAGATCACCCGGCCTTAACCTGCCTTAACCGGGTAGATAAACCTCACTGATTAGAAAGAGATGCCTGTTTACAAACATTTTTCCCTGTCGCACTGGGGGAACAATTTCATGTTGCAGCGCGCAGTCTAGGTTTTTATGTCTATACTTGGAAATAAGTAGCCTGAATGAAAAAAAATTTAAAACAAGAAAGTATATCGAAAGAGTGAGAACAAAATGTGATAGTATAGGCAAAATAGAGGAATAACAAGCTGTTATAAAGAGAGAATCACAGCAGATAATTTCTATATATAAGAGATGTAATGAAAACAAAAATACCTAGTATAGTACCTATCCGCTTCTATAAGCGGTTAATGATTGTATATATTTGGGACAGATAATAAAAATAAATAAGGAAAACCAAACAGCGGAGGTAAAAAGAAGGGTCAGATTAGCCTGGACAGGATTTGGTAAATCAAAATGGGTGTTAAGGAATAAAAAAATCCAACAATATTTAAAAACAAGAGTGTTTGCCCAGTGCATACTACCAATTCTCATACGCATGCCAAACATTGATCTTAACCAAAGCAAACATGGATAAAATAATGAAGACACAAAAAGCCATGTAGAGAGCAATGTTAGGAGTAACATTAACAGACAAAAATCAAAACAACTGGGTAAGAAATAAAACAAAAGTCAAAAATACAGGACAACATATAGCCAGGCTAAAATGGAGCTTCGCAGGTCATAACGCCAGACAAATGGACAATAGGTGGAATACCATAATACAACAATGGAGACTATGGACAGGAAAGAGAGCAAGAGGACGACCCCAGATGAGATGGTGAGATTAGATGGAGACATTAGAAAGATAGGAAGAACACACTGTACAATTAAACGGTAAAAGAAGAAGAATAGTCCCTATCAAGATATTTTAGAAAACCGTATCTTAATCCTATGACATTTTATATTTGAGTCATTTATATTTGAGTATTATCGTTAAATTTCGAGAGGTAAACATACTGAATAGCAGGTATAATAATCAAAAGTACAATATATTAAAATTTATTAAATGAATGAAGTAAAGAAACACAGACGTACTCACAATCTTTTAATTACTTCGACGACCGGTTTCGATCTCTACAATATACAGATCATCTTCAGGTCGGCGTTACACGTGATTAAATGATGCCGTTACAAGGAATGAGTTGTAAGTTCATCAATAACATATTTTTTTTTTCTCTGATTCTGGCTTTGGTTTAGAACTAGAACCTTTAGCCACGTAATTGTATAACTTATCACTAAGTCAGGGGAGTAATGTGTAGTGTGTGTGTTGAGTAAGTGTCTTGTTACTTTGCAAAGTCGACGTCATTGTCTTTGCAAAGAGACGCTAATTGTTTCCGAACGTCTGCGGTCCCTCCGGTGAGTACCGACCCCAAATAACATATTTAAACGTCCAGATTATGCTAGTAGGTTAGCTAGGTGTTAGTTTATGTTAATTTATTTATTATTTTAAATTTCTCAATGTGCCTACACCCTGTAATTATTAATTCATCATTTTCTGAATATACATCATCATACAATAGCTTAAGCAAATCCCAAACCTCCAACCCCTTTCTCAGAGCAACTTTAATAATTACCGGTTTTAACCAATATTTTAACTTGACCATTCTGTATCAAATTAATCAAATTTCCTATATTTCTCTACATTTAAAGTTTCTAGTGTTAGGCACCTACATTGATATAAACGAACTGACACCCCTCAGTTCTTCGACTGAGAACAATACAATCTTGCAACTGATTCCTATTTGTCATAGCTCAAAAACATCTAAGAGCAAAGACCTTTACAATCGTACAAGTGCATACACATAGTCAATCTGCACTTTAGCTGCATTTACGAACTTTCCATCCAAGCGTTGTCTTTCTCATAGCTAACACATCTATCTCTGTTTCACATAACACATCTGCCTTCAGGATCCATTCCAATTCACTGTGTTTTGACCTACGAAGCATGTCCGCCTACCCAGTCCTTCACCTAGCTAACCTACTAGCATAATCTGGACGTTTAAATATGTTATTGATGAACTTACAACTCATCCCTTGTAACGGCATCATTGAATCACTTGTAACGCCGACCTGAAGATGATCTGTATATTGTAGAGATCGAAACCGGTCGTCGAAGTAATTAAAAGATTGTGAGTACGTCTGTGTTTCTTTACTTCATTCATTTAAAATGAACTCACATATGCAACCCATTTAACATTTAAAATTTATTAATTTCTACCTGGGCCGAAAACAAATCACACCATTCAAATACAACACCATTCAAATACAAATGATTTTGTAATAAGCTTAAGATTAAGGTTTTCTAAAATATCTTGATAGGTATAGGTACTATATTTAGTGTATAGACTTTTTTGTAGAACACCATAAAAACAGTGTATCAAGGGGTATTTAATTATTTATGAAGACAATATAGAGGAGTAAATCCAAACAACATAAGAAAGCTATGTGGGAATCTTAATTTTAGTGAGACAATATAATATGGGATATTAAGATTTTAATGGGTAGGATAGGAAGAAGAAGATATCCAGGGAGAAAGCAACGTTCGTGACTGCAAGATATAAGATTTTGGTGCATAATTTGAAATGCTGGTGAAATTTCCACTTGCCAGAATGTAAAAAGGTGTTCCGTTGGTGGTTAACGGAAACAATTAATTTAAAAAATCCACAAGGAAAAAAAAAGTTTTCCTGTAGTTGGCTGTATACCATCAATCACAAAATGGGAAAGAAATCCTTTGTAAAAGGTATAAAATTTTTTTTTTATTAAAAAATCCCTTAAAAGGGCTACATCACAACAAAACGTTTTCGATTTTTTTATAAAAAATCATCATCAGTGTTCGATAAACTGGATGCTAGCTGAGCCACAAAAGAAAAATATCTGGGTAAAAACCCTTTACATAAAATATAGATGCCTTAAAAGTGCATACTTCAATAAAAAGGCCTGTGATGGTCACATGGCAAACAGGATAATGCCCTAAGGTAAAGTATACAGGTTTCCCAACACGTGGGATCCAAATTCAGTTGATCACATTTCAATGACTCTTTCCAATTTTAATTAATTTAAATTAAAATAAGTGTAAAAACAATGAACAGTAATATATTTATTTATTTTTGGTTAAAAGAGGCGTGCTTATATCTCGTAAGAGGGTTTGTTATTGTTTGGGCCCAGCGAGGGTTGTATGACCGACCGATGCCTGCTGGGGTTGTGTATCGACTGATGTGGATGAACTAAAAACACATGTCTGTGGTTTTACGTTGAAGACTAATTGATCGACATAAAGAGGCTGGCCCTTTATCTGGTATTTTAAAAGCTGAAAACACTTCTGTAGTTTTAAGAAGCTTCTTCGAATGCATTTAAAAAGTGATTTATTGACATAAGGTCTGATAAGGTAACTATTTAATGGGGAATTTGTTTCCCAGAAAAAACATTAATTTTGTACAATCTGGTTTTGTATTTTAGGAGCGAAACACATGTGAATTTTAAATGATCCATATTATTTTCATTTAGAAAAGAAAGTTAATATTTAAAATTAGCAATTAAAAAAATAATAAATGAAGCGTGTCGCTTTAAAAGAAAAAAACACAGAAAATATGATCTACAAAGAAAATAAATAAAAACATTACAGAAAGGGTAAAAATATCAAATTCTTTCTGCGTAAATTCTGGAGTCAGACAGGGAGATTCGTTGTCCCCATTGTTGTTCAATCTGGCCTTAGAATATGTCATGTGAAAAATTTATCCAACAATCAAACCAGATATAGCCTCTCTGGCAGCAACAATCACACTCACCTTTGCTGATGACGTAGATGCAGTAGCACAATCAACATTAGAAGTTAAGGATATTTTCGAGCTTTAAAGAAGCTGCATTAAATATCAGTCTAAAAATAAATGAAAATAAAACAAAATAATGGTCGTTTCAAAACAAGAACGACCAAGAATAAGGCAAAATATTATATAACTATAAACGATCATAACTTAGAAGTGGTTTAAGTGAATCACCATTGACAACAAAATAAAACGCGAAATCCAGATATATAAGACCATATTATTACGGCCAGCAGTCGCGTGTGAAAGCGAAGAATGAAACGAATAGAGGCGCAGACACAATAACGAGTTAGAGTTTCTCTTCAGAAATGAAAATTTAGTCAAATACATAAAGGCCAATAGACTAAGATGGACAGGGCATCGAAGCAGAAGCGACAATCGCCTTATAAACAATGTGTTCTGGGAAAGGCCAGATGGAAGAAGGTCTGTAGGACGGCCTAGAAAAAGGTGGAAAGATGCAGTAAGGGAAGATCTGGAAAGAATGGGAGTGAAACAATGGGAAATAGTGGCACAGGACCGACAAACATGGAAGGTAATAGTAAATGCGGCAAAGACTCACGAAGAGTTGTAACGCCGTTATTGAATGATGAATACACAAAGGAATCTTCCTATGCCAAAAGACTAAATAGGGTATTCCCACACATCAAATTTACTTCTTCTTCTTCCTCTTTATAAGCAATTCTGCTTGTTCATTGGCGGATTGATACCTCTGTGGAAGGTTGTCACTCCATCTTTTGCGCGGTCGGCCGATACTTTTTCTACCGATTGGTGATTTATCTCTTGCTATTTTGACCACACGTGTCTCCCCCATTCTGGTTATGTGGTTATTCCATTCTTTTTTTATATTTAGTGTCCATTCGTTTATACACTGTACGTTACATTGTCTTCTAATGTCTTCACTCCTCTTTCGATCTCTCAGCGTATTTCATGTAATTCTTCTCAGTACTCTCATCTCTGCCGTTTCCAGTAGTCTTTGTGTTGTGGCTGTATCGGGTCTTGTTTCTGATGCATATGTCATTATTGGTCTTACACTGGCTTTATAAATTCTTGACTTCATCTCAGTGTTAATATGTCGGTTTCCCCATACAGTGTTATTAAGCAGTCTATTTCCTTTTTGTACTTGATTTCTCACTTCTTTGTCCAGGTCTCCGTAACTTGACAATGTAATTTCAAGGTATTTTACTCCCATTACCTGTTCAATACTGATACCATCAATTTCTATTTTACATCTGATTGGTTCTTTATAGTCCGTTCTTTAACGGTAAAATATTGCAAAACCTCTAAATTTTAAAGAACCGCTTGGATTGACATGAAATTTGGCATACACATAGCTAACAAGTCAAAGAAAAAAAGTGATATTGTGCCGATATGTGCTTTTGCCCTGGGGGTGGTTTTCACCCCCTCTTGGTGGTGAAAAATATTTGTCTAAAGAAAGTCAGGAAATGGATAAACTGGCTAATTTTAAGTAACTTTTGCTCTATAGAGTTTTTTCACTAAGTCAATACTTCTCGAGTTATTTGGCAGTGAATATGTTCATTTTTTCAATAAAATATCCACGCTTTTAGACGGTTTCTCGCAAATAACTCAAATAGTAAGTATTTTGTCGAAAAAAACATTCTTAGCAAAAATATAGCCTGTAAAAAATTTAAATAAATGGTGTATATATATGACGTCTCTACACCTAGTAGAAGCAGAGTTATAGCTAATGAAAAATAGGTTCATATTCGTCAAACTCCAAATGGAATACTTTAACGTGAAATAACCAAAAATGAAGCACATTTCGGGGAAAACTCATTTTAACTTATTTAAAGTGTTTAAAAAAAGCTTCATTTTTGTTTTATAAAAAAAATTCTAGCATCAAAATTAAACAAGTTACGCTCAAAATAAAGTTAGTCCCTTTTGGTTTTGGTGAAAAATCGAGAAAATCACCCCCTAATTAGTATCTTAAATGAACTTAATTAATCGTTACGACTTCACAAGTTTCTTGACTCGTGTATATATTGTTTATATGATCTGTAAGTTTCATCGGTTCAAAGTCCTTATTATTGAAAGGGCTGTAGTTAAAAGGGGTTGAACGAGTCACTGATCACGAATGTATGCAAATTTAGAAACACCAAATCTTAATCAATTTTTGTCTAACAGAAAAACAAAAAAATACTCGATATTCAGAAAAGCAAATCTGACTTTTTTTGTTTTTCAAGATTTTTGGTATCTCTAACAATTTTTAAGTTATTTTGAAAAAAGCATATTTTTCAAAATTTAAATTTTTAAAAATTTTACTTTGAAACCAAATTTTTTCAAAAATATGCACTTTAAATCGATGAAACTTACAGATCATATAAACACAATATAACTAAAATAATTTGTGGAGCGGTAACGAATAATTTCATTGAAGTTGCTAATTACGGGGTGGTCTTTCCGATTTTTTTTTTGCAAAAACAAAAGGTGCCATCTTTATTTTGAGCGTAACTTGTTTAAATTTAATGCTAGAAACTTTTTGTAAACACAGAAATAAAGAATAAAACGGGATAATACCCGAAGGTTTTAAACCCGAAGAAATAAAGCTTTTTTTAAACACTTTAAAAAAGTTATAATGAGTTTTCCCTAAAAATTGCTTAATTTTTTGGATATTTCACGTCGAAATATTCTATTTGAAATTTGGTGGATATGAATCTATTTTTCATTGGCTATAACTCTGGTTCTACGAGATCCAGAGACCTAACGCGTACACCATTTTTTTTACTTTTTTATATGCTATATTTTTGCTAAGAACGTTTTTTTCGACAAAACACTTACTTTTTGAATTATTTGCGAAAAATCTTCTAAAAATGTGGTTATTTTGTTGAAAAATGAACATATTCACTCGCAAATAACTCGAAAATTGTTGACTTGGCGAAAAAGCTCTATAGAACAAAAATTACTTAAAATTAGTCAGTTTACCCATTTCCGGACTTATTTTGGACATATATTTTTTCACTCCCAAGAGGGGGTGAAAGTCACCCCCAGGGCAAAAGCACACATCGGCACAATATCACTTTTTTTCTTTGACATGTAAGCTATACGTATGCCAAATTTCATGTCAATCCAAGCGGTTCTTTAAAATTTAGAGCAAAAACCGTGAAAGAATGGACTATTACTGATTACTATTGTTTTAGTTTTCTGAGAAGAAATTGTCATATTGAATTCTTTTGCTCTTATGTTAAATCTGTGGACTAATATTTGCAGACCATCTTGGGCTATCAATATTGCGTCGTCTGCGTAGCAGAGTATATTTACTTCTTTGTTTCCCATTCTATATCCTCTTCCTTTGTTGACGTTTTTGATGATTTAATCCATGATTAAATTGAAGAGCATAGGACTGAATGAGTCTCCCTGTCTTATTCCGCTGCCTATATCTATAGGTTCTGTAAGTTGTCCATCTATACTGACTTCCATTTTGTTGTTTTGGTATATGTTTTCAATAATTTTTATATCTAGGGGGACTTCTTTATTATACAGAAGATGGGTTACATCTTTGAGTCTTACTCTGTCAAATGCTCTCTTAAAGTCAATCAGACATAGAAATGCTGGTCTATTATACTCTAGTAATTTCTCAGTAATTTGCTTCATGACGAATATTGCATTTGTGCACGATCTTCCAGTACTAAAACATTGTTGTTCATCTGCTAAACTCCTCTGATTCATTAGATCTTGTAAAATTTTAGTTGTAAGTTTTTGGGTAGTATTTAACAAGTTGATACCTCTGGAGTTTTTTGGTTGCTTTTTATCTCCTTTTTTGAATAGTAGAATTTGTTCGCTCGTTCTCCATTCTTCCGGTATTTCATTGTGTTTTATGATTTTGTTAATTAATGTTGTTAATTTTTCTGTCATTGCTGCTCCACAATATTTCAGTAATTCGTTTGGTATTCCATCCTTACTTACAGCTTTTCTGTTCTTCAGCTTTCCAAATGTTTTTCGAACTTCCTGTGTACTTATATTAGCATCTTCATTTTGGTAATTTCTTGTGTTTCCGGTTCTAGCATCATTTGTTCTTCCTCTGCATAGAGCTTTTTTAGATAGTAAATCCATGTATCCTTTTCTATGTGTTTTGGTTGTTAGTTCCTTTACCTCCTTTCTTTGACCTCTTATAAAGCGCCATATTTCCTTTTGGGAGACCATAAAAAGAGGAGACCATTTCTTTCGAAAAACGTTCCCAGTGATCATTTTTTATTCTTCTTACGACTGAATGTGTTTCGTTTAATATTGTCTTATAATTATCGTAAGTCTCTTGTGTCATAGTTGACCTGTATTTTAGGTAAGCTTTTTTCTTCTCTTTACATTTGCCTTCGCTTCTGTACAAAACCATGGAGTCTTCGCCTTGGAAGTGATTTATTTTTATTAATGTTTCTTTCACAAAGAACTTCCTTGGCTGAGGCTAAGATATTAGACTTATCAAATTTACTGTGAGCAACAAATACACTGCAAATGCTTTTGTACTTCATTCTTTTGTATCAATTTCAGGTGTCAAACTCGAAGTATTGATGCCCAAATGCATACTCAACTGTGTACTAACAGCAAACCAAGGCAAATATAATTTCGATCCCGTGTCTAAGATTTTACATTGGGACATCGGAAAAATTGATGTGACGAAATTGCCAAATATCAGAGGATCTGTAAGTATAAATTTAGTTAAATAATCAATATGATTCCGTCTTTACGTTAATCTTGTTATTCCGTCTTGTCTTCTTCTTCTTTTTATTGCGCCATCTCCTTTCGAAGGTGGACGATACAAATGGCAATTGTAACTTTGGAAACTGCAGCACGAAAAATATCTGCAGATGAGCGGTCAAACCATCTCCTCAGGTCTTTCAGCCACGAATTCCGGCGTATTTCTACTGATCTTTTGCCCTATACTTTACCTTCTAGTACGATCTGAACATATCTTTCACATTTTAACCCATAACCCAAATATTGTATTTTTCTTTCTTTAATTAGCTTAGTAATTCTATTTGTTTACTCATGCGCCGAAGTTCCTCCGTCTGTATATACACATCTCAAAGGCATCTATTCTTTTTTCTGTTTCAGAGTCCATTGTCCAACTTTCATAGCCATACAGCAGGACAGAAAAAACGTAACACCTGATCATTTGGATTCTGAGCTCCAGGTCTGATCTTGTAAAAAATATTTTCATGTTCATGAGTGTTTTCCTCGCTTTTTCGATTCTTGATAGGCTTTATTTTTTTGGGTTAAACTTATTATTGACATTTGTTGCACAATATTTTATGGAAGTCACCCTATTAGGACGGTATCATCAGTCTACCTGATGTGGTCTATGCTGGTTCGATTAATCTTGATTCCACCTTGGACCTCGTCCAAAGCTTCTCTGAATAGTCTTGTTATTATTCAAATTGATTTAGTCTTTTTATAATAGCTCGGTATTCTGGTTTTGTTTCTACTGGGATGATGAACTGAGCCACTGAGCGTCAAGGAATAAAGGTGGAGGATCAATGGAAAATTTATTAGTTGTTTTTTTTTAGTAAGATGTCTAGAATACCTTCTTCTTTTTCTTGTACTTGTTGTAGATCTGTCGATCTGTTAATTCCGACGTTGAAGTATTTCTTGAGAGGTAGACTGCCAGCTATCTCTCCATATTTTTGGTGGTGTCCCCGGTGGACGCCTGCCAGCTGGTTTTCCTTCTAGCGCAATTCTTGGTAGTCTGTACTCCTCCATTCTTTTTACATGACTGGACCATTCCCTTCGTCTTTACCTGCCTTATTGCACGCCACATTGTTTCCTGATGATGTTGTTTCGTATTCTATCCCTTCTTGTCTTCCCTGCTATTGCCCTTAGTGTCTTCATTTCGGCTGCTCGTAGCATGTTTTTGGTTTTATTGGTGTCTTCTCTTGGATTCAATACCATAGGTCATAACATGTCTGATGCAAGTTTTATAAATTCTAACTTTGCTGTCAATTCTCATATATGGGTTATTCCAGACCACATCTCTCAAACATCCGGACATGACTCATGACTGCGGCCTTGTTTATTTGTCCTCTTAGGTCTCTGGCTGGTCATGATAACTTGATAAATCTACACCTAGATATTTCAACTAGTTTAGCTGTTCTATGGTTTTCTCCTCTACCAAGAGCTTGCATCTAATTGGATCTTTCGCAATGGTAATGCATTTTGTTTTCTATATGGATATGTTCATGTTGAGTCGTCGACATGCTTGGTAGCATCGATAAAGTTGTCTTTGTAGGTCATCCTCATTCTCTGCAATCAGGGGTGTATTATCCGAATAGCACACTATACTGATTCTACTGTGACCGAGTCTGTATCCTAGTTGTAGCGATTCCACGTCTTCTATTATTTCATCTATTAGCATATTGAACAGAAATGGGCTGATGCTGTCTCCATGCCTGATTCCCCCTGTTGTTGGTATGTTGGCCGTAGTGGTGTCGTTTGTTTTAATTTTTGTCGTGTTGTTATTGTTCATTTGTTTTATGACTTTCACAATGTTTGCCGGTATCTTTTTTTGCTTCATTTTCTGTAATATATCGCTAAGTCTGACTCTGTCAAATGCTTTTGTTAGGTCTATGAAGCAAATATATGCGGGTTTGTTATATTCTATCGACTTCTCTTTCATTTGTTTCATGAGAAATATTGCGTCCGTCGTCGACCTGTCTTTTCTGACTCCTTGCTGTTCTTCTCTGTTCTTTGTTTCTCTGTTCTTCTCTCTAGAATGCCTAGAAACTATATTTTCATCTATATTTAACATATAAATTTTGCAGTTTTTTTATGTTTACATCACTTTTATCTTCCAGGTGTCCATAGCCAGTGGTTCAAACACTGCTGAGATAAACCCTTCCATAAATGTGCATTTTACGATCAGTCAATTGGCAGTTAGCGGTCTGAAAGTCAACAGGCTAGACATGTACGGAGAAAAATACAAACCATTCAAGGGTGTTAAGTATATTACGAAGGCAGGGCGGTTTTTGGTGCGCATGTGATCCTAACTCAACAGCTTTAAATGTGTATAGGTCATTTAAGTTTATAAAACGCTGTAAAACTTTTTTAGTTAAATATTTACGAATTGGACAAAATAAAAGGTTCAATTGTGTTTGTATATCATTTACAATAAAATGATGGTTTATTAACATTTTTCACATGCTTTAACATTGTTTATTTTAATTTTTTTTCTTATGGGGGAAATTTAAATGTAAATGTACTGGTGCAGGCAACTCAAAATCTTTACATGTATAACTGGTTGCCTATATGTAGTTCATATTGATCACAAACCATACATACTCATAGACGTTTCACGTAAATTGTCAAGGTCAAGACAGCAAATTAGTTACCATTCCAATCCAGAGATGTCGCTGTCAGTCAATTCTCTTGTCATATTTAACAACTGACAGTTGACAATTAAATTAATTTGATATTTACTTTTTATTTTACTGTTTGTGGCTTAAATATTTTATTATAGTGGTGTTACGTTTTTAATTAGATTTAATCACAATTTTAATCAATTGTATTAACCTCCTCTCCGTTTTTGTGAGTAGAATTTTTAGTTTACATTGATCATCCCGTGTTTTGTTTCTCCACATTTAAAAAACAATATAATAGATCCTGAAACAGTTTACTCCAATAGACAAGTGTGTCATCAACATTTCGGGCCTATATATTTTTGGAAGTTTGTAAAAGATTATAAGGTATTTATCTAAACAATCATCCTACAAGATTCTTTCAAAAATTTTCATTTAACTCATTATTACACATCAGTGCTTTCACGTGACACATGGCAGTAGTGTTTATAGCATTTTGAAAACAAATTGGAACATTTGAAGTTTTCAATAAAATATTGAATTGTCTTTCTGTTGTTTTAATTTCCTGTGAAATTCCATCAAAAATCCCGCAAAATTTATAATTTGAAATTCCTACATAACTAAAATTTGTCAATTTAGTTCCCATTCCAATCAAGAGATGGCGTTAATTCGATCCAAAAGATTAACATGGTCGTGAAACGTCTATAAGTATGTATGGTTTGTGATATTGATGCGTATCATATAGGTTAATCCCACGAAAAACAGTATAATAGAACTAAATGTTTTTATAGTAAAATAAATTTAATTGATATAATAATATATTATAGTGCAATTTAATATTAAATGCCCTCTATAATTTATTTTTTTTTGTTATTTTTATAAATAGGTATGTAAAATTATACTCAAATAAATATAATATTTTTATACTTGACTTTTTTCACAACTAATTTCCTCAAAAAAAAAAAACAACTAAACAACTAGCTGAAATGTCACAATTGCATTGCTAGAAATCCGATAGGTTCGCTAATAAAAAACTGATTATAAAAGAATATATCAGGAAGGCATTAAATCGGCACCACCAGTGGCGTAACAAACTCCGTCGGGGCCTCCCCGTAGAATTAGAAATGGGGCCCCCTTTAAAAAATTAAAATTACTAAATGTGACTTGTTTAATAAAAACTTATGTGTTATAGCCCTGTACTGAATGTGAAATACTTATCTTAGTGTAATATCTTACTGTAAATGAATGTGAAATACGGCGATACCGTGTAATTTTCAGTGTCACCGCCGAAGTGGTCAAGTCAATATTTTCGAGTTAATTGCGAGTGAAAATGTTTATTTTCAATAAAAAAAACACGTTTTCAGGCGTGTTTTCGCAAATACTTAAAAAAGTATTAGATCGAAAAGATATTCTTACAAAAAATGAAAAAAATTAAGTCTATCGACCCAGTAAAAGCAAAGTCGTAGCTCATGAAACATTTGATCTTATTCGTAAAATTACAAATCGCATATTTCCAAGTGAAATAAGCAAAAAATTAAGCACTTTTCGGGGAAAACTCATTACAACTTTTTTAAAGTGTTTAAAAAGGCTTTATTTTTATATGGCCCGTAAGTTTCACCGGTTCAAAGTGCTCATTTTTGAAAGGGCTTGAACGAATCACTAATCACGAGTGTATGCAAATTTTTAACAGCCATATTTTAACCAATTTTTGTCTTACAGAAAAATAAAACCAAAATACCTATTTATAAAAGCAAAATCTACATTTCTTTACTCTTTGAGAATATCTATCGTATCGTATATCGTATATACTTTTTAAGGTATTTTGAAAAAAAAAACCATTTTTCCAAAGTGAAAAAAAAAATTTTTACTATAAAACCAAATTTTTTCAAAAATAAGAACTTTGAACCGGTCAAACTTACAGATCATATAAACAATACATATATAAAGTAAATGGTAAAGCGCTAACGAATAATTTTATTTGGGTTGCTAAATAGGGGGAGATTTTCACAATTTTTTTACCAAAAAAAGGGCCCAACTTTATTTTGAATGTAACTTTCTTAGTTCTGATGATAAAAACTGTTATAAAAAATAAACATAAGGTTTTTTTTTAAGTTTTAATGAGTTTTCTCCGAAAAGTGTTTCATTTTTTGGTTGTTTCACGTTGAAATATTTAATTGGAATTGGACGAATAAGATCAATTTTTCATGAGCTACAACTTTGCGTTTACTGTGTCGATAGACTTCATGAATACAGAATACACCATTTTTTTTTTGTTTTTTGAGTTGTTGGCGAAAAACCGCCTGAAAACGTATTTTTGTTGTTGAAAAATAAACAATTTTACTCCCAAATAACTCGAATAGTATTGACTTAGATGAAAACTCTATAGACAAAAGTTGCTTAAAATTATTAATCAATTTATCCATTTCTGGACTGATTTTAAACGTAGGTTTTTCACCCTCAAAAAAGGGGTGACTTTCACCCCCCAAGTAAAAGTAACCAACGGCATAAGCCTAACTTTGAAGTGGAGTGTAAGTAGAACCTAAATCCAAATTGTCAAGCACATCCGTCGGATGCTGGTAATTACACTCCAAAACGGTCATTTACTGGGCTACTAGTGTATTCATGCACTATTTATGACAACTTACATTTTTCATCTTTATTGGTATAGAATAAAATAGAACAATAATAAATGATTACATTATTACATAGTATTATTCTATGAGATGAACAACTTTCTTCGTGCACTACTATCAGCTAATATATCTACAGTTTTATTAATACATATCTATCTGATGGGCAACTTCATTTTCAATACTACACTGCTTAAAAAACGTTGCGTATGTATGGGTAAAATAATATAGCAATAACACATTTTACATATATTAGACGACAAGATGGGGCCCCTGACATATTGGGGCCCCCCACAAGCTTCATGCTGCGGGGGCCTCTGTTACGCCCTCTGGGCACCACATGATAGGGTTTTCCTGACCACATGATAGTAACAGTTTTCATGCCCACAATTTAATGTCTTTATTATCTTTTAAGACAAACATCTAGTAAAGGGGGCCTCCTAAGGGCAAAGAAACTTGGTGGTGGAACGATAAACTACAACACAAGGTTAAGGGAAAGAAAGGGGTGTGACAGGTTTAAAGGAGATAAGGATAAGGAAATATACAAGGAAACAAAACGCACTGTAGCTACTGCTAGAAAAGATCGTCTGCACATCTGTATGAAGGGTTGGAAATACCCGAAGGGATGAAAAGATTATACAGCATAAGGGACAACTCATCAAAGGACTTTAATCACATGCGGCAGATTAAGAGTTAGAATCCGATAATGAAATAAAGCAAAGATATAACGAGGGATGATGTTGTCGAGGCATTAAATAGGATGATAATGATGGGGCATTAAGACCTGATGGAATACCTGTGGAGGTTTGAAGAATCTAGGAGAGGAAGGGATTTATGTTTTGTGTAGCATATATGAGAAAGAAAGGATGCTCAATGCATGGAGGGAGAACGTGATGGTATAGTATATGGTATCCCTGTATAAAGATAAAGGGGATATTCAAGACTGTAAGAGCTTCTTCTTCTTTTTGTGTAGACATGACTCTGTCTGTTTTTTCAATGTGCCTCTAGTAAGTTGTCGTTCCATCGTTTTCGTGGTCTTCCCACTGATCGTCTTCCTATTGGAGAACCATTTCTCACTTTCCTTACTACTCTATTTGTTGTCATTCGGCTTATGTGGTCATTCCATTCTATTCTTCTGTTTCTGACCCAGTTATTAATGTTATCCACCTTGCAGCTCCGTCGTATATCTGTACTTCTAGCTTTGTCCCATAGTCTTACCATCGATTTTTCGAAGGGTTTTCATCTCAGCTGTTTCGAGCAATCTTTTTGTCCTCTCTGTGTCGGGTCGTGTTTCTGCCGCGTATGTCATTATTGGCATGATGACTGTTTTGTAAATTCTGCATTTCATTTCTTTTCTGATATTTTTATTTCTCCATATTGTGTCATTCAGGCAACCTGCGGCTGTGTTTGCCTAGATATTTAAACTCCCATCACTTGTTCTATTATCTGACCTTGCAGCTCCAATTTACATCTATTGGATTTGCTGTTATAACCATACATTTTGTCTTTTTTAGGGAAATTAACATGTTAAATTTTGGAATCGTCTTCACTTTGAGAGATTAGTATATTGCATCGTCTGCATAGCAGATTATTTTAAGTTGTATTTCTCCCATTTGGTATCCTTTTTTAGTTCTTATTTTTTTTATTATTTCATCCATGATCAGGTTGAATAATAAAAGACTCAGAAATCCCTATGTATTATCCCATTGCCGGCTTCAATTGGGTCAGTTAGTTCATCTCCCACTTTTACCAGTGGCGGCTGGTCAGGGTCGGCAGTGCCGACCCACACATTTATGGACACATTATAGATTTTTTTAAATATTTCATTTAATTAGAGTTGATGATATTCGTTTCTGTGAAATAAAAAAATAATCTGTGAGATAATACAGACTATATTTTATTCATTGTTTTTAAAAGAATTCAACCGATCCCATTCGTTAAGTGATCCCTATGCGCTATGCGTAAGAGACTTTTCAAAAATGATCCTATAGCCATGCACCCAATTGCGATTGTGTGTTTTCGGCAAGCCGTCCCCAGATTGAAGATTTGCTTGTAATAAGAAGCTATGGAATATTAGCCGATAGGCAACCAATTATAAATTTTCCGTATTTATTTGAATGGCAAGTACGGCAGAAACCAATCTGCCGAACGGTGATCTGCAAACTATAGCAAGGCCGTATCTAGCCACGTACATACCTCCTTGCTATCGCGCCCGGGATAAAATTATGAAATAGGTAAGTAGGTAGTTTTACGTCGTTTAATGATTGAAAATTGATATTGTAATTTTTTTTAAGTTGTTAGGAATTACCATTTGGGTGACAGGATGAATCGGGAGGATTCGTTACATAAAGTTAATTATAGAAAACAAATAAAATTATTTAACAAATTTTCTAATTTACTTTCTGACTCGAAGATATTTAGCGGCGTACCCAAAAAAAGCACATTCCACATTCGGTGGAAGTAGACGAAACTACTGATAGAGGTAACATGCCATTCACAAGTATTATATCAATTGTCCTTCGATACGTGTTACGTTTAATATTTATGAGAGGTTTTTAGGTTTTCAGACGTGAGTAGAAGCCATAAAAGACAGAATATATTTTCGGTGTTTTAAAGGATATATTAAAATTTTTTGATATCAAAAATAAATTGGTAAGGCAAATTTATGACGGCGCTGCCTTGATGTCCGGTAAATTGTATGGTCTCCAGGCAAAAGTTAAAACTATTGCACCAGGCAAAACTATTATTTACTCACTGTTATAAGTCATTGACCTCTATGACGATTCAAAATTTAAAAGTTACGCCAAAGAATTTTCAAAATATCTATTAGACTCATTAAAAATTATCCATCATTCTTTAATCAAATAAAATAAGAAAATGGATTAACAGGTTTATATGCTGATCCAAATATTTTCGGAAGGTGGGATAAGTTACAAAATATGTATAATTTTATATATTGCAATTCATTAGGTACAACAAACTGTTCCCGAAATTAATAAATTATTGTGCTCAAATGTGTGCAAATTCTGCCTCAAATGAACGGGATTTCTCTTGTCTCAAAAGAGTCAAAACGTATTGTCGAAACACCATGAAACAAGAGAGAATGTCAAACTTATCTCAAATTTCAAATGTCAATAGAGAAAAACTTCTAAAATCTCTCCAAAGCAATAATAAATTTTACAATGACGTTATAACCCATTTTGCTCTTTCGAAACAACATAGACTAAATATACTTAATTTATAAACAGGTTTAGGTTCTAAATTTATAGGAAAAAACAAAAAAAAAACGGAACAAAATAAAAAATAAAAATCTATGAAATTGAAGCCTTTTAATTAGATGGCATACCTATCTGAGGAGACAAAACCTTGCGGACCCTGTCCCTAAAGCCACGAGCCGCCACTGACTTTTACTTGTTGTGTTGTTCTGGAAGATATTTTTGATCGTTTTAATTATTCCTAGAGATATATACTCAACAGAGGTACCTCTAGGAATAATTAAAACTGTAAGAACTATAGAGGAATAAAGTTATAAGATAGAAGAGAACAGTAGAGCGAAGTTTAAAGAGAGAAACATTGATAGGAGAAGAACAGTTTGGGTTTATGCGAGGAACGAAGACAACGGATGTCTTATTGGCTTTGAGGCAGTTGATAGAGAAATACGGTGAGAACAAAAGAGAGCTACATTTGGCATTTACAGACCTTGAGAAGGTGTACGCCAGAGTTCCTAGACAAAAGCTATGGAGATGTATGAGAGAACAATGGGTTCCTGAGAAGTACTATGGCTACTATGATACTGTACCTCCCACATAACAATGATGTTCGCATCATGTTCTAAGCATATCCTACCAACATTCGTCGAAGTATATCCTTTTTAGTATATGCGTAGTACAAGCATAGCATGTACCATAAAAAACATTCTAAATTTCATGTTCTTTGCATGTGCCTCAAAGAATATTCTTGCACCGAATATACTGAGCACATTCGGGTACGTAGTATCTCGGAATGTTCGTAAAAGTTTATTCTTAGAATATACCTTAATCGAATATTCTTAGTATATGCGTAAGTATATGCAAAAGTATATGCTTAACACATACTTGTATATACTTTTAAAATATCTTAAAAAGAATATATTGTATGTACCTATAGGAAGAAGAATAATGTTAGCCTATAGATTATCAACTTCGCGTTAAGAATAATTAATCAAATTTATGTATTTTGGTAGGTACTAGTGAACTATCTAATTCATTTTTTTAACCGTTTTAATTGTATGGTAAAAAGTTTAAAACTTAATTCTATTGAAGAAAAATGAGAAATTCTCGTTTCGTTTTCAGTTGAAATGAATATACCATTTTGATTTGAGTTTATACCATAAGTATTTTTACCTATAATTTTCGGGAATCCGGAAACGGCCATTCATTGTCATTCTGACCCTTGCAGTGCATTTTATACCTGCACAAGGGAAGGGGGTAGGTAACAAAAGAGCAAAATATGAAAATAGTTTCCAGTACAGTTATGCATTTATGTCTACGCTGTTAGGTAGGACCAAGTATTTCTAGCTACAAGGACTAAAACATTTTTAAGAACATAAAAAGCAGTTTGAAAATAATAAATTGATATTGGTACTTCAATATTTCCTAAATACCTAGTAAGTAAAAGTATGTATAATGTATATAGATACCTATAAATTTTAGTAATTTACATACATATTATATATATTTGGCTATTATATAATTATATAAGCAGCATTTTTATTTTGATGTGCACATAATAACTAAATATAACTTATATTTTATATATAGGCTACTTACCCATATAATATTTATTATACATAGGTACCTATATAACTAACTAAAGTTTATATATTTTATACTTACTTTTTACGTAATATTGTAGAATGTAATAACTACATTCTCATATGCAATTAGAATATGTAAATACAATATATTAGTAGAACCAAAGAATACTTAGTATTCTTTGGTAGAACCTATAGGATGAGATTGGGTGATGTTGAAAACATACTTCTGCGAAATACAGCACATCCTTGGAATATTCTTCCCATATACTAAAAATATGTGCGATAGTACATTCTAAGTATATACATAGAAGGTATATAGCACTTCCTTGGAATATTCTTCCCATATACTAAAAATATG
The DNA here is from genome assembly GCF_917563875.1 of Diabrotica virgifera virgifera. NCBI lineage: Eukaryota > Metazoa > Arthropoda > Insecta > Coleoptera > Chrysomelidae > Diabrotica > Diabrotica virgifera. Next base: position 199,659,553 of record NC_065450.1, on the reverse strand, counting down.
TGCGATAGTACATTCTAAGTATATAACTAGAAGGTATATAGCACTTCCTTGGAATATTCTTCCCATATACTAAAAATATGTGCGATAGTACATTCTAAGTATATAAATAGAAGGTTTATAGCACCTCCTTAGAATCTTCTAAAAAGTATGTTCTTGGTATATACTGAAAAGAAGTGCGGTAGTACATTCTAAGTATATACATAGAACGTTTAAGTACTGTAATGTAGTATATACTCAGTATATGCTCTGCACATTCGCAATGGTAATTACGCATATTCTAAGTATATACTTTTTCTGAAAAGTATGTTCTATGAATCTACTAAGAACATGAAATTGTTATGTGGGCTACAAGTACCATTATACCCGTATACCATTACCAACGAAAACTTTGAATTGAAAATAATCTTTATTCCTTTGTAATAAGACAGATGCTGCGCCACTGTCTTTATGGTATCCAATAAACCGGAGGTAAAGAAAATACAAGTTTGTAGTTTGTGCATTATTTCAACGAAACCGTTCGTCCTATTGTTAGTAAAATAGTTGGAGATCTTGAATCATTCCGGAACACCTTTTTTGATGAATTAATCACCTATGTTCATCGGCATTTCCGGGATCAAAGACAAACTTGCGAATTCGGAAAATGTCAGTAATTTTAAACGATTCGATGTCCACGGTGAACTTGATTTAATTAATCGTCGTTTTTAAGACGATGCAAAAGGTAAACATTATATAAATCGACGCATGATCTCTATGGAAATAATAAACAGGGCCGCGCCGTCCATAAGGGCGGAGAGGGGCGGTGCCCCCCGGCGCCGAAGTACAAAGGTGCCGGCAGGTGCCGAAAAAAAATTTGACAATACCGAAATTACCAGAAATATTAATATTTTATTATCTTGTGAAATTGAAAATTTACCAATCGTAGGTAGATATAAAAATAGCAGTTATTACCTATTACTTTGATACCTAAGTGTACGAACGGTTATTTCTTTCGAAGGCCAACGGAGCAAAATGAAAACATTTTGACACATGTCAAAATTTTCAATGTGTTTTAAATGTATTCATTTTTTTTTCGAATCCTTAGAAAACTAATAAATATTTTTGAAAATTTAAACGCAGAATGAAAGATTACATTATTACCGAGGGTCGCAAATCTCTGAAAATTTCTATAATGTTAATTTTAATAAGTTACAGGGGTGAAAATAAAAGGAAAAATTTAGTGTGATTTTAATTGCAAATATTTCATTCAAAAGAAACTTTTTATTTATTCTAAGGGACTTTCGGCCCTCGGTAATAAAGTAGTCTTTCATTCTGCATTTAAATTTTTCCAAAATACTGATTAGTTTTCTCAGGATTCGAAAAAAATGAATACATTTAAAACACATTAAACATTTTGACATGGTCGATATTTAGCATTTTGCTCCGTTCCCCTTAAACTGAACTATTACTCCATTCACTTACGGTAAAATATTGCAAAACCTCTGAACTTTAAAGAACCGCTTGGATTAACATGAAATTTGGCACACACGTAGCTAACAAGTCAAAGAAGAAAATGATATTGTGTCGACGTGTGCTTTAACCCTAGGGGAGTACCACTCCTTCACGGGGGGAAAATATACTTACGTTAAAAATAAGTCCGGAAGTGGATAAACTGACGAATTGTAAGTAACTATAAAGTTAAGTTGTTCTATAAAGTTTTTATATTGCTTAAGTCAATATCTACTTTTCGAGTTATTTGCGAGTGAATATGTTCACTTTTCAATAAAAAAAGCACGTTTTTAGACAGTTTTTCGTCTTCCACCGTTTTTTACCGACAAATTACTCAAAAAGTATAGCGAAAATATATTCTTAGGAAAAATTTTGAAAAAATGCATTTTTTCAATACATTTTTTTTATTATTTAAAACCAATTTTTTTAAAAATAAGCAGTTTTAAATGGTGAAACTTCCAGATATATACATAAGTGAAGTAAATTGTAAAGCTGTAACAATTAATTTCATTTGGGATGCTAATTAAGCGGATTTTTTACTAAAAAAAAGGGACCAACTTTATTTTCAGCGTTACCGGCTTACTTTTGCTACTAGAAACTTTTTGAAAAAAACAAAAATAAAGCTTTTTCTAAAGACTTTAAAAGAAATTGTCATGATTTTAGCCCGAAAAGTGCTTAATTTTTTGGTTATTTCACGTTGAAATGTTCGATATCTAATTTGACGAATAAGAACCCACTTTACTCGAGCTACAACTCTTCCTCTACTAGATCTACTGACTTCATGCCTGCACAAGTTTTTTAAAATTTTTTTAAAAGCTCTATTTTTGCTAAAGAACATTTTTTTCAATAAAATACACAATTTTTGTGTTATTTGCGAAAAACTCTCTAAAACCATGGTTTTTATGTCGAAAAATGAACGCAACTCATGCTCATGCGCGACATACTCACTCGCAAATAAATGGAAAAATATTGACTTAGTAGAAAAAACTGTATATTATTATGGGACAAAAGTTGCTTAGAATTAGTCAGTTTATCCACTTCCGCACTTAATTTTAACGTATATTTTTCAACCCCGACGACGCAATATCAATTTTTTCTTTGTTATAAAATCGGATAAACGAAGCAGAGATCGACCACCAACGTGCTGGAGTGATGATGTAAAGGGAACTGCCGGGAACTGGATAGCTGGTAGCTCAAGATAGGGAGACATGGAGAAACTTAGAGGAGACCTATGTTCAGCAGTGGACGATAACGATTAGACTATGATGATGATACTTTCCTAACACATAAAAATAGTTTGTATTTATACCGTATAACGATCCACTAACTAAGCTACAAAAAATACTTAAAAAGGAAGGAGGAAAGGGGCGCCTAAGATTATTTGGGCATCTTGGATATTAAAGCACCCTAATATGTTTGTGTAGATTTTGGCGTTCGATCCGACCATCACTTGTGACATCGTTGCCGTATCCTCTATTTTTTCATATTATCACGTTACAATTTTTGTGATATTATACACGACCGTGACACCCTCAAAAAAACGCTTAGTTTTCGAGATACTGACCACAGAGATATGAATGGCTAATTTTATTCATACTTTATATTTTCGAGGGTGCTGAAAACGAAAATGAAGTTTATTTTGAATTTTATGTGGGGGGACATTGTCAAAATCGCAATTTTAACCTAAAAATAAAAAAAAAGAAATCACGTTTTTTTGCGTTTACCTCGCTACAACTCTGTTCCATTTTAATATTTTTTTCTGAATTTTTTACACTATATATCTGTAACAATTCTGAAGACAAAGGTATCTGCCTCAAGTTTTTATTCTTATCATGATAAAGGTTATGAATTTTTCAAAGAAAAAGGTGCGGATTTGTGCATTGCAAAGTTTAATCGCAAAAGTTGTGTGACGAAGTTTAAAATTTAGCTTCTCAATCACGTTTATTTTAAAGTAAAGAGTACAAAGAAGTTTTCTGGTAAGTTTTAGATTAAAATGTTTTATAGAAAAAAAAATGGTGCAACTTTTAATGTCAACATTAGAAATCCCCAATATAACGCTTATTTTTTGGAGGACAGACAATCTAGGTCTAATTTCTCACATTTAGTACTATCCTTGGATTATAAGCTTTCATTTGACACCTAATTTGTACCTAGTATAATGACGGAGAAGTAAACGTTATTATTCTATTATTCTTGTAGGTACATTTAACATTGATTGAAATTATGAAAGAAATATATAGAAAACAGCATGGCAACACTGTGACGCACAAACATAAAATTTCAGCCACATTGAGCTGTGCGTTACATAGGGTGCTTTAATATCCAAGATGTCCGATTATTTGCCCCGGGGAGCTTGAAAGCCTTGTCGCGGCCCTGATAATAAACACAATAAAAATAAGAAAATTATATCTGGGACACGTAATAAGGGCTTAACGGTACGAAATGCTAAAATCCCTGATAATACAGGGAAAGATAAGAGGAGAAAGGAGTTCCCATAGGAAGAAGGAGAGTGTCATGGTTGAAAAATTTAGGATATTGGTTTGAATGCAGTTCTATAGGACACTTCAACGCAGCGGTAGAGAGAGTAATGATAGTGATAATGATACCTAAATTCCGACTGGGAGAAGGTACTTAACGAAGAAGATAGAACAGTTTGTGCGTTAATTCAATAAAACGACATTATGTATTTCGTCCTATTGTTAGTCAAATAGTTGTAAGTCTTGAATCATTCCGGAACACCTTTTTTGATGAATTAATCATCTACGGTCATCGGCATTTCCGGGATCAAAGACAAACGTTCGAATTCGGAGAATGTCGTAATGATTTTAAATCAAGCATATAACAAAAAGATTTATGTGCTGTGATTTTAAATTATTCGACGTCCACGCTGTCACGCTGAGTTCGATTTAATTAATTCATCGTCGTTTTTCGGATGGTGCCAAAAGTTGAAAAATAACGTAATCGATGAATGAATGATCTATGAAATTGGCATGTACTTAGATAAGTTACTATGAGGATCTTGAGGGTTGTATATCATAAAGGCGCAACTTATAATAAAAAAATGCTCCGTGTAACATATCGCTCGTCCGGAAGAAAAGTAACACAACCCAAAAAAATGCATTATTCCAGTTATCTTGTTAAATTTACTCCAAATATCCTATATTTTTACCAGGAAAAGTGTCACATATATTATAGATATTTACTTCCAACTTGTAAGATGGCGGTAGTGTCGGTAGTATGTAGTAATCACACATTTGAGTTTTGCTCTGACGTTTCGTTATTTATCACGTAAACCGTTGTATCTCTTTCGAAAAGTGTCCTAGGTATTTTTCGGTCCATAATATTTAAAAAAAAAGACCTTCTCCAATGATATAAAAAAACTTATACTGAAATGATGGCATCTCCTGAGGTAAAATGTACCGGAAGTAAAATGAGCCTCCGTTCGGATTTCCGGGGGAGGACTATCTCAGAAGGAACACCATTGCAGGTTAGAAAAATCAAGATAGGGTCGTGGAATCTTGGTAGTCTTACAGGTAAGAGTCTGGAGTTAGTGGATACGCTCAAACGAAGAAGAGTTCAAATTGCTTGTATTCAAGAAACTAGGTGGAAAGGTCAAAGGGCGAAAGAACTAGGTGAAGGATACAAATTGTGGTATGTAGGGAGTAGTAACACTAGAAATGGAGTTGGTATAACTGCTGATAGTGAAATGAAAGATAACGTAGTATAAGTTGTAAGAACGAGTGATAGAATGATGTCAGTGAAATTTGTAATTGATAAAGAGGTATTGAATGTTGTGTGTGTGTATGCTCCCCAAACAGGTCTGGGTGAGAATGAAAGAAGAGCTTTCTATGATCAATTAGGAGACGTACTGAGTGATATTCCAGCAGAGGAGAAAGTTATAATAGGAGGTGATTTCAATGCACATGTGGGCCAAACTAAGACAGGATATGAAACAATACATGGGGGATTAGGCTTTGGAACTAGAAATGAAGCTGGAGATAACATGCTTCAATTAGCAACAGCATTTGATATGGCGATTGTTAAAACATTCTTTAAAAAGAGAGAAACTCAACTTATTACCTACAAAAGTGGACAACATCAATCCCAAATAGACTACTTCATGATAAGGAAAGAAGACATACGTGAATGCAAGGACTGCAAGGTAATAGCTAGTGAGACAGTAAGCCAACAACATAAGCTGCTTGTTCTGGACATCGAAGTAAAAAGCGAAACTAAGCAAAAACATCGGAGAGGACCACAAAAAATCAAGTGGTGGCTGCTAAAAGATGAGAAAGAAGGTCTATTCAGGAGAAGAATAGCAGAAAAAATATGTTGGAACATGAAAAGAAGCCCTAATACAATTTCGAGAAAAATGGAGAGTAGTATTAGAGAGACTGCTATTGAAATACTTGGAAAAACGTCAGGAAAAAAGTTTGAGGATAAAGAGACTTGGTGGTGGTCAAACGAAGTACAAGGAAAAATAAAAGAGAAGAGAAAATTATATAAAAAGTGTCAAGAAACCAGATCCAACACAGATCTTCAAAACTATATGGTGGCGAAAAAGGAAGCGAAAGTAGCAGTAGCAAAAGCCAAAGCAGAAGCGTATTCAAACCTATACGATCAACTTGATACCAGGGAAGGCGAAACGAAGATATATAAAATAGCCAAACAGAGAGCAAAGAAAGCAAAAGATTTTAATCAGATTAGATGTATTCGAGATGAAAATAATAAAATACTAGTTCACGAAAGGGATGTCAAAAAGAGATGGAGAAAGTACTTTGACAAATGAAGAATTTGACAGACAGTCTGTAGAGTCAACGGAGACAGTAACAGCAATGGTCACCAAAATTACAAACGAGGAAGTGGCCCAAGCGCTTCAAAAAATAAAGAAAGGAAAAGCAGTAGGACCAGATGATATTCCTGGGGAAGTATGGAGAGCATTGGGAGAGACAGGAACAAGGTGGCTAGCAGGTCTATTTAATAGAATTATGGAAGTTGGACAAATGCCAGACGAATGGAGAAACAGTATACTGGTACCTGTATACAAAAACAAGGGAGATATACAACAATGTACAAACTACAGGGCTATAAGACGGATACGTGAAGAGACCGAAATATCCGAGAATCAATTTGGCTTTATGCAGGGTAGATCAACAACAGATGCAATTTTCATTATAAGGCAGTTGATGGAAAAATACAGGAGTAAAGAAACAAACGCTCATATGGTATTCATTGATCTTGAGAAAGCATATGATAGAGTTCCTCGAGAGATTCTGTGGTGGGCACTCAATAAGAAAGGAGTCCCTGGTGAATATGTAAAGATTGTGAGGGATATGTATGAGGGAGTAACGACTAGTGTTAGGACAGGTGTGGGAGAGACTGATAAATTTCATGTGAAAGTAGGATTGCACCAAGGCTCTGTGCTTAGTCCGTATTTTATTCTCATTAGTTTTGGACCAGATAACAGCGAAACTACAGGGTAACATTCCATGGTGCTTAATGTATGCTGATGATGTCGTGTTAGTAGGAAATAGTGAAAGAGACTTAGAACAAAAACTGGAACAGTGGAGACAAGCTCTGGAGGAAAAAGGTTTAAAACTTAGTAGGACAAAAACAGAGTATTTGGAATGTTCATTTAAAGATGGAGCTACTACAAATAAAATGGTATCTTTGGATGGTGAAATGATTGTGAAAAGCAATAGTTTTAAGTACCTTGGATCGGTATTACAGAGTAATGGAGAAATAGATGGAGATGCATGCAGTAGAATTAGGGCTGGATGGATGAAGTGGAAAGAAGCGAGTGGTGTGTTGTGTGGAAGAAAAATTCCAATGAAGCTGAAGGGAAAATTCTATAAAACAGCCATAAGACCGTCTATGATGTACGGAACTGAATGTTGGGCAGTGAAAAAGAAAGAGGAACAACGAATGCATGTGGCGGAAATGAGAATGTTTAGATGGATGAGTGGAGTGACAAAGAAGGATAAAATTAGAAATGAGTATATTAGGGGAAGTCTAGGTGTGGCACCAATTGATGCCAAAAGAAGAGAGCATAGGTTAAGATGGTTTGGTCATGTTCAACGTCGAGACGTTAATCACCCAATACGAAGAATAGCTGAAGTGCAGATTCCTGGAAGGAGTAGGAGAGGAAGACCAAAGAAGACCTGGGGGGAGACGATAAGGCAGGACATGTTGGTAAAGGGGATTAACATTGATATGACCCAAGATATAATTGTGTGGAGAAATGCAATTAGGGTAGCCGACCCCGCATAGGGATAAGGCAAAGAGAATGATGATGATGATGATGAATATTTAAAAAAAAAGTGACCAATATTTTAAAAGGAAAGTGACATAACTCAAAATGTTGATGTATTTTTTTGTTAAATCGGATATCATACTTTTTTTTTGTTTTGCTTTTGATACAATTAGAAACATTCACTTATTAGTATTCTTCGTTTTTAATTTTTAAATTTTAACAGTTTCCGTTTAAAATTTACAGTTAAATTAATATCTAAAAATAAACCATTTTTGTCTATCCTGAAAAAAGTTGTTATTTGAGTTTTTTCACTTTGACATCTAAGCATAGTACCCCAGTCCATCTGTGGAAAAAGAATCGATTTTACGTAAAAATCTGATACAGATTTTACCTTCTTTTTTTACCATTTTGTAAATAATGAAAAATGGGTAATTTTTCACACAATTTACTTTTTTCATTAAATTCATGTTTTTATGAAGGTGTTTACGATTTTTTTCTGCAAAGTTAAAGGAAACATTTAAAATTTGCTAAATTAAATTTTACCTTTAATTTATTTAAATAATTTTATTATAAATGAGCATTATAAATTATTTTGCGGGAAAAGTTGCGTTATTTACCAATGCAAAGCAAAAAAATTGGTTGAAAAATATTCAACCAATTTGTTTATTAAATGTTAGATACTATTTTTTTAATTATTACTAAAATGAGGTTGTTGCCGATAGAGTAGGTATACACTTTTATTAGTAGGTCTAATTTTTTTGTTTTTATGTACATTTTCGACAAATGCATTGAGAGATCAAAGTTTCAATCAAACTCCCCTCCAAAATTTTGTTTGATAATTTTATTGTTCTAATTTGTTTTTAATTTGTTTTTTAATTTGTTTTTTTTTGTGGAAATTAAAAATTTTGAAATGCCGTTTCGATATTTGATATCCTGACAATTTTTCACACATTAAGGAAAATTCTGGGACAATTTTTTGCCGAGATAGCTTTTCCATCTTTAAAAATTCATAATTTGTTTATTTATGAATATTAACATTTAAAACTGCGTAAGTACATCTAACAACCCCACTAAAATTAACAGTGCCATTGTATACATATATGTATAGTAAAATTTTTAAAATATTGTGAAAAATTGAAAACATGAGCTTTTTTCTCGCTGCATACCCCGAACGTATCCTGAACTTACCTAGAGAGAGATCGCCTGCGCATTAGGTGTTCAGAGGGAAAAATTCGACCTTTTTGGTCTCCTTTTGGGTAAGTTCGGGATTGCAGCGCGAATACAGCTCGAGTTACACAGCAGTTAAAAAAGTAAATTGCGTGAAAAAATGATCTATTTTTCAGTATTTACCCAAAGATCCCGTTATATGAATCATATACTTTTTTGAAAATATCTCTTGTTTTCACCTAAACTTTATATAAAATTTGTTCCATCCTATACTGAATTATATTTTGATTTTATTTTATTTAATGTTGTTCTGAAGCTATTTTCTTGTGGCATTTTTGTAATTAACTATTTTTAATGGAAAATAAGCCACAATTTTACTAAATAAATGATTTTATTAACGTTTCGACGTCCAAATCGGATGCTGTTGTCAAAATACAAAATTTTAATAAACTAAATAAAAATGTTGCTTAGTAAAAAATTCTTCTAATAATTTATTAAATCTGACTTATTTATATCGGCAATTCAGACATATTTATATTATACATTTTAAAGTAGAAGACTTTAAAATGATATTGCCAATATTTATGAGATGCGTTCCTGGGACGACTTTACTGAATGGGTCGATTTACTGAAAGATAGTTCATTCAATTACATGAAATCAATCCTAACTCAAGAATATTTTTTTGTGGCGGATATTCTTGAGTTAGGATTGATTTCATGTAATTGAATGAACTATCTTTCAGTAAAGTCGTCCCAGGAACGCAACTCATAAATATTTGCAATATCATTTTAAAGTCTTCTACTTTAAAATGTATAATACCTAGATGTCTGAACTGCCGATATAAATGAGTCAGATTTAATAAATTATTAGAAGAATGTTTTACTAATCAACAATATTTTTGTTTAACTTATTAATATTTTTTGTATATTGACAACGGCACCCTATTTGGACGTCGAAACGTTAATAAAATCATTTTTTTAGTAAAATTGTGGCTTATTTACCATTAAAAATAGTTAATTTATTTTATGTAATCAGACTATTACAGTTTAAACTTATCAGTCGAATAAAGGAATAGGTACCTATTATAGATAATATTATCATCAAGAGTATCTAACAAAAAGTAACAAACATTTCTGATTCATGGGTTAATTAATATCAATTTCTTATCATTCTTTCGTGTGAATAATATAATTGAATGACCCACAAGAAAACTCAGAAATTGAGCAATAAATCATCACTTTTATTCCAGGAAATAAATTACCTACATTTTTTATAATGAAATTGTTTATTATTTTATTGCTTTGTTTTAGATTTTAGCACGAACTTGATGACTTACCGTATTTGTTATTATTAAGCCGGATTTCTTAAAGTTAATTTCCAAGAAAAATAATGTTATAAATGAACAAATTTAAACATGGAGAGAATTAGAAGTGAAATTCGAAAAAAAGTCAAGCAAAAAATTACAAAATCCACAATGATATAAAATATGTACATAAATATACAGGGGGCAAGAAACACAAATAATATTATTAATAGATAGGCATCATTCCTTTCCATATAATATATATATTATAAATTCCTTTCCATAAATATTATTTATACATAAATTGGATTATGAATCCGATGCATCATTATATCTTCTTCTCGCATCGTTATAAATGTGTTTCTTCTTCTTCTTCCTTTTTTTTTGGGTTTCGATTTTTTTTTTAATCATTTACCCAGTACATGTTATTGGTTATGCGCGTCTTGCTCAAGGCAATGCACAACCAGGTGTCCTGTCAACTTCAGATCTATTTTTTTTTTTTGGTCCTATGTGGTCCTTGTCCTTCTTCTTGTTTTTCTGTAGATAGAGGGGGAAAAGTGTTACAACATTTAAGGTTAACTTAAGACTTTTCTCGTTTGGGGGTAGCTTCCAAACATTTTCACATAGGTTTAGGGCTGGCTACCTTCGGTTAGGATTAAGGATTTTAAGGATACAAATATAATTTTTGACATTTTAGGAGATTCCCTGTATTTTCTGAAGTATTTATTTATTGTTATTGTTATTATTATTATTTTTTGAAAATTCTATAGATCTACTTGAAAAAATTTGATAAATTTATTGATTATCTTAATAACTTTATTCGAGGGTTTATATAAAATGCTCTGTAAAGATATTGGACTGTCTATTCCAGCTTTTATTAGTTCTAGATACAAATCCATATCTCTATGTTTATTTATGGGGCACTCAAAGATGATGTGTACCAATGTTCCCATAGTACCGCATTCGCATATCGGTGTTTCCGTTTTGCCTATTTTGTGGAGATAACAAGGAGTTTTGCAATGTCCACTTCGTAAACGATTAAGGTTAGTAATATTGTTCCTACCCAAATATCCACATTTGTTATACCAAGGTTTTATAGGGAAACTACCCTGCAGTCCATAATAGTCCGGATATTTACCTTTAATTTGGGAATACCAGTTATTGTAAAATTGAGTCAAGATGTTCTTTTTTGTAACACAAAAGATATCTGCGCTGATGTTTTTTACATCATATGGTACTCTTAATTCTCTCCCAATATTGGCCAAGCTATCTGCCACCTCGTTGCCTTTAATCCCCTGATGTCCCGGTACCCATTCTAATCCTATTGAAAATCCCATATTATTTGCATCTACCAGTAGTTTTTTGGTCATTATAGTTACATAATCCATTTGGTCCCATTTGTGACTAGATATTTTGGATAAGGCACTTTTTGAATCTACAAAGATCACTGCTTTCATGATTTCCTTTTCAATACATACCGACATGGCTTTGTATACCGCTATTATTTCAGTTGTGCAGATTTGTGTATAGTTATGGAGTCGTGACGAATATTTATAATTGATGCTTGGGATGTAAATTCCAAATCCCGATTGATTTGTTTGTGGGTCTATTGATCCATCTGTATATACGTGGGTATGATTATTGTATATTCCACCATATTTAGCTATGAACTTTTCGTTCGATTCAATTTCATATTTTTCAAATTCTAGACTTTTAATTGTAATGGGGTATAGAAGAGTTTTTCTTTCTACCTCATATATAGGATTGATTTTATATCTAATTATGTTTTTTGTTTTTTTGAGTATATTTGTATATGCTAGTGAGTAATCTGGTATGACCTTGTTCCTCCAGAATCTATTGTTTGCATTTATTGCTTCATTTAGCTTATTTAGACTCTTTACTATGATATTGTTTTTTTCCGGCATTTGTTTGAGTATATATTTATGTGCTAGTATCTCCCTTCTAACTTGTAACGTTGTTACTGAACACTCTGCTTGCAATATTAAGATGGGTGTAGAACGTAGACAACCCGTTACGATTCTCAAGGCAACATTCTGTACTTGTTCCAACCTCATCATCAAACTTTTACTGCAGGGGTTTAAAAGATTGGCTGCGTAATCTAAATGAGATCTAACTATTCCTTTGTATAAACTCAAAAGAATGTTCGGGTCAGCTCCCCATTTTGTACCACAAATTGCTCTCATGACATTTATTCCTTTGTTTGCTTTAGTTATCATGTCGTTAATTTGAATTGTCATATTCAAATTGCACTGTAAATGAAATCCCAGATACTTTATTTCATTTTTCCATGGAATTTCCATATTTTGATATATCAAATGTGGGAAGTTATAAGCCTGACTTCTTTTTCTAAATATTATTGCTTTTGATTTGTGTGCTGAAATTTTAAAGTTGTGTTTCTCAAACCACTCCTGTAAATTTATTATATGGGTATTTAAGGAATTAATTAGCTTGTATATATCAGATCCTTGCACCAGAATTACAAAATCATCTGCATATTGAAAACACTCCATCTCATGGTTAATTAAATCATGTAGGGATCTAGTATAGAGATTGAATAATATTGGACTGAGTGGAGACCCTTGAGGCAATCCAGTGGATGCTTGCATTGGGCCTAATATATTATTTGATTTGTCTTTAACGTAGATATTTCTGTTGAGCAAAAATTGCAAGATCAAGTTTGCATAAGTTATTGGGATGTCATACTTTAATAAGTATTTATATAGCAAATATATATTGACTGTATCATATGCCCTACTGATATCCAAAAAAATTCCTATTGTATTTAAATTTTTACTAAATCCAGTTCTAATATAATTAATTGTTAAAGCTAAGTTATCGTTGCACCCTTTGTTTCTTCTGAAACCTAACTGCTTAGGGCTTAGTATCGATTTTTTTTCCGTTATTTGTTCTATTCTTAATTTAATTATATTTTGCAAAATTTTGCCTACACATGACTCTAGAGCTATGTTTCTATAATTATCCTCACATAAAGGGTCTCTATTAGGTTTTAAAAAGGGAATGACAAGGGTGTTTTTCCATTCTTGTGGAAAACCTGTGTTTCTTTTAACTATTTGATTAAATATTTTTGACAATGCATCTAGCGCCACCAGGGGAAGTCTGTTTATCATGCTATATGTTACAAGATCTAAGCCAGTAGCCTTATCCTTTTTATTTATGACACTTATTATTTCCTGCCTTGAAATGTCCTCCACATCCTCGTTAGTTAGGGTAACCGTGAACTCAGGATCTGTTATGTCAATTGCCAAATTATTTAATATGTTCTGAGCTATGTTTTTGTTGGGAAGTTTAGCAGGGATTACAGCATTTTGATATGTGGAGAATAGCTTAACTGTTCGCCATATTTCAGATAGAGGTGTGTCCCTTGTCAATCCATTGCAAAAGCTTTTGAAGCTATTTCTTTTTTTTGTTTTAAATATTTTTTTACTGTATGCAAATATTTTTTTGATTTCAATATAATTTTCATTGCTTGCTTCTTCCTTATATTTTTTAATTTTTTCTTTTCTTGTTTTTATTAAATTAGAGCATTCCTTATCCCACCAGGGAGGGCTTTTCTTTTTTCTTATAGATTTTTCTGTTTTCAAGAGAGGTATTTCCTCATCACTCACCATTTCCATAATTTGTGTAAATGAATTATAGTCTTCACACCCATTCTTCATCAAGTCTTCTATTTTTGAAGCATAATTCTCCCAATTGACATTCTTTGTATTTCTTTTATGACTTTTTTGTGTTACTATATTTTCATTTACAATTGCGATTTTGCAAGAAGTTGGAAAATGATCACTGCCTCCAGAATCCTCTAACACATCCCATTGGCATATATTTGCAATTTCCGAGGAAATTAGTGTTAGGTCTACCGCTGAGGCATTCTGTCCAGGTAGGGTAATCCGCGTGGGTCTCCCATCATTGCAGCAAACTAGATCCAAATCCTCTAAGGATTCAGCAATTATTCTTCCATTAACATTAACAGACACTTGACTTCCCCAAAGTGCATTATGTGCATTCATATCCCCCATTAAAATTTTATTTCCCCTGATTTTATTTATGCGTCCAACCCAACTATTTAAATTTATTTTTGCCCTAGGATGGATATAAATGTTAATAACTGTAATGTCCCAATCTATTATTTTTGTTGCTAAAATTTGAATTTTACTAACATTGTTATTATACCTATATACTATTTTGTGATCCAGACTATTATGAACCACAGTAGCTAGGCCACCATAACCATCCCCTCGATCCAACCTATGTATTTCATATCCTCTTAGATAGAAGTGATGATTATTTTTTAGCCAAGTTTCATTTAATAGAATTAATTTGGGTCTATGTTCGCTTATGAAATATTTCAGACTGTTATAGTTACTGCTTAAACTTTTTATGTTCCATTGGATAATAAGTGGATTCTTGATATCCATCTAAATCTAGCAACTTTTGGTTCGATGAGCTTTCATGTATAAATAGCTGGTTCAAGTAATTGATTATATGTTCCTTATGTTTCCAATCTAGTTTTTTTAATATCGCATTCAGTGTTTTTTCTGTGTCCCTCTCTAGTTGCTCTGTACGGGAACATCCAGGAGTCTCATTGTTTACTGCACGAGCTCTCTCTTCGCTTCTCCCATTTGGAGATAATAAATATTGATTGTGTACTTCTTTATTGTATGTCTTATTTGTTTCATTAGCCTTTCTTTTATTTTTGTTTGAGTTATTCCCAATTTTTCTACTAAACAGGTGTTCAGGGTTACTCTTTACATTTTCTATCCATCGCATATTGATGGGAATTGTCTCTAAATTATTTGTTTGAGTTTTATGTAATGTTGGGAATTCCTCCTGGCTCATTCTGAATATATTATTCTCTTGCGATTTTCTAGTAGAAACATAAGGAAATCTCTCGCATGCCTCGTAGTATGAAAGATTGTCCAGAGACATGACAGCCTTAATATTCCGCTGTCTCACATACTCTGGACACTCCTCATAGGTACTTATATGAAAGCTGCTATTACAATGTAAACATTTCATCGAACAATCCCCTTCATGTATTTTTTCCGCGCAGTTTTTACATTTTTCTCCCCCTCTACAAAGATTTTTTGTGTGTCCAAAAAGAAAACACCGATAACATTGAACCACTGGTATCATGTATGGTTTTACCCTAAAAGGGATCCCATATATATTCACTTCCTTCGGGATTACTTTTCCCGAAAAGGTAAATGCGACCGTTTCTGTATCAATATATTTCTCCTTGTCATATTTAGACCTTCGTTTAAATCGTCTTATTTCTAGTACTTTAATGTTGACCGAAGCCAATCCCGAAAATTTGATTAGATCTGCATCAGATATACTAGTATCTACATTATTAACGACTCCCCTACATGTTACGTTATTTGCCGGAATAAACAATTCATATCCATCATTTCTGACCACGTCATTTAAAACAAATTTATTAGCATCCTCCCATTTCTTGAAAGCAACGCTAATTCGGTTTTTTCCTTTTTTGCTAAGTTTAAGTACATTCTCGATTTTTTTGTCATTTATGTATTTTGCTAATTTCAAAAAACTATAATTACCGACGTTATCGCCTTTTGACTCCATAAATACCTCAAAGGGACCGGTATCAGTGTACTGATAATAGAAATGTTTTTTTCCTTTTTTTATTTCATTGTTATTATTAGTGATTGAATTAGCATTGCTATCAAGTAATGGTGTATTATTTAAACTACTATTATTTTCAGTGTTTTCTATATTATCTAACATCTCCTCATCACCGGGGGGGTTAGCCCCCCCCGTAGAGTCCCCCATAATTAACCCTGTAATGCAAAGCTGTCTCTTTTTTACCTAACTAGATAATGTATAATTTATTTTATTCAAAGAAAGTACAGGAAATTTAGGAATTCAACAGATAGGAAATTTGTTAGTTACCTCTATTATGTAGTTCCTATTTTGTTTTTGCCGCCTGCGTTTTTTTTGAATTATCACTTCCACACTGAACTGTCACACAACCGAACGTTAGGAAAGCTCCTAAATGTGTTTTGGCGGCTTCATCTCGTAGCCACCGCAGTCTATTTATTTTGATGGACCTACCAACACTAGCCTCTCTTTTTAAAGGTGTACAATAAAAATTGCCAGATATCTGGATAATTCCAAACTCCCGAAAAAAACCACTCCACCTGTTGTCTATAGTATTAAAATAAAGATTTTACGTGGCTTGAGAAAGAATTCATTGCACGTAACCATAATTTATTCAAGGAGGAATTTATTTTTAAAATATTTCTGTGTAATCAACGATCAGCAAATATTTCTGGTACTCATTAGCATACACATAAAAGTTAATTTTCTGTTGCCATCTGCAGGATCTATCGATGTAATTGTGGTGATGCTAATTTCCAATTGGTTAAACAGCTTATTTTTCATTATTATGCAAATAAAGACAGTGATGGAGTCAACGTCGAAGAAAGTACAGGTTGATTCTGATGGAATCTTTGAATACCTGTTGAAAATACAAGTTGGACAGCGTCGGCCTGGCTCAAAAAGGGCGCCAACTGTAAACAAGGCCCCCTCTCCTAAACCTTTTAAATAAACATTTTTGAAATCTTTTTGAAGTATTTTTGAAGTTATACTTCTTTAGGCACGATTGAGCGTGAATTTTTATTATGCCATGCGCATGCGCACACAGACAGTATGGAGTTGTTAAATCTTTCAAGTTATGTATGTATCAGCGCAAATAAGGTGTGAAAAGAATATATTAGTGGTTTTAGTAAATATACAGGGTGTCCAGAAACTCTATCGACAAACGAAGACAGGAGATTCCTCAGATAATTTTAAGACAATTTAACCCAATTCACCTAGTCCGAAAATGCTTCCTAAGGGAGCTAGAGCTCTTTGAAGATGGCGCCATGTAATTAGTTTTTCTTAAATACCTACAGAACGCTTCTATTTAGAAAAACGTAAATTTGTATACATCTTTACTTTCCAGAAATGAACCGATTCCATCCATTTGGGAATTTCTAGTACGGGTCATAGGCGTCCGTTTTGGGTAGGGCAACGGTTATTTTATCGCATAACTTTTTTGTCTTCAACTTTTAAGCATTTTTGATACTGGATTATTAAATTGTGAGGTATTCTAGTACTAAAAGGTACTCTTACTTTAAGTCGGTAGCACACACCGTTTTCTAGAAAAATCGATTTGAAAGTTTTTAGTTTTGGGAATTTGAAAAAACAATTTAAAAAAAACCGATGTATTTTACCAACTTAAAGCAAGAGTAACTTTTAGTACTCGAATATCTCATAGTTGAATAATCCAGTGTCAAAAATACTTAAAAATTAAAGACAATAAAGTTATGCTATACAGGGTGGCCAAACTGCGGCTCGCGAGCCACATGCGGCTCTTTGAAGGATTACTTATGGCTCTCGATTGTATCCGAGTTGTTTTTTCAATTTTGTATTAGACATGATCTAAAAAAAATATTATCGTTCTATATGTGTTTCAAAATGTCTTTTAAATTACTGACAACAAACATGAAAGACTTTGTGACAAATTCCATTTCCATACAAGTTAAGAATGATTTATGACACATCGAAAACTGCACTAACGAACATTACACAAGAGTAGCTCAATCCAAAAGTCAGTAAGCAACCGAATCCAGACCGATTTTTGTATAACTCTTGCTACGGATATAATTTGTAATTTGGATTAGGTACACATTTTACATTTTAGTCATTTTATTCGACTTAAAAATTTTTTTTACAATATTAAACTAGAAAAACTTAACTAGTAGGTATATAAAAAGGCCGGAATGAATATTGACCGGACCCCAAAATAGATTTGAAGACTTAAAATATGTTAAATCGTCTCTTCATTTTTTTCTGAATTCATTTGAAATGAACATAGTCCATAAGGTGAATTTTTTATTATTACCAATATATGATCCAAACAACATCCGGAGATTTAAAATTAATAGAGACGCCAGAAGACCAAGCTCGTAAATAAAACTATAAGTCGACACCGAATACCAAATTTTGGAAATTTGTACCAGAATCCAAGTAGGTACCCTAAAAAAGGATGCTTGTCGAATTATTTCCATATTAGGAACAACGTACTTGTCTGGACCATTTTATTCCATTTTATAATTCGTGAAATCCTAACAACTATCAGTATTAACTAAACAGCATCTAAAAGAATTATTGAGAAGTACTGCCACATATTAATCAGCAAACTGTAAAGAATTATCAAAAGAAGGAAATCAAAAATGTACCTAATTAAGTTTTAATATTTCGTAACTTTATTTCGGTTTTCAGTAAGTAAAAGTTCTGTTAAAAAAATTGTAAATACCTTCTTTACATACTTTTTGAAAACTTATTTGATTGCGGCTCGCGAAAAACTTTAACTTGTGAAAAGTGGCTCGGACTATTAAGGAGCTTGGCCACCCCTGCTATAAAATATCTGTTGACCTACCCAAAACGGACACCTATAACCGGTACTAGAAATTCGCCATTAATGAAATCGATTAATCTCTGTAATATAAATAAACGTACCAGTTTTCATCTTTCTAAATAGTTTTTTTTTAATCTTTTTTTTTTGAAATTCAAAGAACGAAAAATTTTCAAATCGATTTTTCTAGAAAACGGTGTATCCTATCGACTTAAAGTAAGAATACTAGAATATCTCACAATTTAATAATTCAGAGTCAAAAATGCTTAAAAATTAAAGACAAAAAGTTAGGCGATAAAATAACCGTTGCCCTACCCAAAACGGACGCCTATGACCGGTACTAGAAATTCGCAATGGATGGAATCGATTCATTTCTGGAAAGTAAATACGCATACCAATTTTCGTTTTTCTAAATAGAAGCGTTCTGGAGGTATTTAAGAAAAACTAATTACATGACGCCATCTTCAAAGAGCTCTCTAGCTCCCTTATGAAGGAAGCATTTTCGAACTAGGTGAATTGGGTTAAATTGTCTTAAAATTATCTGAGGAATCTCCTGTCTTCGTTTGTCGGTAGAGTTTCTGGACACCCTGTATTTATTATAATTTTTGTGTCTTTGGATTTGTCTTTGGATTTGGATTTGTTTGGAGTAAGATAATAGCTATTTGGATAACAAGGGAGCTAAGTGCTACTTTTCCTCCCAAGAATGAAGTTTACTGCCCGACGCGTAGCGAAGGGCAGCAATCATTCAAGGAAGGAAAGCCACTTTACTCCCATGTTATAAATACATTTTTCCATCTCCCTCAAATAACAAGTCATTTTTCATTTTTACATAATTTATTTTTGTAACTAACTAACAAAATTTATTATTTATTAGAGAACTAAAACTAACAAGTAGGTAAAGTATAACTGTCAACTGTCAAATACTCGTATAAGTCAAATTATTAATGTAAACAATAGTAAACATTGTTAAATTAAAATAACAATTTACTGTGATTTTTTTTGTTTCTGCTTTTGTGTGTTTTTTTGTGTTAATTTGTTTGTGTAATTTGTATCATAGATGTGATTGTGTATATTAAGTTTTTTTTTCAATTTTGTACGTAGATGTGTGTTGCATGTGTATTCTGTATGATATTGTCGATGACTTGTTCTTCGTTTACCTTTAATCTGATATTGTTAGTATGTTCCTGTTGTTGAGTTCTTCTTTTAATATGGGCAACCACAAATTAGAACAGAATTACTGACAGTAAATGGACCAAAATTACTACTAGCATACGCGGATGACATTGACATTGTGAGAAACACAGTCACCAATGTGAAGGAAACTTTCAATAAATTGGAGGTAGAGGCAAAGAAAACTGGTTTAAGGGTACATGAAGAGAAAATCAAATACATGTGCATCAACAGACAAAAGGGACGAGATAGAATAGGGCAAAATGTTATGATAGACCCATATAACTTCGAAAGAGTGGAGAGTTTTAAATACCTCGGAGCAACAATCACTGCAGATAACGATATCACATAAGAGATTAAAGGGAGAATTCAGGAAGCAAACAGATGTATGTATAGCCTCCACAACACTATTAAATCTAAGAGCCTAACACGAGCATCAAAGACCAGAATATATAAAACAGTGATTAGACCGGTGTTCATGTATGGCTGTGATACATGGACTCTGACCAAAGCAATTGAAAAAAAGCTTTGAGGTTTTGAGAGAAAAATCCTCAGAAGAATCTTTGGACCTTACCATGACCCTAATAGCAACCAATACCGAATGAGAACAAATGCTTAGGTCAAGAAGATGTATAGGGCGAGTAACATAGTCCAAGAAATTAAATCTCAGCGTCTAAGATGGGCTGGCCATATCCGTAGACTCCCTAATAACCGCCATACCAAACTGATCTGGAAGGAAGCTCCCGTAGGAAGAAGGCCCTTAGGACACCCACGAATGCGATGGAGAGACAATGGTCAGATCTAAGAACAATGGGGCTACCCACTGACCCAACTTTCGTGGACGACCGTTCGAGATGAAAGCGAGTTGTGCAGTCAGCTAAGACCCACCTCGGGTTGTAGGGCTACCAGAAGAAGAACCAAAACTTGCTGCATTCTGCCAATGGGCTTGATACACATTTTTCTTCGTTAAGTAGGACCAGGGCTGTTTCTTTGATTTTACTATTTTCCATGTATATCTTTTCATATTGATGCATTTTTCCATTGTACTCTGTGCACGCTATTCCAGGCATGGTTGCATATCTGGAATTTCTCGAAGTCTCTGATCTTGATGAATGTTTCATGCTCGTTTACCCTGACACTTAGTGGTCTTGCAGTTTCTTCCATATAGAAATTATTGAATTCACAGGATATTTATAGAGGCAGTTTTTGGATCTTTCTTGTGTATTGTTGGGTTTGGTTTTTGGTAAGCAGTTTCAGAACCGTGTTAAAAATGCAATAGACCATTATTGGATTCACTTTGAATAGGATGGAATTTGAATTCTGGGGCGCAATAGTTCTGGGACCCACCCCTATAGGCTATAGGTTTGTATAATGAAGTTAACGAGCGAAGAAAACTACACCTGTCTTCAAATGATCTTCGAATGTGCTACACATTGCATCTAAAATATTAACACAAAACCCTGGATGTCATTTTCGAGCTGTGCGCTGGCCTTTGATTATCTGATACCTGATATAAGTTGGATTTTGCAAAAACAAAATTTGCAAAAACAAAATTTGCAAAAACTTATTAGAATCAAAAAATGGGAAAGTACCAGGGCCTGGAAATATCCCCATCGAACTGATAAAATATGGACCAGACATACTGCACGAAATAATGACGGAACTCTTCAACAAATGCATGTTGCAGGGAGCAACAATACGAGAAGACTAGAATTGTGCACACATTAGCTCGATTTACAAAAAAGGAGACAAGACGTTTTGCAAAAACTACAGAGGTATAAGTATAACCAGTGCAATGGGGAGGTTGTATGGTCGAGTATTAAAGAAAAGGGTGGAATTAGAAATTCAGGACATGGAAGAACAAAGTGGTTTTCGCGCCGGTAGATCGTGCGCAGATAACATATTCGTGATGCAACAAATAATAGAGAAAAGAAAAGCAAGGAATCTGTCTATTCACCTAACATTTATTGATCTGGAAAAAGCCTACGACACGGTACCTTTAAAGAAACTCTGAAATTTTGACGACGATAGACATAAGCGAAGCATATGTGCGAGCAATTCAAAATATGTATTAAAACCCGAAAAGCTGTATTAGACAGGGAAAATCTATGTCGAAACCATTCCCTGTTACAAAAAGGTTAAGGCAAGGGTTAACACCATTTAAAATATACATCCAGAAAGATCTGGAGCAATGGATGAAAACAGTTGCTGGGATGGGAATAATGATTGAAGAAAACTGCTTAACAACTTTGTTTTTTGCTGATGACCAAGTAATTCTGGCCAACGATGAACATGATATGGATTATATGCTAAGAAAGTTACAGATCGAATATGAAAAATGGGGACTATGTATGAACATGGAGAAAACGGAATATTTGAGAATAGGAGAGGAAACCGAAGATCCGGAACTAGAGTTAAGAAGTACAAGAAAATGTAAGGAATATAGATAATTAGGAAGCATAATATCAGAAGAAGGAACTACAAAAAGAGACATACCGCATAGGATACAGCAAGGAAGGAAAGCAACTCGTATTTTAAATGGTCTACTATGGTCTAACAAGGTGAATCTGGACACAAAATTAACAATCTACAGAACAGTTGTGGAACCTATTATAACTTATGGAGCAGAGTGTTGGCAACTCACAGGAAAGGAAAGAAAAAATATAGGAGTAGCGGAGATGAATTACTTACGTAGAGCATGCAGGGTATGTAGATTAGAACGCGTACCAAATGAGGAAATAAGACGACGGACAAAGAGTGTATATTCCACGGTTGACCATATTATAGAAAGAAAGAAATTGCTATTGTATGGTCATGTTATGAGGATGTCAGAGGAAAGATGTCCAAAAAGAGCATTAAATTACACACCCATAAATAAAAGAACAAGAGGAAGGCAAGGCCTACAGAAACATGGAAGAAAGGCATAGAACAGTATATGGCAGATAGAGCTATTGAAGAAAACGAATGGGTGGATAGAAAACGATGGCGAGCGAAATGTGGGATGCGGAGGAGACCGTAGGAACCCCACTGCTTATATATATTTGCAAAAACACCATTCTCTATTGATCTTTGCACAAATTTATCAATCAAGCTGAGAAACTGGAAGCAAGTTAAAAAATTAGGGGATCGGTAGCTGCATCATATTTGTGTAAAGGTTCTAAATTTTTATGGATAGGCGTTAATAATATGATAGATAGAGCTCGGAGAAGGTTACTATGAGAAAAGAGTGAGAAAAAGCAGAAGAAGAAGAAGAAGAAGAAGACGAAGAAGAAAAAGATGATGTTAATAAAAGCGCACCGACCCGTGGGCCAGTCCTGGCTGGAAGTTGGACAACACTGGCGGTTACGGGGTGGGTGTCACGGGGGTCATGACCCCCCCCCCCATAATTGTAAACCCACGTATCCTAAGGTTGGTAAGACTAAGTGACCTTGCATCAGATATAGGTAATTAAATCACCCTCAAGACCCTTGACCCCCCCAAACAAAATTTCTGGCTCCGCCACTGTTGGACAATTCGTATAAACGATCTGATAGTGATAAATGAAATAAAAAGTTGATTATCATAAGTGTGCTGACGGTTATATTTTTCTATAACAATAAAAATCACATTCAACTACTATGATACGAATAAACGAGGTTAACGTCTGCTGATTCGGTAACTTTTTTTTTAATATTTGCAAACGTTACATTACATTACGCGTTGTGCATTGTTAATTGTTATAAACAATGGATTGCATTTTATTAAAAAAAACTCTACAAGTATGTATTTATCATTATTGTGCTAAGCTTCACTTTAATAAAATGTATATGAGAAAAAACGTGCTAAATTTTTAAATGTATGAAGGAAATGTTGGACGAAATGACTTTATTTATGTTATGTATCTAAAATTTTTCTTTAAGTCGTCAATATTCTTCTTCTTCTTCTCCTTCTTGTTCTTGGCTGGCTTTACAACTCAGGGAGAGTCTTCGCCGCATCCACTATGACCCTCCATCCTCTACTATATTGTGTACCGCATTCTCTCCCATTGTTGTACCTCATTCATCCTCTTCCCTTTCCCATTATTGTACCGCAATCCTAGATAAAACGGGTTCAACATTATCCTTCCATTTTTTTCTGGGACGGTCTACTGATCTACCGTCTGGCTCTCAAAAAACACTGTCTTTAACACTCTGTCTTCCTATGATCTTACCAAATGACCACAATTCATCCCTTTGAGGGCTAATAGGAAATTTGGAAAAGGAAGTTCAAGTTTTAAAAAATTCAGGCGCTAGTTCGATAAACTCAGACACAGTATCCTATGAAGTTCAGGACCGTATTACTAGGGCAAACAACTTAATGGTGTATAATGTTAAAGAGTCTTCTAGTACCAATTTGCAAGAAAGGATTGATAGTGATAAAGCCAGTTTGGAACCTATCCTTCATGAACTAGATATAAATTCTAATGTTGTGCTTAAAGTAATACGAGTTGGCAAAATAAATCATGGTAGATCCAGGCCTATTAAAGTTGTTACAAATAATTCTTATGTAATAAAAGATGCAATGAAATCTAAAAATAAACTTACCGCTGGAGTTAAAATTAGTTACGATAACACTAAATTTCAGCAAGACCAGCTAAAAATGGTTCGGTCTGAACTTCAGGCAAGAAAAGATAATGGTGAACTTGATATTTCTATTAAATATATCCGTGGTATACCAACAATTGTGAAAAAAGCTCCAAAAAAACTGAAACGTTCTCCTTTATTACTTTATTGCCAGAATGTTGGTCGGATCCGTACAAAGCTAGTTGAGCTACGTAACGCTATTGCACATTGTGTATATGATGTTATTATTTTGGTCGAGACATGGTTGACAGATAATTTTACTGATCATGAGCTTTGTTTCAACAATTATAGTGTTTTCAGAGCTGATAGAAACTTAAATACTAGTTCAAAGAATAGAGGTGGTGGAGTTTTAATTTTAGTTAATAGTAAGTTTAAATCTACGCATCTTACCACTCACTTTATTAATGTTGAACACCTGTTTGTTTCTTTGTCAAGCCATAACGAAACTGTTATTATTGGAGCTGTTTACATTCCACCATCATCAAATCAGGATATTTATGTGGATCATTGCTCTGCAGTAGAGTTTATTGTTGAAAACAACCCTAATAGTAGCTTATATCTTTTTGGAGACTATAATCTTCCACAAGCAACTTGGAATTATTCTACTGAGGATGGTCTTTCTGCCTCTTGCCCTGCAGAATATCCTGCATTAACAGTTTGTGAAAGTTTTTCATATTTGAATTTAAGGCAGGCCAATGTATGTAGTTTTAAATCAGCATGGAGTATTACTTGACTTATGTTTTTGTAATGATGATGCTCTGGAATCAATTAATGTTGACACTGCGGTGGACACTTTATTGTCAAACAATTACCACCATGTTGCACTTTCATGTGAATTAATTGTTAGTGATATTAATCATTTGTCTTGCGATATTCTGTATTATGATTTTAAGAATGCTGATTATACAGCTTTAAATGATTATTTTGCTCCAATTAATTGGGAGTATTTCTTAGCTAATGATGATATTAACATTAGCATTGAAATTTTTTATCAGATTCTAAAAATAGCATTAGATTTGTTTGTACCTATTAGAAGATACAAACCATCTGTATATCCTCGTTGGTTCTCATCTGAATTTAAAAAGTTGATATCTTGTAAGAAGGCAGCTCATGCTAAGTTTAAAAATACTAACTCAGCTGGTGATTATTCAAACTTTTCTAATCTTCGAGCTCAGTGTAAAACTTTGACAAGAACATGTTATGATAATTATATTTCTAGTACTGATCTGAAGGTTAGTGAAAATACAAAATACTTCTGGAATCACATTAACTCATTGAAACAAGGTCACGGTATCCCCAATAAAATGCATTATTACAATTACTGAAATTATTACAATTACTCAGTAAGTACAATTGCTGAAAGTGGTACAGACATTAGTAATTTATTTGCTACTCATTTCTCTAGTGTTTATAAAAATGATAATATAGATGTGTCAAATATGCAATACGATATTTTTAGGCAGCCTGACATTCCATTTATACAATTTTCCCTAAGCGAAGTTTATGAAGGAATTAGCTCTGAAGGAGCGTCCACAGACCCGCATCGTACGCATCGGACGCATCGTACGCAACGGATTTTAGTTTGCCTTGTACATAAACTTATAGGTTTGTTCGTAGTACGATCCAATCGATCAGCAACCGTTGCCAAACATCAGACGCATGCGCAGTTAACAGTTAGCGCTGCGCAGTTAACAGTTCGAGTTCGTAGACTACGAACGCGCTTGCGTCTGACGGTTGGCAATGGTTGCTGATCGTTCTACGAACAAACCTAACCGCGTCCACTGATCCGCATTGTACGGGTCGCATTATCGATTGTCAAACTAAAATCCGTTGCGTACGATGCGTACGATTCGGGTCTGTGGACGCTTAAAAGGTAAACTGGTTAGTGGTCCGGATCGCTGTTGCGTCTGTCGCAACTGATCTTTAATAATTTGTCAACATGACAAAGATTTGGTTTCGATTCAGAGAGCACGAGCACACTACTAGTCGCTCTGAGGAGTCCAAAATGATAAAATGTGCATAAGCGAATGGTGGTGGTCTCTGTATCGAAACTAAATCTTAAATTATCTTTCTTTATTGATAAGCAGGTAGAGGTAGGAAAGCAGGCCTCTTGGTTGAGGAATATCCGGGAGTGGACAGGAATAAAGAAAGCAGAACACCTATTTAGAATAGGTCGAGACAGAGATAGTTTCTCCATGTTAATCGCCAACGTCAAGGGGACTTGATAGGGCACGTTAAGAAGAAGAAGGTAGAGGTATCTTCATTTGGTATCACCGAGCATATTAAATAAACTATTACCAAAGAAATAAAGGAAATGTCAATAAGCACACACATTTATTACTGCAACATTCGAGATAATCAATTTCAAAATATGTAATTTTGAAATTCTTCGTCACTGGTTTATGATATTTCGTTAGGAATTATCGGATGTGTTTCACGCAAAACTTCTCTTCCCTATTATAACCGTTAAATGCATAATTGACCTTACATGGACCACTATCCAAGTGTCTGCGGAGATAAACCAAATTGACCTCGGAAGTGGTCAATCAGCAACGACAAACACATCACATCTAACGTTTTGTATCTATTATACAAATTTTGAAAACAGGATATTTGAAAAACAACACATATAGCAATTCTATTTTTCATTCGTATATTTTTTAAAAAGATTTATCAGCAAAATAGTGATAACAATTTTTTCTTAGGAAGTAATTTTTTGTCAAAGTATTACTGATACACTAATATAGGTGAAGATTTCAAGATAGTCCAATAATATTGGTAAAAATAAGATTGATTGAATCAACCAATAGACGAGGCAACGAAGCAGTAAAAAGCCCAAAACCTACCAAATTTTTGCAGTTTGATGCATCTCAATGAAACTTGATGCATTCGACTCGTAAGAGCCTTATAGTGGAGTCACTGAAGGTTTTCACCTCCGATTTCGTTGAACCTCCATCGATTTTCATGAAAATTGGTGGATAGTTAGAGGATACCTCAAGCAACAAAGGTGACATGATGCAAACTATCGCTTTTACCTTTAGTGTAGGAAACAAAGGTTGAACCTTGCAAAATGGACACAAGTCCGGTTTTATTTTTTTTCTGGTATATCAAGGGGTGCTTATTATAAGACTAACTTTTTCTGAAAAAATTTCGCCCCGGAACCTCCCTTTTCACCCCTTTAAAGGGGGTAATTTGTGGTTTTTGCGGAACGTAGCCCATCCTGTAACTTGTACAAAAAATTTCTTTTATAGAAATATGAAGAGGACTATATTTTCTACGATTTATTTCCGACACAATCTCTCTATCATCCACCGTTTAGCGGGGGTGGCGCCCTAAAGTTGACAAGTTTTTAAAAAAGATGTTTTTAAAAAATATATGTTTTTCCCTAACTGTAACGGAAATTAAGAAGAAATCCTGCGGCAATTATTCACAAATAATTGACTGATTTTTTGGTATAGGTTTTACTTAAGGGTAATTGCCCTTTTTTTAATTACAGGGTGTTACATTTTAAAAAACCTCTTTTTATACCATCTGAACCGTTTATGCTAGAGTAAAAAGACTTTCAGCGATTACCCATGTACTGGTGCTATTTACAAATTTGTATAATGCACCCCCATTTTTTCCCCGGAACCACCCCAAAAAAAAGAAGAATTAATAAATAAATTGATTTTCTTGGAATCCTTCACACACAATGCCCTTTATTAATACGCTTCATATATCATTTTGTGCACGTTATTATTACCCATGCATGGACACCAAAAGCAATTTCCTAGTGCAACCTTTGTAGCAAAAAAAAATAAATAAAATGGGGGGTTGAAAATTTTTTTTTGTTTTTTGCTTTTTGATCCATATGGGCATATGCTTCATCAATAGTGCTTTTCAAAAATATATATGGTTATTGCAACATCTCTGCGAAAACCACCCCTATCCTTGAAAATATACTGCAGAAACTACCCCTATCCCTTGGCGAGCATGTTTTTACGATTTTCTCATTACCTATGTATTCTTTTTAAACAAAACTTATACAAGGTTAAAGACCACTATTTACTCTAAAAATTATGTCTTATTCATTTTTTCGTATAAGCAATTGTTACGGCACAGTGGCGCCGTAAACCTCATATATGCTTTGACGGGCTACAGTTTTTGTTTTTTTTTTCGTCATCTGTTCGTTTTATTGATAACGTACTTATGCAAAATAAAACAACACAGTGTAGCCTACAAATTATGACTTATGCACATTTTACATTCTTTGCTCCCCAAAGCCACAGTGGTGGCCCAAAATAAATTTCTGCATATTTTCGCCACCTACATGCATTTTATTGCATTAATGCTACCTTAACAGCACAATATTTACCCTTAGGTGGTCGCTACGCAGTGGCGGATCCAGGAAGGGGTGATGGGGGTGATCACCTCCCCCCCCTCTCAAACCAAGTGATATTATATTCAAAGATTATAAAAATATTCATTTATTTTTATAGAGATTTAACCAATTGGCACTCCCCTCTTAACGATTCTGGATCCGCCACTGTCGCTAAAGCATAAAAAGTCATTCTTATAAAAATAATATTAATATAAGTATTTCTATAAAAATAAATGAATATTTTTATAATCTTCAAATATAATATCACTTGGTTTGAGAGGGGTGGGGGTGATCGCCCCCATCACCCCTCCCTGGATCCGCCACTGCTTAGCGACCACTTAGGGGTGAATATTGTGCTATTAAGGTAGCATTAACGCA